>NW_006785876.1:6020347-6078280 GCF_000442215.2 Lipotes vexillifer
GCTGAACCCCATCCTGCCAGAGCCCTCACCTTCAGGTGAAAAGTCTTTCCCCTCCAGAGTCAGTCTGAAAAGGCTGGAAGAGTTGACTGCTCCCTCAAATGTGCAAAGCTACTGGAAACGTGGAAAAGCAAGGAAACATATCACCACCAAAGGAACTCAATAATTTTCCAGTAACTAACCATAAAGAAATGGATATCTGTGAGTTACCTGAAAAAGAATTCAAAATAATTATTTTAAGAAAGCACAGTGAGATTAAGAGAACTGACAGACAACTCAATGAACTCAAGAAAACAATGCATGAACAAAATGAGGAATTCAACAAAGAGATTGAAATCATAAAAAAGAACTAAACAAATTGGAACTAAAATGCAAGAGAGAGCTTCAAAAACAGAATCAAGCAGAAGAAAGAATGTGCAAACTTGAAGACAGATTTCTTGATATTATCCATTAAGAGGAGAAAAGAAATAAGAATGAAAAAAGGGTGAAAAAAGTCTGTGTAAATTAGGGGACACCATTAAGTGAAATAATGCAGTCAGCCCCTCTGTATCTACTGATTCCACATCTGCAGATTCAACCAACCAAAAATACTTGGAAAAAAAATTCCAGAAAGTTCCAAAAGGCAAAACTTGAATTTGCTGTGAGCCGGCAACTATTTACATAGCATTTACATAACTATTTACATTGAGTTAGTTATTATATGTAAACTAGAGATGATTTAAAATATATATGGGAGGATTTACAGAGGTCACATGCAAAAACGATGTCATTTTATATAAGAGACTTGAACTTCTGCAAATTTTGGTATCCATGGCGGGTCCTGGAACTAATCTCCCACAGATACTGAGGGATGACTGTATTTGATTTATGGGAGTCCTAGAAGCAGAAGAGAGAGAAAGGGTCAGAAAACTCATGTGAAGAAATAAGTTCTGATATCTGGGGAGAGATATGACCATCCAGAAACATGAAACTCAGGAATTCCCATATAGATTTAGCCCAAGAGCTCTTCACTGAGACACATTATAGTCAAACTCTTACAAATCACTGACAAAAAGAGAATTTTGAAAGCAGCAAGAGTTTAAAAAGAGTCATCACATACAAGCAAACTCAGATAAGGTTATCAGCAGATTTCTCAGAAGGAACCTTGCAGGCCAGGAGAGAAAGGGATAATATATTCAAAGTGTTCAAAGAAAAAACCCTGCCAATCAAGAACACTTTACCCAGGAAAGTAGTTCCTGTGTAGAGATAAAGACTTTCCCAGACAAACAGAAGCTGAGGGAATTTATCACCACTAGACCTGCCTTACAAGAAATGCTAACGGGAGTTCTTCAAGATGAAACAAAAGGATGCAGCAAAAGCAGTTCTAAGAGGCAAGTTTATAGTGATAAATGCCTACATTAAGAAAAAATGAAGATTTTATGCACCTATGGTCACCTAACCTATGACAAAGGAGGCAAGAATATACAATGGTGAAAAGACAGTCTCTTCAATAAGTGGTGCTGGGAAAACTGGACAGCTACATGTAAAAGAATGAAATTAAAACACTCCCTAACACCATACACAAAAATAAATTCAAAACAGATTAAAGACCTAATTGTAAGGCTGGACACTATAAAACTCTTAGAGGAAAACATAGGCAAAACACTCTTTGACATAAATTGCAGCAAGATCTTTTTTGATCCACCTCTTAGAGTAATGAAAATAAAAACAAAAATAAACAAATGGGACCTAATTAAACTTAAAAGCTTTTGCACAGCAAAGGAAACCATGAACAAAACAAAAAGACAACCCTCAGTATGGGAGAAAATATTTGCAAATGAAGCAACTGATAAGGGATTAACCTCCAAAATATACAAGACAGCTCATGCAGCTCAATATAAAAAAAAAACCAAACAACCTGATCAAAAACTGGGCGGAAGATCTAAATAGACATTTCTCCAAAGAAGACATGCACATAGCCGAAAAGCACATGAAAAGATGCTCAACATCAATAATTATTAGAGAAATGCAAAATAAAACTACAATGTGGTAACACCTCACACTGGTCAGAATGACCATCACCAAAGAAATCTATAAACAATAAATGCTGGAGAGGGTGTGGAGAAAAGGGAACCCTCCTACACTGTTGGTGGGAATGTAAATTGGTACAGCCACTATGGAGAACAGTATGGAGGTTCCTTAAAAAATTAAAAATAGAATTACCATACGACCCAGCAATCCTGCTCCTGGGCATATACCCTGAGAAAACCATGATTCAAAGAGATGCATACACCCCAGTGTTCATTGCAGCACTATTTACAATAGCTAGGACATGGAAGCAGCCTAAATGTCCATCAACAGAGGAATGGATAAAGAAGATGTGGTACATATATACAATGGAAGATTGCTCAGCCAGAAAAAAGGAGAAAATAATGCCATTTGCAGCAACATGGATGGACCTAGCGATTGTATACTGAGTGAAGTAAGTCAGACACAGAAAGACAAATATCATATGATATCACTTATATGTGGAATCTAAAAGAAAAGGGTACAAATGAACTTATTTACAAAACAGAAATAGAGTCATGGATGTAGAAAACAAACTTATGGTTACCAGGGGATAAGCAGAGGGAGGGACAGATTGGGAGACTGGGACTGGCATATACACACATATATACACACTACTACTAAAATAGATAACTAATAAGAATGTGCTGTATAGCACAGGTGACTCTACCCAATACTCTGTAATGACCTATATGGGAAAAGAATCTTAAAAAAAAAAGAATGGATATATGTATATGTATAACTGAACCACTTTGCTGTACAACTGAAACACCACATTGTAAATCAACTATACGCCAATAAAAAATTTTTTAAAAACGGAAGATTTTAAATAAACCGAACCTTATATATTATATAATCTTATATATTTCAATTATCCCTCAGTAAATCTGGGGAAAAAAGGGGGGAAATTTCATTATAGCAGGGCCTCCAATTCACTTACAAATACATCATTCCTCAAGGGCCTAAGACAGAAGATTTTGGTTCTATTATCTGAATTCCTATAAATTTGCAGAATTGGATTTCAGCAACTCTTTATTTAGAGTTCCAGCTTGGCGCTTGGTGGTGCCCGCTTGCACCACCACTTGTGCTTGGAGGTGCAGAGGACACAAGGATAAGTAACACAGTCCCTGCAGTCACTAAAGCTTCCAATTTAATGCTAATGGTTTAACCACCACAAGTAAAATGCATTGAGAGGTCATTTTCAAGGGTGGGAAAGAGAAAAAACAAGGCAGCCTTTTGGTTTTCTCTTTTACTTTTAATCATAATATTTAATTTCAAATAACACTTAAAAGGGCATGAGATTGTATATTTCTTAAAGCAGGGGGGTAAATATTAAAAAATACTACACTTTTTAAAAAATGGATTAGGAAGTACAATACTTTCATGTCCATATCTAATTTAGCCTTACCACAACTAGCAAAAAATAAAAGGTCTTGTTATTCTCCTTTTTTTTTTTTTTTTTTTTTTTGCGGTACGCGGGCCTCTCTGCGCAGGCCTCTCCCTGTTGTCAGGCCTCTCCTGTTGCGGAGCACAGGCTCTGGACGCGCAGGCTCAGCAGCCATGGCTCACGGCCCCAGCCACTCCGCGGCATGTGGGATCTTTCCAGACCGGGGCACGAACCCGTGTCCCCTGCATCGGCAGGCGGACTCTCAACCACTGCGCCACCAGGGAAGCCCCATTCTCCTTTTTAAAGTGACATGTCTAGTGGGTGATGAGTAGATTTATGATTCAAAACCCAGGGCCGCTATTCTTTTTATTATACCACACTGTCTTACATTAAACAAAAGAAAACAAAAAAACCCCTGAAATCTGGCCTAATTTCTTCCATCCTGATTACTATAGATATACATATTCTCCTAGTCCTCATAAACTCAATTCTTGCTAAAGATCACTTAAAGTAAGTTAAAATTAACTAGATTAGTCTGGCACAATCCTTCAGAGTGCAAAGATGGGACCTGAATCTAAGTCATCTTCAGTTTGGAGGCACCCTCGACTGGCGCTTATTTTCCAGACTAATTTAAAGAATAGCATATAATAAAAAACACTGTGCATCCAAATAACTTGGGGAGCTTTACAAAAATAACAGATACTCTGGCTTCACTTCTTTAAAGTCAATTGGTCTGAGTGGAGTTTGAGTTTGGAATGTTTGAGAAGCAATCCCAGTGACCTGGATGCAGGTGAGGGCTGAGAATGGTGGTGGAATAGGTGAGTACACCATTAACAGGATCCCAAAATGGTTTGGTCAATAAATGGAACCCTCTCAGAGTCTGTCATGATTATACAGTGAACAATATTTCATAATGGAAATCCTAATCTTAGCATTTAATTTAATACAGAAGAAACATAAATTAGGTTTTTGGACCGTGCCTTTTACGCAAACAGCAGACGGGTTACCTGTTATCTCTCACGCTTCTTACTTGTGGGTCATCTGTACACTAGTCATTGTTTTTCTCCTTCCCAGATGCTGGGATGCTGCTGTTAGGCAGCACAGTCCTTCAGACCGCCACAACACGTTTGATTCCATAATGACAAAGGGATTTGGAAATTAAGCCTACTAAACCAAGTTGAACAAATCTTTTGCTTACATCTAAGATCAAGGAACAATAAAATTTTGAATTGGAAAGTATCTTTGTGAACTCCTCTAGCCCAATTCCTAATTTAACAGATGAAAAAACCATTGCCCAGAGAGAAAGAGAGACACATCCACAGTCATGTGGAGAGAACCCAGGATGGTTCTCATTCTGCCCAAAGCCATGTGTTCAGCTTCTCTGACCTTAATGGGGAAAACAGATGTAGGGGAAAAATCATTTTTCCAGATAAAGTACCCTTGGGAGCAGAACAAAGTGAAGAGACTGGGCAAAGGGAGGGACTTCATGATGTCCAAAACAGGACAGCTGAGTAGTTAGAACAAGGCAGCCAGCATGAGCTTTTAGTTCTGCTTCTGCCTCTTCTGCTATATGATTAGCTCTCCCTTAGAGAATCACCTAATATCCCCGAGTGCCCCAAATTATAATTTTGATAAATGGATGAAATAGCAAAATAATTAAGATAAACTTGGCTGAAAGGTTCTGTGGCAAAAGTATGCACCTTTAGAACCTTCAAGGGAACGGCGTACCACTTGTTCATGCTGAAGTCTTACTAAGGCTGTGCTCAGTGTCTGATTTAGGGCCAAGCAAATAATGTGGCCTGCCTAGGTCTGTCTGGAGTTGGCGGATTTGGGTTAAATCCAGTAGAAGAAAGACAAGGAAAAGATCTGGAGCACACATTCACCCTGTCCCAAACTACCGTTAACTCCCAATTAACTAAGTGTAGGGTAGGCTCTCCGCATTTTGGATGATTTGTGGGCCACAGGAGCCGCCCTGGTTACCAAGGGCCTGGTGGTTTCCCAAAAGCTCTTTTCCACTCCACAAGGATGAAGAGGGCACAGAGGGCAGAGGTTCTACAGCTACTGGCTTGGCTTTGCTGGAAGGAAAAGGTGAGGGAGGTTGGAGAGTAACCGAAAGCAACAGAGGCTTTCCCTAGTCCTTACTAATTAAGTTAGCCTAAGTGTTCTATTTGTTGGAACACTCGGTTGGCTGGGGTTGGGAAGGTATGTACATCTCTGCATTTCACGTATAAATGCTGTTCCCCAAGACAGCTGAATTAGCCCTCGCCTCTGCCCCAACTCACTCCCAAGTTACTGTGAAACCAGTTGTGCTTTTATCTGGCCTTTTTCTACCTCTCTTCCGGTAGCAACGTCAGAGACTACACCAAGTTGCCTCAAATTCCACTGCTCCCGTAAGCACAAATTCAGCCCTGCCCTCTGTGGGGTCACTGGATTCAGAGTCCAAGCCCTCTCTCGGCTCCTCCATTTGCTGAAGGAGGTGACAGTGCCCTGAGAGACATACTGTTTTGCTTTAATACTATAAATCTTTGGACCTCTGGAGCTTCATATCAAAGCTACGTAATAGCTTTTGAAAAGATAAAATATGCCCCCTTTTCTTGCTGCCCTTGTGTCTGCGTGTGGGCAAGAGATTTAATTACAATGAATAAAACCGAATGGTGGTCTGAGACTCTTAAAATCAAAGTGGGGATCATGGCTGAAATTCATTAGCAAACATAAATACAAATAGGCACATCTTGTTTGTACCAATGCCATGTGACTTTCCCCTTTTTGATAATTTCATTCTAACTCTGATATTTCAGAGAATCTAAATTGAACCATATGATGTATAGCATTGTAACATGCAAAGCTCTTCATTAAACATTTTCCTTTTCTGTGTACTTCCGCATGTTATAAATATCCAGTGAAAGTCATGGAGGGCAGTTTGTCAGACAGCAGAGCCTTGATTTAAGACAGTGGAGGGAGCCCTGCCCTCTAAATAAGAGGTCTTCTCTGGCTGGCAGAATAGGAAAAAGACATAGCATTAACTCCCATTCTATTCCAAGTAACTGGAGCCTATAAATCTTGAGGAACGTGTCATTTTATGCATGTTTTTCTCTAAGTCTGTATCATATTCTTCTTATAAGTTATTTCAGGATTCTGAATATAAACATCTCTAAATTAAAATTTAATTATTAAAAATTACCATTTCTAATTGCCCTAGTCATTGCAATCAAATTATATGAGAGGTATGTTAATTTCTTGTTGTTGCTGAGAAAAATAATTATGTGGTTGAAACAAATAGCACTGCATTTTAGAGAAAAGTTTTTTGTGAATGTCATTTTTAGCAACTCTACATGAGTCTAACTAAAAGTGTGCCATTTCTATGTTTAAACTATTCTTTCCATGAAATTGTATGCACTTAAATACATCTGTGGTAATAATAATTTAATGGCAATAATATTAAACTTTTCTTCAACTACCTATACTGTAAACAACACAGATGTCCAAATTGTTCCAAGCTGCAAGCACATATAAGTATATGTATAAACAGTGCCAAACTGGCAGGAGTTAGTAATCAAAATCTCCATTTTTGGAGGGGGCAGTTTAGTATAACAACAGTTAATTCTCATTTATCTTGTTTGACCCAAACCACTCCAGAAGGCAGGAAGTTGCTATTATTATTATTATTTTTTTGCGGTACGCGGGCCTCCCACTGTTGGGGCCCCTCCCGTTGCGGAGCACAGGCTCCAGACGCGCAGGCTCAGCGGCCATGGCTCACGGGCCCAGCCGCTCCGTGGCATGTGGGATCTTCCCGGACCGGGGCACGAACCCACGCCCCCTGCATCGGCAGGCGGACTCTCAACCACTGCGCCACCAGGGAAGCCCCAGGAAGTTGCTATTTTATTTATCTCTGTATGTCCAGGGCGCAACCCAATGCACGGCACCTAAGTAGGTGCTCAATAAACAAACATCTAATGAATGAATGCATTTGACTTGCAGGTACCTTAGTTCCCTCCGGACAACGAGAAATGCTAACATGTGTTCACCATGAGAGCAGGAGCTGGGGTATTCTCAGCTCTGAAAAATTAGGTTTAGACCACACACTTATCATTTCACCAGATAACCGGCAGCAGCAATTGTTAAGAAAAATAAATTAGTGACCTTAATAATTCAATCATAAGCAATGCAGCAAAGCAAAGGGTTACTCTGATGTTAGTTCACAGCTCCCAATGGGAGCATTTCTGGGCTTCTCATTACTGTTTTCTGCCAGGAGTAAAAACTTCTGCATCTATGGAGCCACCTGCATTGTTTGCCAGAAAAAAAAAAAAAAATCCAAGTCATCTAAAACAACACTGTTAAATTGTTTTGTGGCATCTAAACATTTTAAGTTCCAATATTCTGTTACTGAAAAGTTTATAGTAGTATAAAATATTTTTTTAACAATCGTGGTTGGGTGGCAGTGTTACTCAATTGTATTTCCTATTTTCAAAGTTGTCAACAATGATACAATAAAAATTAAAAGAAAATACTGCCTCAATGGCCTTTGCCACGTCAAAAAATACAACATGAGGAATAAGAACACGAATAGCAACAGCTGTTTACCCATGGTCAAGACACCAATTTAGAAGAGTAAATAAATTATAATTAAGATATTCAAGAATTTTTGGAAGACAGTGAATAATAAAATTATGACACAGAACTATCAGGACACAGTAGTTAATATCAATCACTGAGGTAGCCACCTGAGAAGGTATATTTCTGTGTGAAGCTACTGTCATTCATTTATTCATTCATTCATTCATTTAATAATATAGGCTGTGAGGTGCAGTGGTGATCACAGCAGTGATCACAGAAGTGGTTCCTACCCTTCATATGTTGAATGGTCTAGTGGGGGAGACATATTGAATGAGAAATGACAAAAGTAATGGGAATTACAAAGTGAGAATAGAGTGTAATGGGTCCATATAAGAGGATAGTAGAGGTGGGTGGTGGTGATCAAGGAGGCTTCTTGAAGGAAAAGACACTCAGCTGAGGCCCGAGTTGGGGATGGGAGGGGAATGTGTAGCAGGACAGAAAAATGTTCTAGGTAAGACCCAGAGGAGAGAGAGCCTGACTTATCTTATTCCCAAATGCCAGTCTACAGGCTATGCTTGCCACAATAAATATTAAATCCAAGACACCAACCCACACCATCTACCACTGAAGGGTTTATCAAAATTCAGGCAAGAAATGTTCATGTTATATAAACATTCAACCAATTCTTTTGAATCATTACTTCAGAGCCTGATATGAACTCCTTATATTAAATTAGAACAACTGGAGGACTTCTCATTTCTGAGGTAGCACGTAAGAGGCTTGGAAGGTTCCACTCTGTCCTAACAACAAGTAAAAGTTGAACAAACAGAAAAATCAACAATTCTTCTTAGATCCAAAGGAGAAGTGAAGTGACAGGGAAAACCAATGCCCTTAAAATCAGAGAGACAGACAGGCAAATACAGAGAGTCACAACGTAATGGAGCACAAATCTATAAGCAAAAACCTCTGTGGGGACCAGTGCTGGGGTAGGGAAAACTGAACTGTAACTGACAAACTGCTACGTTTGTAGTGTGGACAAACCTGGGAGATAAAACTCCAGGGGGACTCAATCATAGGGGATGGGGAAGGGGACCACACTCTTCCGAGTTTTACCTCCTGGAGCTCTACCAGGTTCTCAAAGTGAGTATCACAGAAAACTCTCCGCATGCTTCGGGCAGGGAGAGGGGTAAAAAGCATTTTGAAATACAGTAAAGCATACTGTTCTTCTTAACAAGGTCTACCTACAGAGGTTTTGTAAGAGCTGGGAAAAGGCAAATACCCAACTTCAGTCCACTGTAGCCACCTTGACTAATAGGTTGGTGGGTGGGACACTAAGAAGCACTTGTGAAGGTCACAGTTCAGAGGCACAGGCTCACTAAAAGACTAAGACCTAATCATAGTTGTATAGAATGCGTCCCCTCCTCCCACATCTTACCACCATACTAATAAAGACCTATTTATAGTTGTTCCTTTTACCCAGTATATCATGTCTGGGTATTAAGACAAAATTACAAGGTATATTATAAGGCAAAAAACAGTTTGAAAAGACACAGCAAGCATCAGAACCAGACCCATTTATGACAGGTATGTTGGAATTAACAGACTGGGAATTTATAACAACTATGATTAGGATGCTAAAGGCTCTAATGGATACAGTAAACAGCATGCAAGAACAGATGGGCAATGTAAGCAAAGAGATGGAAATTTTAAGAAAAAATCAAAAAGAAATGCTAGAGATAAAAAAACCACTGTAACAGAAATAAAGAATGCTTCTGATGGGTTTGTTAGTAGACTGGATATGGCTGAGGAAATAAACTCTGAGCTTGAGGATACTGCACTAGAAACCTCCCAAACTGAAAAGCAAAGAGTAAAAAGACTGGAAAAAAAGAACAGAATATCCAAGAACTGTTCTCTAGGAACCTCCAAAACTGAAAAGTGAAGAGTAAAAAAACCGGAAAAGATGGAATAAAATATCCAAAAACTGTGAGATAGCTACAAATAGTATAACATATGTAAAATGGGAGTACCAGAAGAAGAAAAAGGACAGAAGAAATATGTTAAAAAACGACATCTGAGAATTTTCGCAAATTAATGTCAGACACCAAACCACAGACCCAGGGAGCTCCAAGAACACCAAGCAGAATAAATACAAAAACCAAACTACACTTAGGCATATCATATTCAAACTATAGAAAAATGAAAAAAATTAAAAGATGCCAGAGAAAAATAACACCTTATCTATAAAGGAGCAAAGACAAAAATCACACCTAACATCTCCGAAACCATGTAAGCAAGCAAAAAGTGGAGTGAAATATTTAAAGTGTTGAGAGAAAAAAATCCACCAACCCAGAATTCTGTACTCTGTGATGTAATCCTTTAAAGGTGAAGGAGAAATAAAGATTTTCTCAGACAAACAAAAATTGAGGGAAGTTTTTTTTTTTGCTAGTAGCCCTGCTTGCAGGAAAATGTTAAAGGAAGTTCATTAGATATAGTTCAGAAACCTGGATATATATATAAAAAGGAAGACCACTGAAGGAGGAATAAGTGAAGGTAAAATAAAAACTTTTATTCTTAACTGATCTAATAGATAATGGTTTGTTCAAAATAATAGTAATAATGTATTCAATTACATTGCATATATACACGTGTTTCTGTATATTTATGTATAAGTGAAACGAATTGCAGTAACAATAGAAGGGACAGGAGGAAGGAATCAATATTATTTTGTTCTTATAAGGTACTAATAGTACCTGTGAAGTGGTAAAGTATTACTGGAAAGTGGACTTTGATTAGAGGTCAATGTGTTATTACAAACACTAGGGCATCCACTAAAAAAAGTAAACTTAAAAAAAAAGGAGTATAACTGACATGCTAAGAAAGGAAAGAAGATGGAATCATATAAAATGCTAAGTTAATACCACAAAAGATGGAAAAAGAGTGGAAGACAAAAATGGGGAAAAAGAACAAGGGCAGCACATAGAAAATAGTAACGAATATGGTAGATATTAATCCAACTATATGAATAATCACTTTGAATGTCAGTGGCCTTAACACACCAATCAAAAGAGAGGGATTATCAGAGTGGATCAAAAAATAAGACCCCAATATATGTTGTCTATAAGAAACCCACTTCAGAGGGCAGACAGCAGAAGCAAGAAGAACTACAATCCTGCAGCCTGTGGAACAAAAACCACACTCACAGAAAGACAGACAAGACGAAAAGGCAGAGGGCTATGTACCAGATGAAGGAACAAGATAAAACCCCAGAAGAATGACTAAATGAACTGGAAATAGGCAACCTTCCAGAAAAAGAATTCAGAATAATGATAGCGAATATGATCCAGGACCTTGGAAAAAGAATGGAGGCAAGGATCGAGAAGATGCAAGAAATTTTTAACAAAGACCTAGAAGAATTAAAGGACAAACAAACAGAGATGAACAATACAATAACTGAAATGAAAACTACACTAGAAGGAATCAATAGCAGAATAACTGAGGCAGAAGAACGGATAAGTGACCTGGAAGACAGAATGGTGGAATTCACTGCCACAGAACAGAATAAAGAAAAAAGAATGAAAAGAAATGAAGACAGCCTAAGAGACCTCTGGGACAACATTAAATGCAACAACATTCGCGTTATAGGGGTCCCAGAAGGAGAAGAGAGAGAGAAAGGACCCGAGAAAATATTTGAAGAGGTTATAGTCGAAAACTTCCCTAACATGAGAAAGGAAGCAGCCACCCAAGTCAGTAAGCGCAGAGAGTCCCATACAGGATATACTCAAGTAGAAACATGCCGAGACACACAGTAATCAAATTGGCAAAAATTAAAGACAAAGAAAAATTACTGAAAGCAGCAAGGGAAAAACGACTAATAACATACAAGGGAACTCCCACAAGGTTAACAGTTGATTTCTCAGCAGAAACTCTACAAGCCAGAAGAAGTGGCGTGACATATTTAAAGTGATGAAAGGGAAGAACCTACAACCAAGATTACTCTAGCCGGCAAGGATCTCATTCAGATTTGATGAAGAAATCAAAAGCTTTACACACAAGCAAAAGCTAAGAGAATTCAGCACCACCAACCAGATCTGCAACAAATGCTAGGGGAACTTCCCTAAGTGGGAAACACAAGAGAAGAAAAGGACCGACAAAAACAAACCCAAAACAATTAAGAAAATGGTCATAGGAACATACATATTGATAATTACCTTAAATGTGAATGGATTAAATGTTCCAACCAAAAGAGACAGGCTTGCTGAATGGATACAAAAACAAGACTCATATATATGCTGTCTACAAGAGACCCACTTCAGACCTAGGGACACATACAGACTGCAAGTGAGGGGATGGAAAAAGATATTCCATGCAAATGGAAATCAGAAGAAAGCTGGAGTAGCAATACTCATATCAGATAAAATAGACTTTAAAATAAAGAATGTTACAAGAGACAAGGAAGGGCACTACATAATGATCAAGGGATCAATCCAAGAAGAAGATATAACAATTATATAAATATATGTCCCCAACATAGGAGCACCTCAATACATAAGGCAACTGCTAACAGCTCTAAAAGAGGAAATCGACAGTCACACAATAAGAGTGGGGGACTTTAACACCAACGGACAGATCAACCAAACAGAAAATTAATAAGGAAACACAAGCTTTAAATGACACAATAGACCAGATAGATTTAATTGATATTTATAGGACATTCCATCCAAAGACAGCAGATTACACTTTCTTCGCAAGTGCGCATGGAACGTTCCCCAGGATAGATCACATCTTGGGTCACAAATAAAGCCTCAGTAAATTTAAGAAAATTGAAATCATATCAAGCATCTTTTCTGACCACAATGCTATGAGATTAGAAATCAATTACAGGGAAAAAAATGTAAAAAACACAAACACATGGAGGCTAAACAATACATTACTAAATAACCAAGAGATCACTAAAGAAATCAAAGAGGAAATCAAAAAATACCTAGAGACAAATGACAATGAAAACACGATGATCCAAAATCTATGGGATGCAGCAAATGCAGTTCTAGGAGGGAAGTTTATAGCAATACAAGCCTACCTTAAGAAACAAGAAAAATCTCAAATAAACAATCTAACCTTACACCTAAAGGAACTAGAGAAAGAAGAACAAACAAAACCCAAAGTTAGTAGAAGGAAAGAAATCATAAACATCAGAGCAGAAGTAAATGAAATAGAAACAAAGAAAACAATAGCAAAGATCAATAAAACTAAGAGGTGGTTCTTTGAGATAAACAAAACTGATTATCCATTAGTTAGACTCATCAAGAAAAAGAGGGAGAGAACTCAAATCCATAAAATTAGAAATGAAAATGGAGAAGTTACAACAGACACCACAGAAATACAAAGCATCCTAAGAGACTACTACTAGCAACTCTATGCCAATAAAATGGACAACCTGGAAGAAATGGACAAATTCTTAGAAAGGTATAACCTTACAAGACTGAACCAGGAAGAAATAGAAAATATAAACAGACCAATCACAAGTAATGAAATTGAAACTGTGATTAAAAATCTTCCGACAAACAAAAGTCCAGGACCAGATGGCTTCACAGGTGAATTCTATCAAACATTTAGAGAAGAACTAACACCCATCCTTCTCAAACTCTTCCAAACACTGCAGAGGAAGAAACACTCACAAACTCATTCTATGAGGCCACCATCATCCTGTTACCAAAACCAGACAAAGATATTACAAAAAAAGAAAATTACAGACCAATATCACTGATGAATATAGATGAAAAAAATCCTCAACAAAATACTAGCAAACAGAATCCAACAACACATTAAAAGGATCATACACCATGATCAAGTGGGACTTATCCCAGGGATGCAAGGATTCTTCAAGAGACACATATCAATCAATGTGATACACCAGATTAACAAACTGAAGAATAAAAAGCACATGATCATCTCAATAGATGCAGAAAAAGCTTTGGCCAAATTAAACATCCATTTACGATAAAGACTCTCCAGAAAGTGGGCATAGAGGGAACCTACCTCAACATAATAAAGGCCATATACGACAAACCCACAGCAAACATCATTCTGAAAGGTGAAAAACTGAAAGCATTTCCTCTAAGATCAGGAACAAGACAAGGATGTCCACTCTCACACCTATTATTCAACATAGTTTTGGAAGTCTTAGCCACGGCAATCAGAGAAGAATAAGAAATAAAAGGAATACAAACTGGAAAAGAAGAAGTAAAACTGTCACTGTTTGCAGGTGACATGATACTATACACAAAGAAGCCTAACGATGCCACCAGAAAACTATTAGAGCTAATCAATGAATTTGGTAAAGTTGCAGGATACAAAATTAATGCACAGAATTCTCTTGCACTCCTATACACTAATGATGAAAAATGTGAAAGAGAAATTAAGGAAACACTCCCATTTACCATGGCAACAAAAAGAATAAATACCTAGGAATAAACCTACCTAGGGAGACAAAAGACCTGTATGCAGAAAACTATAAGACATTGATAAAAGAAATTAAAGATGATACCAACAGATGGAGAGATATACCATGTTCTTGGACTGGAAGAATCAATGTTGTGAAAATGACTATACTACCCAAAGCAATCTACAGATTCAATGCAATCCCTATCAAACTACCAATGGCATTATTTACAGAACTAGAACAAAACGTCTTAAAATTTGTATGGAGACACAAAAGACCCCGAATAGCCAAAGCAGTCTTGAGGGAAAAAAACGGAGCTGGAGGAATCAGACTCCCTGACTTCAGACTATACTACAAAGCTACAGTAATCAAGACAATATGGTATTGGCACCAAAACAGAGATATAGATCAATGGAACAGGATAGAAAGCCCAGAGATAAACCCATGCACCTACTGTCAACTAATCTATGACAAAGGAGCCAAGGATATACAATGGAGAAAAGACAGTCTCTTCAATAAGTGGTGCTGGGAAAACTAGACAGCTACATGTAAAAGAATGAAGTTAGAGCACTCCCTAACACCATACACAAAAATAAACTCAAAATGGATTAGAGACCTAAATGTAAGACCAGACACTATAAAACTCTTAGAGGAAAACATAGGAAGAACACTCTTTGACATAAATCACAGCAAGATCCTTTTTGACCCACCTCCTAGAGTAATGGAAATAAAAACAAAAATAAACAAATGGGACCTAATGAAACTTCAAAGCTTTTGCAAGCAAAGGAAACTACAAACAAGAAGAAAAGACAACCTTCAGAATGGGATAAAGTATTTGCAAATGAATCAATGGACAAAGGATTAATCTCCAAAATACAGTAACAGCTCATGCAGCTCAATATTAAAAAAACAAACAACCCAATCCAAAAAAGGGCAGAAGACCTAAACAGGCATTTCTCCAAAGAAGACATACAGATGCCCAAGAGGCACATGAAAAGCTGCTCAACCTCACTAATTATTAGAGAAATGCAAATCAAACCTACAGTGAGGTATCACCTCACACCAGCTAGAATGGGCATCATCAGAAAATCTACAAACAACAAATGCTGGAGAGGTTGTGGAGAAAAGGGAACCCTCTTGCACTGTTGGTGGGAATGTAAATTGACACAGCCACTATGGAGAACAGTATGGGGGTTCCTTAGAAAACTAAAAATAGCATTATCATATGACCCAGCAATCCCACTACTGGGCATATACCCAGAGAAAACTATAATTCAAAAAGACACATGCACCCCAATGTTCATTGCAGCACTATTTACAATAGCCAGGTCATGGAAGCAACCTTAATGCCCAACGACAGACGAATGAATAAAGAAGATGTGGTATATATATATATAATGGAATATTACTCAGCCACAAAAAGGAACGAAATTGGGTCATTTGTAGAGATGTGGATGAATCCAGAGACTTTCAAAGAGAGTGAAGTAAGTCAGAAAGAGAAAAACAAATATCATATATTAACGCATATATGTGAAACCCAGAAAAATGGTACAGATGAACCTGTTTGAAGGACAGAAATTGAGACACAGATTCAGAGAACAAATGTATGGACACCAAGGGGGGAAAGCAGAGGGGGTAGTGGTGGTGTTGCTGTGATGAATTGGGAGATTGGGATTGACATATATACACTAATACGTATAAAATGGATAACTAATAAGAACCTGCTTTATAAAAAAAAAGAAACCCACTTTAAATATAAAGACACATATAGATTAAAAGCAAATGGAGAAAGATGTGCCATGCTAACACTAATCAAAAGAAAGCAGGAGTAGCTATATTAAACTCAGACAGAGCCAACTTTACAGCAAGAAAGTTATCAGAGACAGAAGGCCATCACATAATGATAAGGGGTCAATTTCCCAAGATGATGTAACAATCCTCAACAGATATACGGCTAACAATACAGCATCAAAATACATAAAACAAAAACTGACAGAGCTTCAAGGAGAAATAGATGAACGCACTATTGTAGCTGGAGACTTCAACACCCCTCTGAGAAACAAACAGATCCAGCAGGCACAAAATCACTAAAGACATGGAACTCTACAAAATCACCAAGTAAGTGGACATAATGGACGTCTTTAGACTATTCATTGAACCATCATAGATTATAAATTCTTCTCAAGCTCACATGGGACATTCATCAAAATAGACCATATTTGAGGGCATAAGATATATCCTAACAAATTTAAAAGAATGAAAATCATACAATGTCAGACCATAATGGAATTAAACCAGAAATCAATAATGGAAAGATAGCTGGAAAATCCCAAGGTATTTGTAAGTTAAACAACACACTTCTAAACAACATATGGGTCAAAGAAGCAATCTTAAGAGAAATTTTAAAATATTTTGAACTAAATAAAACTGAAAACATAACATCTCATAATATTGTGGGATGCAGCAAAAGCAATGTCTAGAAGGAAATTTAAAGCACTGAATGCACATATTAGAAAATAAGAAAGATCTAAAGTCATTCATTTAAACTTCCACATTAGGAAACAAGGAAAAAAAAGAGCAAATTAAGAATAGAAATAATAAGATGCAGAAAACCTCAATAAATTACTAGCAAACTGAATCCAACAATACATTAAAATACATGATTACACCATGATCAAGTGGGATTTATCCCAGGGATACAAGGATTTTTCAGTATCTGCAAATCAATCAGTGTTATTCATCACATTAACAAATTGAAGAATAAAAACCATATGATCATCTCAATAGATGCAGGAAAAGCTTTTGATAAAATTCAACATCCATTTATGATAAAAACTCTCCAGAAAATGGGCATACAGGAAACATACCTCAACATAATAAAGGCCATATGTGACAAACCCACAGCTAACATCATACTGAACAGTGAAAAGCTGAAAGCATTCCCTCTAAGATCAGGAACAAGACAAGGATGACCACTCTCGCCACTTTTATTCAACATAGTTTTGGAAGTCTTAGCCACAGCAATCAGAGAAGAAAAAGAAAGAAAAGGAATCCAAATCGGAAAGGAAGTAGTAAAACTGTCACTGTTTGCAGATGACATGATACTATGCATAGAGAATCCTAAAGACGCCAAGAGAAAACTAGTAGAGCTCACCAATGTATTCGGTAAAGTTGCAGGATACAAAATTAATATACAGAAATTGGTTGCATTTCTATACACTAACAACAAAGTATCAGAAAGAGAAATTAAGGAAACAATCCCATTTACTATCACACCGAAAAGGATAAAATACCTAGGAATAACCCTACCTAAGGAGTCAAAAGACTTGTACTCTGAAAACTATAAGACACTGATGAAAGAAACTGAAGACCACCAAAACAGATGGAAAGATATCCTGTGTTCTTGGACTGGAAGCCTAAATATTGTTAAAATGACCATGCCACCCAAGGCAATCTACAGATTCAATGCAATCCCTATCAAATTACCAATGGCATTTTTCACAGAACAGGAACTAAAAAAATTAAAATTTGTATGGAAACACAAAAGACCCTGAATAGCCAAAACAATCTTGAGAAAGAACGGAGCTGGAGGAATCATGCTCCCTGACTTCAGACTATACTACAAAGCTATACCATAATCAAAACAGTATGGTACTGGCACAAAAAAAGACACAGATCAATGGAACAGGATAGAAAGCCCAGAAATAAATCCAAGCACGTATGGTCAATTAAGCTATGCCAAAGGAGGCAAGGATATGCAATGGAGAAAAGACAGTCTCTTCAGTGAGTGGTGCTGGGAAAACTGGACAGCTACATGTAAAACAATGAAATTAGAACATTCTCTAACACCATATACAGAAACAAACTCAAAATGGATTAAAGACCTAAATGTAAGACTGGATACTCCTAGAAGAAAACAAAGGCAAAACACTCTGACATAAATTGCAGCAACATTTTTTTCTGGATTCATCTCTTAGAGTAATGGAAACAAAAGAAAAAATAAACAAATGGGACCTAATTAAACTTAAAAGCTTTTGCACAGCAAAGGAAACCATACACAAAACAAAAAGACAACCTACGGAATGAGAGAAAATATTTGCGAAATATTTGAGAAATGATGTGACCAACAAGGGATTAATTTCCAAAGTACACAAACAGCTTATACAGCTCATTATCAAAAAAACAAACAACCCAGTCAAAAAATGGGCAGATCTAAATAGATATTTTTCCAAAGAAGACATACAGATGGCCAACAGGCACATGAAAAGATGCTCAACACTGCTAATTATTAGAGAAATTCAAATCAAAACTACAATCAAAACTTACAGCAGTCAGAAAGGCCATCATCAAAAAGTCTACAAATGATAAATGCTGGAAGGGGTGTGGAGAAAAGGAAATCCTCCTACACTGTTGGTGGGAATGTAAATTGGTGTAGCCACCATGAAGAACAGTATAGAGGTTCCTTAAAAAGCTAAAAATAGGTCTTCCCTGGTGGCGCAGTGGTTGGGAGTCTGCCTGCCGATGCAGGGGGTGCAGGTTCTTGCCCCAGTCTGGGACGATCCCGCGTGCCGCGGAGCAGCTGGGCCCGTGACCTGTGGCCGCTGAACCTGCACGTCCGGAGCCTGTGCTCCGTGACGGGAGAGGCCGCAGCGGTGAGAGGCCCGCGTACCGCAAAAAAACAACAACAACAAAAAACAAAACTAAAAATAGAGTTGCCATATGATCCAGAAATCCCACTCCTGGGTATACATCTGGAAAAGGAGAAAACTTTAATGGAAAAGATACATGCACCCCAATGTTCACAGCAGCACTATTCACAGTAGCCAAGACATGGAAGCAACCTAAAGGTCCACTGACAGATGAATGGATAAAGAAGATGTGGCACATATATACAATGGAATACTACTCAGCCATAAAAAAGAATGAAATAATGTCATTTGCAGCAACATGGATGGACCCAGATATTATCATACTAAGTGAAGCAAGTCAGACAGAGAAAGACAACTGTCATATGATGTCACTTATATGTGGAACCTAAAAACATGATACAAATGGGGGCTTCGCTGGTGGCGCGGTGGTTGAGAGTCCACCTGCCGATGCAGGGGACGCGGGTTCGTGCCCCGGTCCGGGAGGATCCCACATGCCGCGGAGCGGCTGGGCCCGTGAGCCATGGCCGCTGAGCCTGCGCGTCCGGAGCCTGTGCTCCGCAACGGGAGAGGCCACAACGGTGAGAGGCCCGCGTGCCGCAAAAAAAGGAAAAAAAAAAAAAAAAAAAGATACAAATGAACTTATTTACAAAACAGAACTAGACTCACAGACATAGAAAACAAACTTATGGTTACCAAACGGGAAAGAGGGGAGAGTTAAATTAGGAATCTGAGATTAACAGATACACACCACTAAATATAAAATAGGTACACAACAAGGATTTACTGTATAGTACAGGGAACTACATTCAGTATCTTGTAATAACCTATAACGGAGAGGAATATGGAAAAGAATATAACTGGATCACTTTGCTGTGTACCTGAAAAACGCTGTAAATCAACTATACGTCAATTAAAAAAGTATAAAAAAACTAAACTGCTGTATACTGACTGACAATGACAGGCATGCCTCCTCCATGCCTTTGTGTCTCCTTCCCTAATTAAGTGTTCTTGAGGCACTATGAACATATTTTTGTACATATTATACACCTCTATTTCTATAACAGAGTTGTGTTAATGGAATTTGCCACAGACATTTACAATCTGCCTTAGCCATTTAAAAAATTTACCTGCAAGTATCATAAATAACCAAAGTGTGTTCTCCAGTGTGAAAGATTAATTTGAACAGAGGTATCATATTAAATGACTAAATCTCCTGAAGTATGAAATCATTCCACGTCAGATATATTATCTCTACAGCAGTGACAGTGCTCATGTTATTGGGCATTATGCTAATTAACCCTAAAAGGTGGGCTATTCGGGTCATGGTAACTAGGATACTGCACTGGCTCAGATCACCCCTATTCCACTGTTGTTTGAGTCTACTGTTTACTGGTTATTCTGTGTCTCAAAAACATTGAGAAGGTTTAGATTTAGCACGTTAAAAAGCAATGTTCTTAATTTCACTTTTAACAGAGTTATTACTATTAAAAATACTTTCTTTTGAAATATTTTATTAGTCACCAGAAAAATTAAAAAATAGATCTTCAAAAGGCCTATGAAAAATTCAGCACCAATCATGGACCAGGGAACTAAGAAATCAGTTGAGATTCTTGTTGGTGAAAGTTGAGATCAGAGACATCCATCCGAAAGAATGTGGCTGTTATATTTCAAGAACTCTTACCCTAATTTCTTTAGGAAGGGCTGCGTGAATTCTACCTTTATGTATTCTATTCATGGAGAACTCAAATGGAATGTAAGCAGGCATTCTATAAAGCATAGCCTCAGGATGTGTAATCTTTACTTTGAAATTAATTCAATGAATCATTTCAACCAGGTTTTAGGAAAGGGAAGGGAGAGCTCTTTTGTACATGAGCCTCTCTCTGTCTGTCTAGTCCATGTGGTGGTAGGAGCGATTGAATGGGCAGGTCCCGTCATTCCCAGGGTCCACTGGCCCCCTGTGCGTGCGGCCCGCCTCCTCTTGTACACCACAGCCGTGGGAGGTGAGGGGAGGTAAGCTAATGCATGAATAGCTGCCAGGAGAAAAGATGGAAGGGAAAAAAAGCTAAAGAAATATAGTATTTCAATCAAAGTCTGAAATTTGTAGAAGTGGTTTTGCTCTCAATATAGTAAAAATATTTATCCAAGAAACTCCTACTCGGGTGTGAACATCCTACTTCTAGTGGGATTTTGTTTGGCAAAGGGCTGTGAAAGAGTGGAAGCTAATACAGAACATGTCTATAAACAAATTTATTTAGTTAGTACAGATTGACACATTCACTAGAGGATTTGAGCAATTACATGTGTAAAACTATTTCCTACAGTGGTTTCCTTTTGTGATTTTGCTAATTTATTCAATCTAGACCATTTTCATGCATTGACTGTTATAAGCCATTTAGCCACCCAGGCTCTGAAATGAACATACGGAGACTCTATGCCTTCTTTCCAATTCTTCATGTAAACATAATTATATGGTGATATTAAAGAGTCAAACTTATAATGAAAAAAAGTCAAGTAAGGTTGTAATGCCTTTAAAATATGATGTTGCAATCTAACTTTGGAGAAGAGAGATTTGGAAGTTTTGGCTATGATAGTGCACATGAAAGTATTCGGTAAAATGCGAAGCCCTGTATAAGGGTAGGGTGTTTGGATTTGTATACAGTATGTATTATTATCCCAGTTATAGTTATAATGATACATAATCAAATCATATGCTTGGAGAATTTTTTAAACAAATGCATATTCACTGAAATGCATATTCTCAACTCCGGAAGCACTTTGATTATAATTCTCTAATAATACATATTTCTACTTGAAACTGTTAATATAATTCAATATATTAATTAATTAATAACTTCTACCTTTCAAGCTCTACTTTGGCCATTATTATAGACCCCATAATGCCTTACATTTGGATGCTCAATAAATATTTGGTAAATAAGAAAAAGCCTATTTAAACTTGGGCAGTCCTCATGTAAAGAAAACCAGTATAGGTGGACACTTGTATTTGCAAAATGATTTATTTCATAAATTGAGAATTTTAACTTCTCATACATATACTACTTTATATTTGTGATTAATAAAACAAAATGCAGAGTAAATTTTCCTAAATAAAGGGTTGTACAACTGCTATTATGGGGAAGGAGGTAGGTATCCATAAAATATATTTATGTGAAGTCCTAATACTACAAATAGTTGGGAATCAGTGGCCTTGCCCCAGAGGATGGCTGGGCCATCCAGGTAGGGTATGGCAGGAAATGGCAGGGTCCTGGCATTCAAGGGCAGGGGGAACTTGGGAGAGCTGGTTCCTTGATTAGGCTGAGTGACCAGCTCCTAAAACCTCCAATCTGGACTCAGATCCTAAGGCCACCTGAGCGCGCTCTGTGCTGAGGCCGAAAGGTGTGATGAGAGGATATCAATATCAAAGACCATTCTCGACTATAAATGAGCAGGTGGAGGGAAGGTATTCCATGATTGCATTGTTCTAGAGTTAGGTTGTACTGATATTTTTTCAGTCATTTTGAAAATTCTTATTAACAATGGAGAGGTAATGATGGTAAATTTTTTTACCCCTCATTTTAATGTTCCATGTTAAATTTCTTCTCCTTCCTCTTCCCATTATTTGTTTCACCATAATAAAATCAGCAAAGCCATTTCTATGGCTTTTATGCTGAGACTAATTTTGTTTACAATTACCATCTTGATATAATGGTACGGAGAAGGTGTTACTGGTTAGACTGCATCCTCCAAAAAGAAAAGTTGAAGTCCTAACTCCCAGCAGCAGTGACTGTGACCTTACTTGAAATAGGGTCTTTGCAGATGTAATCAGGTTAAGATGAGATCATTAAGGTGTTCCTTAATCCAATATGGTGACCTTTAAAGAAGAGATAGACACACAGAGAGGACACCATGTGAAGACAGAAGCAGAGATTGGAGAGATGCATCTACAAACCAAAAAACACCAAGAATTACTGGTCATCACCAAAAGCTAGGAGAGGCCCGGAACAGATTCTCCCTCAGAGCCCTCAGAAGGAACCAGCCCTGCTGACACCTTGATTTCGGACTTCTAGCCTCTAGAGCTCTGAGATGATTAATTTCTGTTGTTTCAAGCCACTCAGTTTGTAGTACTTTGTTATACAGCAGTCTTAAAAAACTAAGGTAACTCACGTACATTCACTATTTTCTTTTATAGATCAGTATGGTTTTAAACAAATAGTCTGGAAACTCAGGCCATTGCTGAAATCCTTTCAGGCTAAGAAGTAGAAACAGCTGCTTTTGCAAGAAAAAAAAAACAAACCACTACTTTTCTGGGCTGAGAGGGTCAAATGAGATCAGCTCTGCTTCCACTTGGCCAGACTTTTTTATCTTTGGCTTTCACAGCAGGTAAAGGGGTGCCACGGCCACTTGAAACAAAATGTATTTTTAAGCAAGTCTTTCCTAAATAATAAATCTAGGGGGGAAAGAACTTAAAGTGATTATCTTCAAAACTGTGGCATTTTCATCTCAAACACTGTGTAAAAGTATAAGAAAAGAGAATATCAAGGTATTGGCCTTTAAAGGAAGAAGTCTGAGATATTTTTAAAGCTAAGTTCCTGATAATGGCCATCGTGCCATAGTCCTCTGCTTTAAGGCTAACCTAATAACTAAGATCAAGTTACTTTATTTTTGACCTAGTGAAGCCTAGGATCAGTAATTCCCATCTTTATAACGTATAAGAGAATATTAAAAGCATATATTATGGTGAAAAAATTTGTGTATGGGGAAATATTTAAAAAAATTTAAAACACATATGGGAGTTGTATTTCTGGTAGCCACTTTATAGACAGCACTTACGTGTCTTTGGGTCTGGGGATGTCCCATTCTAACTATAAGGCTCTTGGGGAACTCAGGTTCACAGGTTTGAAAATGGTCCCCCCAGCTTACATTTGTTTATTTATTCATTTACAAGTATTTACTGAGTGCCTACGACATGTCATGTAGTGTTCTAAGTGCTGTGGGGCACGTCATGAATATACTAAATCTGACTTTCTCGTAGGTAAGTCAATAAATACATACATACATACATACATACATACATACTATGACAGTGGTGATAAGTGCTATGAAAATAAATAAGGTAGGGGGAGGGGACAGACAGAGATGGGGTGGAAGTGTTGCCTCTTTGATAAGGTGACATTCAGAGGCCCGAATGAAGTAAGGGAGGGAAGCCGTGCAGACACCAAAGCGCAGATGACCTATGAATCATAGCAGCAGTGTGTGGGGGGCATAAGATGCTTCATATTTGAAAGGGAAACCTTGGTATGACAATGGTAACACTGAAAATATCTTATCTTCCCTTCAGCATTTTCTTGTGTATATCCTGCGTGAAAGGCACCTGGTAGGCTCTGAGGATTTGAAGCAGTGATCCAGTCATGGCTCTTGTTACTAGGATCCTGCTCTGGGTCAGGGGGAAAGGAGAGGGGGGAAGTCACTTAGATGTATACGTGTATGCCTGTGTGTGTATGCACATGCACTCGCGCAAATAAACTATGAGACACAACCTTTTCTAGAAGGTTGGTTACAGCCTGGCTCAGTCCCATGTGAGTGACAGAGTCATAGGTTCAAATTTAAAAAAACAAAAGCAAAAACAAACTGGTTGTTTTTCAGGAGTTTGTTCTAATGCTCATTGGCAAGGGCTGAGTGTGAGCTCTCTAGTAACATATTTGCAAATGAGAAAGAAACCACCTTCCAAATAATTTTTAATGAAAAAAATCTCTCAATACAATTCAAGCAGTTAACATATCTTTCCCCAGAGATGGTTAGATTTTTAGTGATATCTTTCCCTCACAAAGTCCTTTAAACCAACCAGTGCCACACAGCATGGGAACATCAACATGTCAAGAAGGAAAATGTGCCCTGATCTCATCTCCACTGTGAAGTCATCTGGGAGGAAGAGATGGTGTATATCCGGGGCACTTACTTGCAACCCTGACTCAGATAGACCAGCCTACAAATATCACTTTTACGAGGAACTCAAAGTATATCATAATTATGAATGACCTGCCACTTCTTTAATTTTGAGGTCTCACAGAGAGCTCATTGATCCACAGCAACTAATACAAACTCTTTCAATAGGAGACACTGGGGGTTTTAGTAACTGTTGAGAATGCTAGGGCATGGATAGTTGAAGTCCTATCTAAAGTACCTTGGGTTTACAAATAAATGTGAAAGTTCTGCTTCCTATAGAAAAATGGGTAACTGGTATCAGTTTAATAAGAAATCTGTGAGAACACGAGATCATGAGGCTGCTCAGTGCTGCCCAATTGGGATTATTTCAATATAAGGAAATGACTAGAAAGAGACAGATATTACCAGCCATAAATCATTCAAAGGCTTCCCATGCTTTCATATACCTACTTAAAAATCATATATATATATATTAGAAAAATATATAAGAAGATATACAAAGATAAGAAAAAGAATTTAAAAATGATAGTGATATAATAAGAGCAGTTTGATGGTCAGTGCTTTCACACAAGGAGATATGATTACTGTGTGGTAACAGACAGGCTTGCTTATCCAATTTCCTGTAAGATACGAGGGGACCATGTATCATATTACCATATATCAGCAAAGGTTATGGTAGTGGCTGTGAATAAATGCTCACATCAGAATGAATCATTTCAAATGTTCAATGATGTCACTTGCTTTTGGTGGGAACAAAGAGACATTGCTCAATGAAAAAGACTCAAGTCCACTGACTTTTGAAAAGAAACATATTGTTATGTGGAAGGATATTGTTACCTGGGCACACTGTGGCCACCTAGATAACAAGATGGATTAGATAAGAAAGTATCCAGGGCTTCCCTGGTGGTGCAGTGGTTGAGAGTCCGCCTGCCGATGCAGGGGACACGGGTTCGTGCCCTGGTCCGGGAAGATCCCACATGCCACGGAGCGGCTGGGCCCGTGAGCCATGGCCGCTGAGCCTGCGCTCCGCAACGGGAGAGGCCACAACAGTGAGAGGCCCGCGTACCACAAAAAAAAAAAAAGTATCCAATACTGAGAGATGTTTCAGAAATATTAACAACTAAAAGTCTAGTTTCAGGACAGATACACTTTGGCATGATAACAAAAGACTCCTCGGTGGTAGAATTACAAGCTGTTTTGTATTAGCATCCTAATGACATACATAAAAAAGACTAGAAATTCCAAATGAGGCATACACACATACACAGAAAAAGACAGACTAAAAACAACAGTGCTTCTTAATCTGATAAAGAACATCTATGAAAAATCCACAGCTAACATCAATTTTAATTGTGAAAATTTGAACACATTCCCCATAAGATCAGAAATAAAGCAAGATATCTACTCTCCCCATTCCTATTCACTATCAATACCAGCGAAATAAGTCAATAAAACAGAAATAAACAAATTAGAAATACTGCAATAAAACTGCCTCTATTTACAGACAACACAATTGTCTACACAGAAAACAACAAAGAACCTAAAAAATAGATAGTAGAACTAATGAGTTTAGCAAGGTTTCAGAATGCGGTCAATGTAAAAATCAATTTTATTTATGTATTCTAGCTATGAACAAGTAGAAAATGAAATTAAGAAATTACAAAAGCATGAAAAAACATGATATACTTAGGGAAAATTTTAACGAAATACATCCAAGACCTGTACAATGAAAATTACCAAATGTTAATGAGAAAAATTTAAAAAGATCTAAATAAATGAAGAGCTATACCATGTTCGTGGATCACAAAGCAGTATTGCTAAGATATTCTCCACAAACTTATCTATAGATTCAGTGCAATTCCTTTCTAAATCCCACCAGGCTTTTCTGTAGAAAGTGACAAGCTGATTCTAAATGAAAAGGCAAAGGACTTTAAACAGTCAAAAAGCCCTGAAAAAGAATGAAGTTGGAGGACATACACTACCTGATCTCAAAACTTAGTAGAAAGCTAAAGTAATCAAGTCAGTGTGGTAACAGCATACACATAAAGATGTAGATGGAACAGATGCGAGAGTGTCAGAGCCACATGTATGTGGTGTACTTATTTTCAACAAAGGTGCCAAGATAATTCAGTGGAGGAAAGAATAATCTTTTCAAAAGATAAAACTCGAACAATTGAACATCCATATGCAGCACCCCTCCCCCCCTGCCACAAACCCTCGATTCTTACCTCACACCCTATACAAATAGTCATTCCTTGGCATCTGTTGGGGGTTGTACCAGGAGCCCCTGAGTATACCAAAATCCGAGGACACTCAAGTTCCATAGTTGACCCTTTGTATCCATGGGTTCCACATCAGTGGATTCAACCAACCTCAGATGGAAATTTCGATCTTCGGTGTGTTGAGTCCTCAGATGCGAAACTGGAAAATATAGAGCGCCACTGTATATTTATTGAAAAAACTGCATATAAATGGACCCACACAGTTCAAAACCCTATTGTTTAAAGGTCAACTGTATTAACTAGAAATGAATCACAGACCCAAACATTAGAAACTATAAAACTTCTAGAAGAACAAAGGGGAAAATCTTTGTGACCTTACGATAAGCAAAGATTTCTTAGCTAAGACTTATACACAAAGAGAAAAACGGACAACTTGGACTTTTTCAAAACTTACAGATTCAAGAGAAATGAAAACATGCCCACATAAAGACCTATATGTGAATGTTTACATATTTTAATGTAAACTTTATTCATAATTGCCCCAAATTGGAAATAACTCAAAATGTCTATTAATACATAGGTAAAGAATGGATGGGTTTTGAATGCATTATGCTAAATGAAAGAAGTCAGACTCAAATGGGTACAAATGTATGATTCCATATTTATATGACATTCTAAAGGCAAAACTATAGGGTCAGAAAACAGATCAGTAGTTGACAAGGCTAGAGGTGGGAGGGGAGAAGACTGATTTTAAAAGGGCATGAAGAGTTGTTTTTTTTTTTCCCAGCAGTGGAAATTCTTTGTATCTTAATTGTGATGGTGGTTCTATGACCATGTACAGTTGTCAAAACACATCAAACTATATACTTTTTTTTTTTTTTCTTTTTTTTCTTGCGTTATGCGGGCCTCTCACTGTCGTGGCCTCTCCCATTTGCGGAGCACAGGCTCCGGACGCGCAGGCCCAGCGGCCATGGCTCACGGGCCCAGCCGCTCCGCGGCATGTGGGATCCTCCCGAAACGGGGCACGAACCCGCGCCTCCTGCATCGGCAGGCGGACTCTCAAGCACTGCGCCACCAGGGAAGCCCAAACTATATACTTTTAAAGAGTGAATTTTATTGTATGTAAATTATACTTCAGTGAAACAACAACAACAAAAAACAGATAAATATGCTTTTCTGGGGATGGTCAGGATATCTACATCACAGGCAGGAAGAATATTCGGACTTGAACAGTGTTAGGAAATGAAAGACGACACTTAGTAAGTTTCCAAGGCAGCATTATATGTTTTCATTAGAAAGGTCTAGTTGAATAGAAAAAAATATGGGGCTACAATTACTTTGTTAAAACCAAAGTTAAATGTGTATATATTTATAAAATCAATTCAATTTGGCAAACATTAATTGAATGCCTACTACATATCAGGCACTGGCTGAGGCACCGTGCGGGAGGAAAACAGATGAGGCATAAAAAGCATCTCCAGGGACTCACATGTAGCAGATCTAAGCCATCCATTCACACCCTATCAGTGGAAATTATTAGCAGTCAGTAAAATGCCCTGAAATGGTACTGCTTGGTGGAGTGCCTGAAATCTAATTCTGGAGAACTGTCCTTTGATAGAAAGTGTATGAAGCAGCAGGCTTTGAAAAATTGTTTTGGACCATCTCTGACCCTTGGTGCTTTTCACCAATTGGCTCTCCAACTTTGCTCCTTTCTGCACTATAATTTTTGACTTGACAATCATGAGCTTTTCCTCAACGTAATGCAAGAGGCTAGTTAAAAATACAAGCAGTTGGGTTCTCTGATCTCTTCAAGAGCTAGACTTCCAAATATCCCAACAAGCGAACCACAGATGACAGTGACAAGAGGCTGGCTCCGGAGTAGTATAGACACCAAAAAGCCTTGGGGAGGAACTTCAGTGCCCATCAATAAACCACGTGGAGCAGACAGCAAAAGAAACAAAGAGAGCTTTTAGAATTCGGGAAAACTGGGGAAAGGAGGTAAGATGGAGACAGGCGTGTATATACTACAGGGAAACTGAGAAGGGTCTTTGCAGAGAACATGGGAAGCCTCGCCCTTCCGAATATTTTTGTCTTTTCCCAAATGAAAATATTTTTTAAAGGAATAGAGTTTTAAGCATTACAATTTCTTTGACTTTGTTGGCTTTTTCTGTGTTTAAAAACAGAACTTGAAAACACATAAATGTAACTTTTTCCCGGTAACTGACGTTAAGGATCAGATTGAACCCTTGGGCATAAATCAGGACAATGCTCTGGGAACCGGCCTGTGAGCACCACAATGAAAGGCTAATACTTTGTTTCTTGCATTTTATTTTGGGACTGTGCTAACTACTATATACTTTTCCAAATGCTGATACAGTTATTTTGCTAAGCGTAAAATGCCACTGTCTTTCTTGCGGAAAGATTTTTTTTGGCATTTCTGTAAATGACCTGAGACTACAAGTCTGGTCACAATCAAAGTGTCTGTGCATTAAAGGGAACCGGCCATGATTAGTTATAACAACTCAGATTAGCCGTTACATAAATATTTACTAGAGGAAACAAGAATTGTGAAAATAACACTTAATGCTCATGTTTACGTATACCTATTGCCACTTGACTTACTCTATAGCTATCATATTACTGGCTGGAAACTCATTTTTCAAATGGAAACTTGAACAATTCTGAGAAGATTTTTATAACTCCCTCTGTCTTTTATTCTCCTGCCCTTATTTCCACCTGGTGAGATGCCAGCTAAGCTCCTGTAAGACTACTGTTGGAGGCCTATGGGTCCCAGCAATTTTCTCTACAGTCATAAGACACATATATGCTTCTACTGCTGACAGTTACCTCTTTGTGTCCATAAATTTCATCTTTATAACTAGACTTTTAGAGATTTTTTTTTTAAATCTCTCGAGCACAGTGATTTTTCTCACTACCAGCTGACTCTACATTAGAACCACCTTGGAATCTTATAAAAATCCTAAGGCCCAGACGGCATCCCAGATCATGGATTTCTGGAAGTGGGGCAGGGGCATCAATTCCAACATTCAATCAGGGTGGAGAACCACTGACATAGGGGAAAAACAATTAAATCCTCTTTTGCCTTTCAGGCTCATTCTGAGTTTTAATTCCCTGCTGCCTGAATTCCTTGTGATTAAACACAAATAATACTACAGTTATATTCCGTGTACACTGTTGTGTGAATATCTGCAACTGGCCTCTACTCATCAGGGTTTTCCTGTCGGTTAGCTTATAAGTGAACTTTTTCCATTAGATATTAAAGAAGTCCAAACTGCTTGCTTTTGAGACATTTTCCTTGATTTATCTTCATCATTTAGTTTTAGCTGGCACCAACGTTTTATGTCCATGTTTGCACAATGGTTTATGGTTGACAAGGTCCTTCTATAAGCATTAGCTCATGTGCACCTCACCATAATTCTGGAAAGCAGGCGGGATTATTATGCCCATTTTACATCAGAAAACTGGCTCAGGGAAATTAAATGACTTGTCTAAATCTCAGAGTTCAGGAAGGACTAGGGCACAGACACAGGCAGGACTAGAAGCCAGGACATCTAACTCCCAACCCAGCACAAATTCCGTGATTTCATTCCACCCGACCTTCCTTTGAAGGAGAATAGAGGTGAGTGAGAGATGACTTTCTTGTTATCTTGTGACTCATTTCATTTCAAATGTGATATCAGAGGATAGGTTATAGCTGAAGTACTGGGTGCCTTATATGGAATCAGTTTAATGTAATTTAATGAGGTTCCTGGAATACAGTATGAGGTCAACAAATATTTGTTGACTGAATAAATGTGCAAAATCCTACTTACTTCTGGCAATGGATATGACCTTTCTACAGAGAACAGCTGTAGAGATAAGCACTCCAAATGAATCCCAATTTTCCTCTTGGTTTGATCTGCCTATAACCCTAATGATCTGGAGAAAGGGTCAGAAAAAGTAATTCAGCACTGAGGCTGAATTAATCTTGCATGAAGACAGAGGCAGACTAATGGACAATCAGACACACAGACACGGTTCTCTATAGGAAGTAACTAAATGTGTGCAGGAGAAAATATTAACTGACAACAGCTTATAAAAAGCTACATATTAAATGAAAATCACTGTGCAGGAAGAATAAAGGATAGCTATTCTGGCCGGTCAACCAGATCTACAGCTATAGAGGCTGCATATTCATACATTCATAAAAGCTAATTCATAGTGTTGGTGATGTATTTAGCTGGGGAGAAGACAGTTATTATGTATTTGTAATAAAGCTCCCAACACACCTGGCCAGAGGACCACAACTGGCTGACATTTGGAGCTGTGCACAGATGCCACTTCCTCTTCAGGCATTTCAGTCTGAGAAGTTGCAAAGTGGATATCAGGCCAAGAATTGGCCAGAGATGATCTGAGCATCAAAATGTTAGTTTATGATAGGATAACTTCTAGGAAAATGAATCGACTGTTTTTAAAAATTACTAAAATAAGATGTATGAATGTTCAGATTAGATTTTAACAGAGCAAAAAAAAAGATTTAAAGAGGCCTAAGGGTCGATCTCATTCTTGAAAAATAAAAACTTACATAAAATAAACAGAAAGTTGTTTGACTCACAGTCTCCCCACTTCTCCCTGCTCATTTTTCTTGCTTCTTTTCAGTTTCTTTAGTCTCTCAGAGAGTTCCTGGTGGGGCTTTGGTGGGACACACACTTCTTGACATATATTAGGCAGGTCAAATCCAGATGTATGTTTTTTGAATTAAGATGGCTTATTTAAAGCAATAAGAAGCTGCCACAGAGTAGCCAAAATTATAGATATTAGGGGTGGAAATGACCTATTAGATCATCAAATCTGTCCCCCCAGGGTCAGTGCTGGAGAAGCAATCGAAAGAAAATGACCCACTCACTCCAACTCTTCTCTGTGGTTAGCAAGACAAAAACATTCTCAAATAGAAATGAGTCTTGGAAATTTATGACTGAAATACTGAACTCTCCTTTTTCAATTATCTCGTTCTTTGTCAGTCTGGGGAAGCTGGGCTTATTTTGTTATTGGTTTAATATACTATCCATCTAGCTATCTAAATGCATCTGTATTGTTGTGTACATACAACACATGTACAGGTGCTGTGGAGTCACCACTTATCATGGTTTTCAGTTACCTCTTGAATAATCACATGTTCATAATAGGCTACTGATTCATCTAGCATTACAGATTCAGATTATGTTCAAGATTTGCTAGCGAAGGGATCACACCCATAGAATAAGTCTTCCCCTTTTTGGGAGATCAAGATTTAACCAGGAGTCCGTGACCACTGGCAGGTGATATAAAATGAACCCCGAATGTTGTTTATGGGATGGGATTCTAGATCTGAGCATCAAGACGTGAAGACTTGTCCACGTGCAGAGACCATAGGAAGGGAATAGCTGTTAGCTTTCCTCATTGGAATGGTTCCAATCATTCTGAATGACATCTTTCCATGAGGCTTTGTATCAATAGATATATTTTCTGAAGAATTTATATATAACATTTACCTAAATACAAGAGTAGGATAAAGCCACACTAATATCTAAGGAATAAAGAGAGTCTCCCAAACTGGCTGGGATGAGTGGAACGTGGGGATACAAGAGATTCTCTTTCATTGGTAAACAGGAAATCTTGGAGGGACACAGATGTGACTCAGGGCAATGAGCAGGCCTGTGTTAGTATCCGCAGGAGTTACAGCTGGCAGTACAGATAGACTTATAAGGCAATTATGAGGAAATGAATCGGACCTCAAATTCCTCTACCAAAGCACTCATTTTCTAAAACCTGTGCTGGTTATAATGGAATTAGCAATGAGAAGAGTGTGATTTCTTTATCAAAGAGCCATCATTCAGCGGCCCTACATCTCCTTGAAGAAACTTGTCAAAATATTCTCCAAACAGCCTTTTGAATTTCCATACTAAGGTAGACATATTGTCGCCTTCTAGTTCCTTAAAATAAAAATGTGATAGAAATAATTTTTTAAAAGATTCCATATGGTCTACTATGACCTTACAGTAAAAATACATAAAAGTCTTAAGTTTTGGAACACCAGAGCCCCTTCTTTAATTGATTTAGTTGATGAAATCTTGGTGTCTGGAGTTACTTCTATAAAAAGCTGGGCATCAAGCCCTTGGTGAAGAATATAAACTCCTACTGAACACTTTCTATGGGAAAATTTAAGATTGACTCATACCATTTTGACTTGTCAGGTCTTTTCCAGGAACTTAACCTGCCAAAGGGATGAAGATTGACTCCTTGTTTAAAGAAGAGGGGCCCACAGGCATTTCCTATAAATTTGGATGCCAAAGGAAATGGAAAATCCATCATCCTCTGACATCTGAAGACCAATTCATGGTAATGATACCATATCTCCTATTTTCCAGCCTAGGGAAACTCAAAAGACCTTTGCTTCTAATTTTTATTGTATTCTAGTGAGGAAGGAAGAGGCTCAGAATCAACTATTTAGAAGTCGTTAAGCCAGAATAGGAAAATGGGCACCTGAGGAAAAGTAATTATTGATGACACTAGACAAACTCCCCACTACAGTCACTTTTTCCATTTTGCTTTCTTTCACCTTTCAACTAATTCCACTCTTCTATTTTTCCCCTAATTATGCACTGTGCTTGGCTGTGACATGCTTAGACTTTGGTCAGCTTCAATAACTATCCTGAAAGCTACACCATGGAGCTGTGAGGCTATAATATGGCACCCACCTTAAAACAGCTTTAGAGGTCGAGTTTTAGCAAGGCTTCAATGTTGCATTTTTACTTAAACTTCTGATTGTAAGGCTATTGAATCTTTTGAAAAACTGAGTGGAGAAGGAACCCTCTCTTCTCTTATGCCTCTTCCTCTCACTATGCCCCCTTCCAACCACTCCACGATGAACAGTATTCATGAACATCAGAACAGAATGAAAACAGTTTAAGAGTTATGCTATGTTTACCTATTCTTCTAATTTGGAGATTATTTTCATAGAAGAACGGTTATGATAAATTCTCTATATTTTTTTACCTTTTAGTGTTTTATTGAACAAAAAGACTACCAGCACACATATAGTCCTGTTCCCCCACAAAACTCGTAGTTAATTTGCGTAAAGTGAATGCTGCGTCTTAAGTATTTTTCTTTGTGAGCTGACCTTAGGAGAGGCAGAGGGAAGGGGTGCTGGAGCATCATCTCACTGCCCAACAATGGAGTTTCACCCTTTGTCTTAGGGAGCTTCCAGTCCACTACCCAGTTCAAGACTATTCTAAACAGAAAGGTTTAAATTGGTATCTTAAACGTTTCTAAACAATGTCCTAGTGGCTGTAGTGGTACGTCACCTAGTGGCTGCCTTGCTCTTCTGGAGATAAAAGAGAAATAAGCTTTTGTTTCTTTATGATAATTATAAAGGCTAACATACTGTGTCTCCTTTGTGCCAGGCACTGTCCTAAGTACTTTAGTCATATTAACATACGTAATTCTGACAACAACTCTATGAGGTGGGTGCTATTAGGAAGGCTATATAACGTGCCCAAGGTCCCAGAGCCACTAAGTGGTGGAGCCATGATGTGAACCTAGGCGGTTGCTCCAGAGCCCATGTTCTCAAGCTGTAATTTCATACTGGCCTTGAATCACTGACACCCTCAGGAAGCTCTAGAATCATCACAGAAACACGCACTCACTGAATGCATGCATGTAATAAACGCATGCTGAGTGTTGAATCTATCCCTAACCTTGGGCTGCGCACTAGAGATAGAAGAATGAACGAGGCACAGACATCACTGGCGTGGCATGTGGTCATTTCAACAAATGAATAGTCACACAATGCCTGGGGCTGGGAAATGCACGTAGGGCAAATTACAAAAGTAAAGACAGAGGTGGCCCCAAGTAGGGGAATAAAAGTGAATGCAGAAATAGCAGTAACAGGCAAAAAAAAGAACTGGCTGAAATCAACTTTCCCAAAGCAAAATACACTGTACCAACATCTCTCTGTGGACTCTTACAATAACCTCTGAACTCGTCTCCCTGTTTTTCTTCTGGCCTATAGGACACTCTCTTCACAGCAATCAGTGACCCTGTATCATCTACTTTGAAAAGATGCAGTCAGTCAGTCAGGAAAAACGAATACCAAACAGTAGATACTGTGAGTCATTTGGTCCTTGGTTGAACCTGGTTCCTACGTAGCGGGACTGCATAGTGGGGTCGACATCACTGAATAGCTTCCCTCTGCAGAGGTTCCTCCCCTGTCGCCATGTGCTACCTCCCCCCAGCCAGAGTCCCCCTTTCTTCTCTTTATGCCTCTGTAGACCCGGCTCCAACCTGCTTTTGCCAGCCTCTCTCTGCGCCCTGTTCCTGTCTCTGCTCATGACCAAAAACACACTAAAGCAGAAGTGCAAGCATTTAAAATATATCTAAAGGGTGATTTAAAAATATTATTCATAGAAAAGATAAAAAGAAACTCATTTACCAGTTAGATAATTCTTTTATCTTCTAAAGATTTTCGAACAGAATCTGGGAACAGGATAGCTGTCTTCAAATACCTGAAGATCTAGCTGATGAAACAGGATTAGCTGTATCCCTTAAGTTTCAAGAACCCCCCCCCCCCCAGAGACAGAAACAGTATTTCCTTATCTGAAAGATAAAATGAAAAGGAGGAAGCACAAAACGTATTCCTGATGAGGTACATGTTAGAATGAAAACAACCATAGCGTCCCTTCTTTTCCACTCAGTTCTGCAACTTGCAGTTCTTGGGTTATCACAGAACAGTCAGGCCTGAAGGAGGAACTCATGTTTTCTGATTTCAAAGCTTAGGCTCTTTGCATCACACGGAATTGCATCTCAACACGTTGCGCTTTCTTGAGAGGGTCATAGGACACTGCACGCTGAACTCTGCCCGCCTCCACCAGGATCTCTCTACCGTGGAGGAGGGGGCTGCTGACGGGCTTGAGCCCCATCTCTTGGGTTGGCCAGTTTTGACTGGCGGATGCTTCTACTGAGACAGCAGTTTTTCATCTCCTCCCGGGCTTGATGGCCCACACTGTAACAGATAAGGGGTAGCAGACATCCTGTCTCTAGGGCGCTCAGAAACAAATGCAAACTAATGCAAAACAGAATCAGAAGGCACGGTTTTTCTTATTTTGCTCTCCTAATGGAACTGTCATTTTTAGTCATAGAATGGTTTCTTCACATCTTGCCATTCCTCCTACTGTGCAGCCACAGGTATTGACCTGAAATGTGCTGTATTTGACCCCTGGACAATTCCAGTTTCTCAAATACTGCAGGGAATCAAAAATTAATATACAGCAATGGTCACTATGACAGAGATGGTGTGTGTATGATTTTGTGAGCACGTGTATATAAGGCAGATAGATGTCAAATATATTCATACATTATATACACCCCTTATGTAAGTGTTCGCATTTTTTTTTTCTATTTAGGTTCAAGAACAGCCTTTAGGTTTCCCCCTCCTTCCTATGATCAGGGACATTTCTGACTGTCTAAAAGGCAGTCAAACATTTATATGACCGTTACACTTATTTAATAACACGACTGAAAAGCTTCCTACTGTCTGCCACTGGGCCTACTCAAGCTGATTGCCTTTTAATAGTTTCAATGAAAGTTGTGCAAGGAAATAATATTCTACAATCGTGGGTCCCCAGGGAAGAATACGGTCATTCCCATGAGACAGTGAGACTTCGCTGAACCTGCTACTTTAGGAGTAAAACAGGAAGTTCAGTCCTCTTTTATTTTGTACCTTTTTCATTTTTGAAAAGCTGCCCAAATAGTTCCAAGCAGAGCTGAAGCAAAGTTATTAATGTCAAGAAGCCAAGATCTTTCTCCATGGTTTGCTGAATGAGGAAGGAAGAAAACGGTTTGTACTCAGCTGTCCTTTGCTTCTTCGGCTTGAGCCGAAGAAGCAGGAAGGAGAAGGAATGAATAAGCGAGAAGAGACGGTGTTTATCTTTTAACAAAATCATGATGTTCTGCACTCAGCTCCGGCAGTCAGATGTGGCCATGGCATCTTTAAGACAGAGAGTCTCTCCTCGGAGAGACGACACCCTAATTATAGTGCTGCTGCCAGAGGGAACTCACACATGCAAACTATTATGTAAAATATAATTTCTTTTTCTTTAAGAACACTCAAGATCATTAGACATGGTTTCTTCAATGCTAGAAAATCAGGCCAAAAATGAAAACAAACAGTTTCAAGTATTTGCAACATAATTCCCGCATGCATTTATGGAAACAGAGTAAAAGTGCCCTAAAATGTGGTTTGACATTTCATGCTGCACTGTTTTTCTATTTTTCCAATTCTCTAACATTTGTCCTCTTATCCTATATCACTTGAGTTTCACTATATTTCAAATATTCACGTAGCAATAGCCACAGTTATTACCAAATAGCTGCACTTGGAGGGAGCTAGCGAACAACAGGAAGCAGCCCAGAAGCTTGTTGTAAATTAAACAAACTCCTTGTAAATGAAACACGGTAACATATGAACACAAACGCAGGGCATGACAACATGATATAACTTTTAAAAACAGCAATTAAATGTACAGCATTGCTTTCCCTAATGATGTGCTATGCTAATTTAAGGCTAAGGTGATGATTCCGTTAATTCAACAGTTTAACATGGAACTCATGAATGAGAATAAAATCTGTAATAAAGAAATCTTGGGGACCGTAGCATTTATGAGTACAGAGTTAGGTATGTTATTATATGGGAGAAAGATATACATTTCAATTCAATCAATTTTCTATATCATAAACTAACCTAAAACATTTAGGCTGAACAGTAAGCAGTCTTTTTAGACTGAAAGAAACACATCCCTTTCTTAAATATTCAGGTGCTCAATGGAATACTGATGGGTAAATTACCTTTTTCATTTTTATTGTCTATGTTTTGCTTCTTCCACACTACTTACCTTTTTAATCTTTCTAAAATAGATATTCTGAAAATACAATAGAAAAGTAAGACATCACTTATAATATCAGTATCAAACATAAAGTACCATAATGCACATGCAAGTTCTACCTCAGTAAGAGGACAAAAGGAGAAAGAAAAACATATCCTCTGAACACAGATGGGTTTGGTGAAGGAAAGGGATGTTCTGTTTTGGGGAACAGCCTCACTGGGAGGGACCTGACTACAGCAATCTTCTGCATTCACTGGTTTACTCTGTTCAAGAGAAGAAAGAATCCAGATCAGTCAGGTTGATGTCCATGTTTTTAAAGGCCGTGTTTAGCTCAACGATAACTGGCTTTGTTTTTAAAAAAAATGTGCCTGTTGATTATTCAGATAAATGGGACATCCAGCTTCTACAATCTTACTACTATTGCTATTATCATGTGGCATTCTGAACAGATTTTCTTTCAAAGTCCTTTTTTTATTCCAGAGGTCAGTTTTTTTTTTTAGTCTATTTTTCCTACCTAGGACCTTTGCTATATAAAAACACCTTTATACACGTAGCCACTTCTGTACAGGACAAAAACGTTATAGTTAGAATCCCTTGGTAAGAGCTCTCAAGCTATCCGAATTGGCAACTGGCAATAAGCTCTTGATCAGATGGGTAGAAATCATATATGTTTCTGTTGTGGTGGCAACAGATGAAACCTGCTGATGCATGGGGTAACGAGAGCGAAGCAGGAGGGAATTAGTGACTTCACCTTTTGTTCCCTGCTCGGGGCCACATTTAACGACTTGCAGGTCTCTGAACACATGATGCTTCCTCTTCCTCAGGCCTCTATACTTTTTACTCATGCTGACAAGACGGAGCTTTCTGGTTTTCCTTGACTAACTTCCACTAGTCCTTTGGGTTTCAGAATCTTCCCTGACCGTTACGACAGAGATAGGATTCACCTACGTGTGTCCCCAGCACCTGCTGACCCTACAGTAGGCATTTACCACACTCCATTATAATTGCCACAGACATGCTTGTAAGCTCCTTAGGGTAGGGAATACAGCCTCTTCAGAAATTTGGTCCCAGCACCAGACGCTCAGCCTCCCATGTAGTCAAATACCAATAAATATTTGTTGAACAGATAAATTAGTAAGATGCTGATAATGACGACAATGCTTTATAAAGGCTAAATTTATTGAGTGCTTATCATGTGCCAAGCACTATTCTCCTAAGCCCTTTACATTTAACGTTCACAGTAGTCCTACAAGGCAGGCACCATGACCATCCCCATTTTATAGATGAAGAGACAGAGAACCTTCTGCATCTTTCTGAGTTGCTTTGTTTTGGAAATCCTTGTCAATTTAGGTGAATTTAGCTAATATGCTGGGAACAAAGTTGAAATGAAACAGATCAAAATAATTATTAGGTTGAACCATATGAAACTGTTGACTCTCAATTGGTTTTGACTTACAAATATGGCAATTTCATATGCTCTGACCTCACGTATGGAGTTCAGCTATAGCTTAGTCTTCATCCATGTGCGCCACCCCATTCACCCACAGCTGGGGAAACACCACAGTCCTACATACTGTCATGCTGGAGAGTGACAGGTGCATGATAGGGACCACAGAAAGCATTTATGCATAGGATTCTTTTAAACTGTGTCAACAGAGCCTTGTTTCTGTGGTTGTCTGAGACTTAATGATCTCTTTGCCATATATAACCCTCTGTGAACAATGACATTGGTCGTAATACATTCTGCCTATGTAGACCAAGCCAAGGGCCCAAAAAAGGCGTAAAATCAGTAACAACATGTTTTTCCATAGTTTTAACTCATACACGATGACATAAAGCCAAAGGTAAAAGAACAAAAAGAATTTGGAGTTGAAAATTATTTAAATTTGCTAATTTCCAGCACTTCTGGAATACTGCCAGGGTTAATTTGGATTGGGCCTTGTGGAGCCTGCATTGCTCCAACCTGGTGTGGCCTAAAAAATAGACTTGATATAAAGAGGTTAAAAAAAAAAAAAAAAAAAAAGTCTACCTTTTTTTTGAGCTCTGTGTAACTCAGCACAACTGACAGTCTGTTCTCAAGTTGCCCAGCCCTGAATCGGAATGTTTTATTTGTTTCACTTCAGAAGAGGGTGATACTGTGTCTCTTAGTGAAAGGTATTTGTGATGAAAATAATTTATAGGCTAATCCCAAACTCTGTAAGGCAAATGCTCACAGGAGGGAACAGAATTTGTTTTCAAGGTGGAAACATTTTCAGAGTTCGCTGGAGATTTTTATTTCGAAATCTCCAAATTCAACAATTCTTCAGCCTCTGTAAACTTTCAAATGGAAAGCTTCGATATTTAGAGTAAATAATGTCTAAGCTTCCCCTTCATAGCAAGTTTTCTTTTTCTCCCCTGTCATAAGAGTGTTATATCCTGGCAACTGAAATACAGAACCCCTTTGTAGTAAAGCTATCACACTATACCACTCAGAATGTGTTGCTAATGAGGTTATTGCTTAATAGAACCATAGAAGGACATTGAAAAAAAATACCCTGACAAATATGTTGACCAAAGGATGCCAACAACTCTCCCAGGGTCCCGTCCGAAATTCAGGGATTTAAAAAAAGAAAGTAAAAATGAACTTTAGTGTATGTGAAAAATCATAACATTGAAACATAAGTCCATTTATCTTTTAACTATTTTTCTAGTTCTCTTCCAAAATTTTACTGGTTATTAAAACACTGCTGTGTAAATAAAAATGTTCTGCTTTATAACTCACCCCCTATTTCTTGTCCTTACACTATAATAATGTCATTGTTTGTTACATCACACTTATTCTTAAAGTAGTAGGGCTTGATGTGAAAGGACTTTAAATAGCACACTGAGGACGGGCTCATGCAGAAAAATGAGATTGGGGAATCAAAAGCAGAAGGGGGAGTTCAGAGAAGGACTCTGAAGGACTTCTACAATTCTGAGTCTTGAAAGAGTTTATATACCATGATTTTCACAGAGATAAGCAGAGCTTTTCGTAAACATCCTCCTATCTGCTATGTGGCCTGTCCAAGGCTGAGTTGTCCATTGATAAGGTCACGGGGAATGTATTACTAGAATTTCAGTGAAGGCACTCAAATTCCCAGATTGGGAATATAGTTGCAAAAAAAATTAACTCATTTCATTAGCATATATCCTTTGCCTGATGAGTAAATGAGTAGATGCCCACTTCTTTTACAAGATATTCATAATCAGCTGCTTCATATACCCAACTATCTTGAGTCTTTAGGACCATCAAAAATGACAGCTTATGGCAGTCTACAAAACATCAGCACTCTCAAAGATAAAACACAACATGTGCTGTAATTAGAATCACAGACTGTAGGAGTTGCAATGGGCCTTTGAGGTAATTTAGTTCAATCTTCTCATTGTACAGTTGAGCTTGAGTGACTTTTCCAAATGTTATTCAGCCAGTTAATAGCTGGACTGGGAGTAACCAGGTCTCCTGACTCTTATTCCACTGCTTTTGCCATTAGAACAGGCTTCAGCCATGATATACTGTTTAGACAAGGTTGGTAAACCCAGGCACTATCAACACTTAATGAGGGGGATTCCAATAACAAGAGGCCTTAACAGTAAACTCCCTGCATCTAATTCCTACAAATTCAAGTTGACGGATAACTTGGTACTTTCTCAGCATGACAAGGCAAAGGGAACTGTATAAACTGGATCCAGTTCTAAAACAATCTAAAATGTTTAAAAAAAAAACTTGCATAAAATTAATAAGCATGTACTAAATGTAGAAAATTAACTCTAACTTGGACAATTATTGATATTTTTCTTTGTCTCATATATTGCATCGGCATAACAGGAGCGAGGAATTTCTGTTATATGAAATAGTAAAATTTTCTCCAATTTTTCTCCAATATGTTATACTGAAAAAACCCCCACTAAATTTGGAATCAAGAGACATGGTCCTATTCTGGGCTCTTCCATGAATTATCAATAGTTTAGATACTCTAACATCCTGAGTCCCAGTTTTCTAGTCTATAAACTGAAAGGTTTTTTGTTTTTTTTTTTAAAGTGTGCTCAGAAAAGCCATGGGGGTTCTATGACGGTGCCCTAGGAGCTGACAAAGGGGCCAGGAGAAGAGTGAGGGGGGACCAAGCTAGGAAGCTCTGAGTTTTCCACCCCAACCGCAACTGCGCAGCTCTGCTTTGATCTGATTTTGATATTAAGTTAATATGTAAGATTTTGTTTGAAAAACAAGTTATGTGGTAAAGTTTCAAAACCACCAAAAAGTTAAAGCACTACAATATTCCTTCTAACTTTGATATTCACTCCCCAGCTTAAAGGTACTGCAACTACACCCCATCAAGGATTTAGTCCAAGCTCCTAAATACAGCATTCTCCATGCCTCGGCCCCCATCTCCCCTCTTTTCCTCATCTCCAGCCATTCCCACCATGTGTTCCATGTGCTAATATTTTCAAATTGTTGGTCATTTCCTGACCATGAAATGCTGTTTCACACCTCCTTGGATCTCTACTTTTGCTCATGCTCCCTCTGCATCTCGTCCCTCTGCTTGGCTAAACTCTTACTCTTCAAACTTCAGCTCAGGCAATCCTTCCTCTATGAAGCCTTCTCTGAACAGCCAAACTTGCTCCCATTTGGTCCCATGATGGATTATCACAGTAATTAAACATTATAATGAAATCATGTAATTCTACACTGTCTCTTTCAACTGGACTATAAACATCTTCTGAGAGAAGCCTTTCTCTTCTACATTTGTTAAATCATTTGTGCCTAAAAGTTCAATAAAGACATTGAAAGGGAATAAAAAAAAATCCTAAACTTGAACAAAAATTTTTATTTCAAAAATGCTGGGGCTTCCCTGGTGGCACAGTGGTTGAGAATCTGCCTACCAATACAGAGGACACGGGTTCGAACCCTGGTCTGGGAAGATCCCACATGCCGCAGAGCAACTAAGCCCACGCACTAAAACTACTAAGCCTGTGCTCAAGAGCCCTCAAGCCACAACTACTGAAGCTCATGCGCCACAACTACTGAAGCCCGCATGCCTAGAGCCTGTGCTCCACAACAAGAGAAGCCACCGAAATGAGAAGCCCACGCAGCGCGACGAAGAGTAGCCCCTGCTTGAGCAGAAGCAAGATGAACTACAATCCTGCAGCCTGTGGAACAAAAACCACATTCACAGAAAGACAGACAAGATGAAAATGCAGAGGGCTATGTACCAGATGAAGGAACAAGATAAAACCCCAGAAAAACAACTAAATGAAACAGAGATAGGCAATCTTCCAGAAAAAGAATTCAGAATAATGACAGTGAAGATAATCCAGAACCTCGGAAAAAGAATGGAGGCAAAGATCGAGAAGATGCAAGAAATTTTTAACAAAGACCTAGAAGAATTAAAGAACAAACAAACAGAGATGAACAATACAATAACTGAAATGAAAACTACACTAGAAGGAATCAATAGCAGAATAACTGAGGCAGAAGAACGGATAAGTGACCTGGAAGACAGAATGGTGGAATTCACTGCCACGGAACAGAATAAAGAAAAAAGAATGGAAAGAAATGAAGACAGCCTAAGAGACCTCTGGGACAACATTAAACACAACAACATTCGCGTTATAGGGGTCCCAGAAGGAGAAGAGAGAGAGAAAGGACCCAAGAAAATATTTGAAGAGATTATAGTCGAAAACATCCCTAACACGGGAAAGGAAATAGCCACCCAAGTCCAGTAAGCGCAGAGAGTCCCATACAGGATAAACCCAAGTAGAAACACGCTGAGACACACAGTAATCAAATTGGCAAAAATTAAAGTAAAATTACTGAAAGCAGCAAGGGAAAAACGACAAATAACATACAAGGGAACTCCCATAAGGTTAACAGCTGATTTCTCAGCAGAAACTCTACAAGCCAGAAGGGAGTGGCATGATATACTTAAAGTGATGAAAGGGAGAACCTACACCCAAGATTACTCTACCCAGCAAGGATCTCATTCAGATTCGATAGAGAAATCAAAAGCTTTACACACGAGCAAAAGCTAAGAGAATTCAGCACCACCAAACCAGCTCTACAACCAATGCTAAAGAAACTTCTCTAAGTGGGAAACACAAGAGAAGAAAAGGACCGACAAAAACAAACCCAAAACAATTAAGAAAATGGTAATAGGAACATACATATTGATAACTACCTTAAATGTGAATGGATTAAATGCTCCAACCAAAGACACAGGCTTGCTGAATGGATACAAAAACAAGACTCATATATATGCTGTCTACAAGAGACCCACTTCAGACCTAGGGACACATACAGACTGAAAGTGAGGGGATGGAAAAAGATATTCCATGCAAATGGAAATCAGAAGCAAGCTGGAGTAGCAATACTCATATCAGATAAAGTAGACTTTAAAATAAAGAAAGTTACAAGAGACAAGGAAGGACACTACATAATGATCAAGGGATCACTCCAAGGAGAAGATATAACAATTATAAATATATATGCACCCAACATAGGAGCACCTCAATACATAAGGCAACTGCTAACAGCTCTAAAAGATGAAATCGACAGTAACACAATAAGAGTGGGGGACTTTAACACCAACGGACAGATCAACCAAACAGAAGCTTTAAATGACACAATAGACCAGATAGATTTAATTGATATTTATAGGACATTCCATCCAAAGACAGCAGATTATGCTTTCTTCCCAATTGCGCATGGAACATTCCCCAGGATAGATCACATCTTGGGTAAATCAAGCCTCAGTAAATTTAAGAAAACTGAAATCATATCAAGCATCTTTTCTGACCACAACGCTATGAGATTAGAAATCAGTTACAGGGAAAAAAATGTAAAAAACACAAACACATGGAGGCAAAACAATACGTTACTAAATAACCAAGAGATCACTAAAGAAATCAAAGAGGAAATCAAAAAATACCTAGAGACAAATGACAATGAAAACACGACGGTCCAAAATCTATGGGATGCAGCAAATGCAGGTTTAAGAGGCAAGTTTATAGCTATGCAAGCCTACCTCAAGAAACAAGAAAAATCTCAAACAAACAATCTAACGTGACACCTAAAGGAACTAGAGAAAGAAGAACAAACAAAACCCAAAGTTAGCAGAAGGAAAGAAATCATCAAGATCAGAGCAGAAATAAATGAACTAGACACAAAGTAAACAATAGCAAAGATCAATAAAACGAAAAGCTGGTTCTTTGAGAAGATAAACAAAATTGATAAACCATTAGCCAGACTGATCAAGAAAAAGAGGGAGAGAACTCAAATCAATAAAATTAGAAATGAAAAAGGAGAAGTTACAACAGACCCCGCAAAAATACAAAGCATCCTAAGAGACTACTACAAGCAACTCTATGCCAATAAAATGGACAACCTGGAGGAAATGGACAAATTCTTAGAAAGGTATAACCTTCCAAGACTGAACCAGGAAGAAATAGAAAATATGAACAGATCAATCACAAGTAATGAAATTGAAACTGTGATTAAAAATCTTCCAACAAACAAAAGTCCAGGACCAGATGGCTTCACAGGTGAATTCTATCAAACATTTAGACAAGAGCTAACACCCATCCTTCTCAACCTCTTCCAAAAAATTGCAGAGGAAGGAACACTCCCAATCTCATTCTATGAGGCCACCATCACCCTGATACCAAAACCAGACAAAGATACTACAAAAAAAGAAAATTACAGACCAATATCACTGATGAATATAGATGAAAAAATCCTCAACAAAATACTAGCCAACAGAACCCAACAACACATTAAAAGGATCATACACCATGATCAAGTGGAATTTACCCCGGGGATGCAAGGATTCTTCAACAGATGCAAATCAATCAATGTGTCACACCATATTAACAAATTGAAGAATAAAAACCACATGATCATCTCAATAGATGCAGAAAATTCAACACCCATTTATGATAAAAACTCTCCAGAAAGTGGGCATAGAGGGAACCTACCTCAACATAATAAAGGCCATATATGACAAACCCACAGCCAACATCGTTCTCAATGGTGAAAAACTGACAGCATTTCCTCTAAGATCAGGAACAAGACAAGGATGTCCACTCTCACACCTATTATTCAACATAGTTTTGGAAGTCTTAGCCACGGCAATCAGAGAAGAATAAGAAATAAAAGGAATACAAACTGGAAAAGAAGAAGTAAAACTGTCACTGTTTGCAGGTGACATGATACTATACACAAAGAATCCTAAAGATGCCACCAGAAAACTACTAGAGCTAATTAGTGAATTTGGTAAAGTTGCAGGATACAAAATTAATGCACAGAATTCTCTTGCATTCCTATACTAATGATGAAAAATGTGAAAGAGAAATTAAGGAAACACTCCCATTTACCATGGCAACAAAAAGAATAAAATACCTAGGAATATACCTACCTAGGGAGACAAAAGACCTGTATGCAGAAAACTATAAGACACTGAAGAAAGAAATTAAAGATGATACCAACAGATGGAGAGATATACCATGGTCTTGGATTGGAAGAATCAATGTTGTGAAAATGACTATACTACCCAAAGCAATGTACAGATTCAATGCAATCCCTATCAAACTACCAATGGCATTATTTACAGAACTAGAACAAAACGTCTTAAAATTTGTATGGAGACACAAAAGACCCCGAATAGCCAAAGCAGTCTTGAGGGAAAAAAACGGAGCTGGAGGAATCAGACTCCCTGACTTCAGACTATACTACAAAGCTACAGTAATCAAGACAATACGGTTCTGGCACCAAAACAGAGATACAGATCAATGGAACAGGATAGAAAGCCCAGAGATAAACCCATGCACCTATGGTCAACTAAGCTATGACAAAGGAGCCAAGAATATATAATGGAGAAAAGACAGTCTCTTCAATAAGTGGCGCTGGGAAAACAAGACAGCTACACGTAAAAGCATGAAGTTACAACACTCCCTAGCATCATACACAAAAATAAACTCAAAATGGATTAGAGACCTAAATGTAAGACCGGACATGATACAACTCTTAGAGGAAAACATAGGAAGAACACTCTTTGACATAAATCACAGCAAGATATTTTCTGATCTATCTCCTAGAGTAATCAAAATAAAAACAAAAATAAACAAATGGGACCTAATGAAACTTAAAAGTTTTTGCACAGCAAAGGCAAACATAAACAAGAAGAAAAGACAACCCTCAGAATGGGAGAAAATATTTGCAAACGCATCAACGGATAAAGGGTTTATCTCCAAAATATATAAACAGCTCATGCAGTTCAATATTAAAAAAACAACCCAATCCAAAAATGGGCAGAAGACTTAAATAGACATTTCTCCAAAGAAGACATACAGGTGGCCAAGAGGCACATGAAAAGCTGCTCAACATCACTCAAGTTAGAGAAATGCAAATCAAAGCTACAATGAGGTATCACCTCACACTGGTTAGAATGGGTATCATCAGAACATCTACAAACAACAAATGCTGGAGAGGGTGTGGAGAAAACGGAACCCTCTTGCACTGTTGGTGGGAATGTAAATTGATACAACCACTATGGAGAACAGTATGGAGGTTCCTTAAAAAACTAAAAATAGAATTACCATATGACCCAGCAATCCCACTACTGGGCATATACCCAGAGAAAACCAGGATTCAAAAAGACATTGGTGCATCCCCAATGTTCACTGCAGCACTATTTACAATAGCCAGGTCATCGGAGCAGCCTAAGTGTCCATCGACAGACGAATGGATAAAGAAGATGTGGTACGTATATACAATGGAATATTACTCAGCCATAAAAAGGAACGAAATTGGGTCATTTGTAGAGATGTGGATGCATCTAGAGACTGTCATACAGAGTGAAGTAAGTCAGGAAGAGAAAAACAAGTAACATGTATTAACGCATATATGTGGAACCTAGAAAAATGGTACAGATGAACCGGATTGCAGGGCAGAAACTGAGACACAGATGTAGAGAACAAACGTATGGACACCAAGGGGGGAAAGCTGCGGTGGGTGGGGGTGGTGGTGGGATTGACATGTATACACTGATGTGTATAAAATGGGTGACTAATAAGAACCTGCTGTATAAAAAAATAAAGTTAAAAAAAAAAAGAGTAGCCCCTGCTCCCCGCAACTAAAAAAAAAAAAAAGCTCCTGGGCAGAAAAAAAGACCCAACGCAGCAAAAAAAAAAAAAAAAAAATTCTGAAAAAGCCCTTGAAAATGTACAGCTTATTCTCTTGTTGTGAAAATCCTATTTCCAAGCTAATGAAGAAATGAGTCTCGACAAGGATTTGACTATTATTTTATCTGTTTGTTATGAAGCAGTAGGAAGGTTCAGTCAGAGAGAACAGCACTCTACTTAAAAACTGTTCTAAAATCTTTCCTCAAAGGAAAAAAATCATTAATTAAAAACCAAAACCAAAATAATAAAGTTAACCAGAGAAAGGGTCAGTATGTATTCATATTTAAAATGTATCTCTATTATATCTTGCAGCCAACCACTCGTTAATTATTTATCAAGTACCCACTAGTCACCAGCACTCTCCCTGGTGTTGGGAATGCATCTGTGAGTAATACAGGCAAAGTCCATGCCCTTATGCAACATATTACAGTGGAAAAAATACACAACACACAAACAGTACACACATGGTATGATAGGGTGATAAGTGCTATGGGAAAATGTTAAGCTGGGAGAAGGCAATGGGGACCCTGAAGAGGGGATGGAGTTACTCTTACATGTGAGGAAGGGAAGGCCTGTCAGCTCAGCTAACATTTGATCGGAGACCAAAAGGAAATGAGGGAGTAAGCCATGTACACATAGGACAAAAGAGCAATCTAGGTAGGGAGAATTACAGGTGAAAAGACCCTGAGGTAAGAGACAAAGTGGAGCATCTGAGGCGCAGGAGACAGGCTGGCGCGGCTGCAGCAGAATGAGCAGGAGGGTGGGGATGGGAGATGAGTGAGGAGAGGTTGTCGGGGGCAAGTTCATGTAGAGCATTAGAGGGAAGACCTGGAGCACATCACACACACGAAGTAGAATGTTCTCCAATCTTCTAAGGAGCTCTGTTGGAAAAGGGCAGTAATAGCAATAGTAAACTGAAATGTCAAAAACAGAACTCCAGGCAGGGGGAGGGGAGTTCAGGCTTCCTGTTGACAAAAGCAGTGACTACTTCTTCATCAGAAACAGGTCCCAGAAAGAAGAAAGGAATTAAACTGCAGAAATTTGGAGGTGGAGAAGAAAGTAATTCAGAAAGCCTACATTTGGCCTTGGGTTTCCTTTTTTTTTTTTTTTTTAAGCAAAGCAAATCACCCGCCTGAGAGTCATGGGGGCAAACCTGGGGGCTTGGGAAGAGTTGTCAGTTTGGTATAGTTCCTATTGGGGATGCTAATGACATATAAACCCTTCAAGTGTCCATACTTCCCCGCCCCTGACTTAAGGGGAGATGGCACAAAAGGTCTGCATGCATCGTGTTTTTGTTTTTTTTTTTCTGTACTCGGGCCTCTCACTGTTGTGGCCTCTCCCGCTGTGGAGCACAGGCTCCGGAAGCTCAGGCTCAGCGGCCATGGCTCACGGGCCCAGCCACTCCACGGCATGTGGGATCTTCCCGAACCGAGGCACGAACCCGTGTCCCCTGCATCGGCAGGCGGACTCTCAACCACTGCGCCACCAGGGAAGCCCATGCATCGTGTTTTATTGTTGAACTGGGTAGTTGGGAAGAAGGAAAAGATTAAAAATGATAATAGCAGAAGGTTTTAGTGTAAGTTAAGTGAGGTTCAGTCTTTTTCTGTACCGGCTGGGGTGACAACTCCTTTTCTGGTCCAGGGGAAGCACGAGAAGACTTGAAACTATTTGCTCAACATAGGTCCTAAAGAAAGCTCTGGCTACATGTATTTATTATTCCCCACAGCCTTCCATGGCTGCTTGAGTGGAAGTTCTAAATTATTCTTCAGCTGGTAAAACATTAGCTCCCAGTCAGGCAAGTAGGAAGGAGCGATTGAAATCAGTACAAACACAAATCATTACATGGGCTGCTCTTAAGTCAGAGGAATAGAACATTTAGTTAAGAGACATTCCTCAGTTGCAAAGAATATCCAAACCCTAGATATTCTTAGATATTATGGAGAGGAAAGTCAAAGCAAGCATCATCACTGTCCTTTAACTGTAATTGTTAAATAGTTACAACTGGAAGAAAGTATTCTATTTCTCAAATGAAATGAATTAAAAAGTCACTATAATTACTGAAATTCGGGCCACAGATAATTAAATCTTCAAAGAACTTTTTAGATAGTTGCCTATAAAGGAAGACACAACTTTTATTTTTAGTGAAATAAAAACACATCGAGATAAACGTCTACTAAATAGTCAATCTTCAACTCAGAAAAATTTAAATTAAATATCTTCCACTAAAAGTATGGCTCACTAACATCTAAGGAAGATTCAGCTAGTCAGAATTCCAACCACCCTTGCTATCTCTTCTGGCAACCTCTTGGTGTTTTGTTTTGTTTTGTTTTGCTTTTAAGTGGTGATAAGCAATCCCACCCCAATGCCAATTTGCAATCACAGCTTGTCTGTGCAAGCCCGTGTCACATACTCGTGTGACACGTGGCAGAATCTCATTGGTTCACACCCCTGCAAAACCCACAACCCCCCAACCTGCGAGAAAGCAGAAGCCTCTGAACCTAAGTGCACGTTAACTGCTGGCTCAGGCAGGCTGGATGACGCGGCTGCCCCTGCAGCTGGCAGACTGGCCACAGCCAGGCCCTCATTAAGCTAGTGAGTTTCATTCCAGGAACTGTTCAAATACGTTCTTCATTGTACCGGAAAGTGTATTTGTTTGACGCTTCAACTTTGATTCTCCCCCTCGCACGCTTGCTCCATACCCCCTCATCCCTGCACCCCTGTTTTGGTATTTGTTCCCATGCTAACATACAAAAAATCAGTAATTCTCAATGGATCTCCTGGTCATTAGTGCAAATTAGTGAGGTTTCACTGAATATGGTCAGGTTTGACTTGCCAAGTTCTTTTCCCGTTAAGGTTTTACACCCATGTGTATTTCAAGGGAAATCTAATTTGTAGGTTTCGGATTCATTTACACTCAACTCACAAACGTGGTTCTGTGAGAGCCTCCATAGCTGGTGTACAAGAAGCCACAGGAGCTGGTTTCCCTTCCTTTTAACAAGTTCTTGTTAGAATGCTTGCTTTGAAGTAGGTATTTGGATCATGCTGGAAGCAAATAGAACTAAACCCCCAGAAAATGTAAAGTAAAATTTAAAAACCAAGTTCAAAACGTTTTCTTCTTGCCCCAGTAATTATACTTTTTAAAGAAAAAACTCTTAAGTATGGAACCATCCATTTCAGCCTTTTAAGGATGATGTCACCACCTGCTTGCCTAGGTGAGGCTGCGTCTCACAATGCTTCTGTCTTGCAGGATGACAAGAAAATCATTTGTGAGTAGGTGACTTTCTCTGCTCGGCCCCTGCCCTGTGCACTTTACCAATCCACTGACTGTACAGCTGCTGGGCCACCCACCCTGCTCCACCATTCCCACTGGGACTCCACTGCTGGCATCCTGCCAGCTGTCCTTTCTGCCATGGGCATTCCCATACCTACTGACTCCTGCCTGTGTCCCTATCTTTGGAGCTTCTTAGTTCTTGCACTTCACCCCAGCCAGAGCTTCCTGTGCCCCAACCTCCTGATAGGATAGATTCCTTGTCACCCAGTCATAGGTCCCCAGTGCTGCTTTTTGTCTGAGGTCCACAACTGCAGACCAATTGGTGCAATCCTTGATCCCCGTGCTTTGGCCTCAAGGCAAGGCTTCTGTGATGACGACTTCCTTGGTAACTGTCTATACCACCCCAGATGGCGGACCTACTTGCTGACTCTGGCTCCTCTCTGTCACTCTGGATTGCTCTGAATAAAAGCACCAAATGTCACCGACATTTCCATTACCCACTTCCACAATGTGAAGCCATCAGCAGTAGGATGAGAGTGTTGATGAGACTTCATGTCCCTGTGGATGGCATGAGCAGTGCTTAAAAAGGCAGACCCTCTCTAGCAGTGCCAGCTCTTGTCCAAACATCAGAAGTAAACAATTCTCCACATTGAGAATATGTTGGTTTGTCTTTTTTCCTCCCCTCTAAGAGTGCCTGCTTGGAATAGCATATCACACCCCAAGGACTGTGGCAATTCCAAAAAAGTCCTTTACCAACTGTCGCCTATACAAACAACTCCTTCCAGTGCTTTGGAGTTCACTTCAAGTGACTTTGCAGAAAAATAGCCCTGGATGCTGCTAAATGCTGGCACGACTCATTAAGACAGTGGTGAGCTCTGAGTGGTGAACAAAGAGCTGAGATATAAACCACTAAGAGCAACTAAGACTCCAGCAGATTCAGACAGACTTTAAACTGCAACTGTTCTGAGGAATCTACAACTAATTCAGGGACTAGCAAAAGAGGCCCGTTGATGACTACTCCTAGTATGCTCAGACAACGTGTGTCTGTATATAACTACAAATCTGTATATGTTACATATAGCTGTATTACTTATATGTATTACTGTATATAAAAGCAACAAAACTAAGCCAATTATGCATGCCTATGAATGATAAAGCCCTTTTCTAACCTGCCTGGAATCCCTTACTCTCACAGTTTTAGAGAGGGCAGTGCATGATCCATCAGAAGATAATCATAATTATCTCATAGCCATCAGTTAAGGAGTCCCTAGAAAGGACTCTCTGACTGCTCACGATGGTCACTCATGCATTTTCACTCATTCATCTAACCATCTTTACAAGGTGACAACCATGTGTTAGGTAGGCAACATTTGAGATTCTCTCTTGGTTGAGAAAGAATTTCTAGGGATAAGAGTACAAGGAGAAACAACATCTTTTTTTTCACTTCCCTATCTTCACATTTACAAATCAAAGCAAAGGTAGAAAGCAAATTATTTATATATGTATGTAAAAAGTACTCAAATGCCTGTAACCTGTTTTTTCCTAATCATCTGCCAAATCTGCCTTTTATTTAAAAAATAATTTTGACGTTTTTCATTCTCTTACTTCCCAGCTTGGTCCTTCTTGGTGATTGAAATAATGATGCTTTCAAAGACTAGTATAAGTTATAAATAGCTTCTACTAATGGAGCAGTGTCTCTTTTCTCATAACATTAACTCTTTCAGTTAACACGTATATACAACATAGCACGATTTAAAATGGTGATCTGAAAGAAAAAAAATTGAACGTTAGTAAATAATATGCATGCTTATTATTGAACGTTAGTAAATAATATGATGTCTGGAACTTACTCTGAAATGCTTAAAATAAAAAGAGATGGTTGACGAATGAATGGAGGATGGACAGATTTGCAACAAAACAAGAAGAGTAAAATATTAACTGTGGATACAGGTGGTGGGTATATGGGTGCTCACCATAAAATTCTATCAACTTTTCTGTAACTCGGTGTGTTTTATGTTACAAAGTTTCCACAGTAATGTTGGGGAACAGGTTTGTCAAAAAGTCATTTCCACTTCTATTTCTTTTACACATTTGTTGATGGTATATTCATGATTTCTCTGATTTTGAAAGCTCGTGAAATTTTATGTTTTTTCTTCTTAACCTAAAAAGGAGGATGGTGAGTACAAACCACCTGGAATGCAGAGAAGGTCTAGGGGGAAATATCGAGAGGAACTGCTATCGATTAAACTGTGTTTCCCCCTCAAAATTCCTATGTTGAAGCCCTAAGCCCAGTGTGACTCTACTTGGAGGCAGAACTTTTAGGAAGTAATTAAGGTTAAATGAAGTCAGCAGGGTGGGGTCCTAACCTCACAGGATTGGTGGCTTTATAAGAGGAGGCTTTATAATTTCTCCCGCTGAGAAAAGACCATGTGAGGTGATAACAAGAAACTGGCCATTTGCAAGCCAGAAAGAGAGCTCTCACCCGGGACCAAATTGGCCAGCACCTGGATCTTGGACTCCAGAACTGTAAGAAAATAAACATCTGTTGTTTAAGCCACTCAGTCTATGGTATTCTGTAATGGCAGCCTGAGCTGACTAATACAAAGCCTGGAAGTTAACCATCTGTGGATATTTAAGTAGTCTGCATGCAATTAACACAGAGGGAGAAGATGTGAATCAGTACATTCAGAATTAGAATGATGGAATGTTGTAGCTGGAAGAGGTTTCAGCAACCATGTCGTCAAAACTCTCATTTTACAGACGAGGAAACAGAAGCTCAAAGAGGTCAAGTGATTCATCTGAGATCCTTCTGAAAGGATCTGAAAGGCAGAGCCAAGGATTTTAAGCCCAAGCCTCTTGACTTCTGCTCTTTTCACCACACCACACAGCTTCAGTAAATCAAACCCCTTGAGCCAAGTGTTAGCAGCCAAAAATCTAATTTCTTTCCTTTTACTGAAATCTATTTCAAGAATTTAGCTCCATTTTTCTGACTTCGTACTTTTCTCTCTACTCTTATTTTTTTTATTACAAAGCAATTTACTCACACAATAAAAACTAGAGCAAAGTCTTCTGAACAAATAAAAAACGTGTGTGAGTACACAAAAGATAAGTATACATGCAAAAACATTTAAATTTGGACAAATGGTGACTCAATTATTCATTTACAGCAGAGGCCTGTGTGCCCAAAGATAGCATACGTGTACCTTGGAAGGCATCTTACTTCCCAATAGTCGCCTATATAACATATAAAGGCATTCTAGAAAAATAATAACAATGTATTCGTTTTCCAAATTAATCACTTATAGTCTAATTTAGCACAGTATTACATCTTTACAACATTTAAAATATCCATTTGATAAAACACTCTCATAAACAGACCAAGAAAACCAGGTTAACGAGCTTGTGTGTTTCATAGGGCAATAAAATAATACGTTTCTATAACTTTTAAAAATAATATAAAATATAAAAATTGAACAGTATAATAATTGAACATTATTTTTTTTAAAAAAGTTCTTACAGAACATTTTATTTAACTTTTCCACTAGGTAAACTGGAGTGTGTGAAGATAAATACTCTTAATGATGTGGATACAGTGGAAATATGCCAGTGACGTCCAGAAATGGTAATAATCTATTATTACCAGTCGATATTTAAAATTTTTTCTTTAACATTTCTTTAACTTTCTGCATCAACTTAGTTTCACTATACACAGCTACTGAATTGAGCCGCAAGACAATCCATTCCATAATTTTTCTTTTCATATTTATGTCAGCAGTAGTTCAAATCTACAACTGTATGGTGTGCTAATAAAATAACTGATTCGTCACCACTGAATCTTTTCAAAAGAATGTGTTGCAAGCTCTGAAGATAATTACCAAAGAGTAATTTCAAAACTATTTTGAGTAAAGGCAGCACTGTTTGGAACTGGAGAGCTATTCAAGGACATTTAGTTTTGAAAGACACAGCCTCTGAGCAATAATGCTCTGGTTATATTTGAAAACAAAACAAACAACAAGAATGATAAAACTAGTCAGATTGCTTCTAGCTTCCCCTGCCTTTTTAACGTGGCTAGAATGATGTTTGCATTGTCTGGGGCTGTGGTCCACTCCTAAGGCAATAACTGCATTGAAGACAATGAGATCTTGCTTTTCGAGCATTCACCCAAAGCAGAATCACGGTTAGTGGAAAAGGCTGGAGAACTGGAGAACAAAGAATCTATTTGAAAACCAAACCATTATTTACTGCTTTAATAGGCTGTACGGTCTACAATGAAATGCATCCTCCTTATCCAAATAAGTGAGAAATGTGAAGACGTAACTGAGGTAGAGGGTAAAATGAGTGATTACCTCACAGGCAGTGTTAGCGCAACTGAGGCAGCTCAAATAGTCCTTGGGAACTAAGTAGGATTCTCTTCCACCTTCCTAGGTGGCGATGCCCTGGTGGGACTTAGTTTTGAAGGAGGCATTGCCATATGTCCCACAGACTCAGAATCCTAGGGACAAAAAACACCCCATCTTCTCATTCCTTACCTTCTTCTGTAAGACAATCTTGGCGGAGCTGTTTAGATGCTGTGAGAATCAATTCTATATTTAAAAAATAGACAACAAGGTCTGAAAGATACATGCACAAGTAACGTGGTTTAAAAGAAGACCTGGGGCTTCCCTGGTGGCTCAGTGGTTGAGAGTCCGCCTGCCGATGCAGGGGACGCGGGTTCGTGCCCCGGTCCGGGAAGATCCCACATGCCGCCGCGGAGCGGCTGGGCCCGTGAGCCATGGCCGCCGAGCCTGCGCGTCCGGAGCCTGTGCTCCGCAACGGGAGAGGCCACAACAGTGAGAGGCCCGCGTACCGCAAAAAAAAAAAAAGAAGACCTGAATTCAAGTTCCAGCTCTACTACTGTGTGAGCTCAGAAAAAATTATTAACTTTCATGAATCTCAGCTTCTTCATCTGCAAAATCATAACATCATCAGCATCACCATTGCTAAGACTTATGGAGTTCTTACTACATTCCGGGCACTGTTCTAAGGGCTTTACACATTTGAACTCACTTAATCCTTAACAAGCCCATGAGAAGGTACTATTATTAGTCACATTTTCTACATAAGGAAACTGAGTCATGGAGTAATCTGCTCAAAGATAACTCTTATTCCATAGGGTTGCTGTGAGATCAAATACAAAATCAATCAGATGATGAGGGACGAAAGGGATCTTTATGATCATCTAGTCTTAAACTCTGACTGTAAATATGAGGCATCTAAGGTTCACAAAAGAGCTTGTTAACTGAAACCACTGAACCTTCCTAGATCTTATTCTAGTGGACTTTTAAAAGCACCTCTTTCCTATTTTGCTTTTCTCTAAGTAATTTTCATAATAGTCTTTCACTTACATTTCTCTAGGGTAGAAAAGTCTGAAGAGCTGTCTTCTACTTTTTAAAACACAGGTTAGAAAACTCAGGATACCTCGAAGTCAGCATGTAGTAGAGCTGGACAGAAGGTCAAGGTCAAGTGCATGACAGTGATAACGACAACACAACTAGGATGACTCTGACACCACCTCATTTATCGCAACCTGATTCTCTTTAGGTCACTGTGCCAAAGCATCTTATGTACACTATCTCATTTAATGCTAAATCTACCTTAGAATATAGAACTTAAAATGTTATTAGCTTTAAAATCAGAGAATGGCTGAGCCTGAGGTTTTAAAAATGCAGACTTTCTGGCGTCAAGATTCCAAATCCCAGTTGTGTTGACTCAGCCCAAGGTCCTACGAAACAGGAGAAACTGAAGGCCAGGCAGATTAGGTAGTGTGGGGTTTGGGCTAGTCATGGAGAACGGAGCCTTTTCTCTGTGGAGAAGACACACAGGCCCTTCAGTACTTTTCAAAGAGTGGGGGTTAGCCTCAACTCTTTCAGCAGAATGTCAGCTTTCTTTGCCAAGATGGATTTTTAAAAACAATGGCTGAATTACCCTACAGTCCATTAGTCATCCTACAGAAATCTAATGATAGAAAAATGTTCACTTAAGATTTAGTGGGGGGAAAACTGAACCCATTCAGCAATTCTTGGCTGTGGTCCTTTACTCAATAGAAATGTCCTCCTTTAAAATCACCAGTTATTGGATATAATATGGCCTAATCTTCAGCACTTGTACTTCTGGAGATGAGATGAAGCTTCTGACTTTGTGTCGCATTTTTTGTTGTTGTTGTTGTTTTTTAAACTGAGCCCAAATTGCTCTCTTCCTAAAGACTATATCCTGCTTGGGTTGCTATGGTAGCCATCTTCCAAGACAGCGCTGGGTAATTCTTGCCCCCTGGCATTC
>NW_006785876.1:6078293-6084972 GCF_000442215.2 Lipotes vexillifer
CATTCCTGCCCTTGTGTAGCTCCCTCCCACACTGAATCAGGGTTGGTGAAAGTAACAGTAATGTGACCTTTGGACTAGGTCGCAGAAGGCCCTGTGATTCCCACCATGCTCCCTTGGGTTGCCAGCTCTTGAATAAGCCAGCTGCTATGCAATGAGGACACTTAATTAGTCTCATGGAGAACTGAGGTCTCAGCCAATGGGCAGCACTAACCATGTTAGCCATGTAAGTGAGTCACCTTAGAAGTGGACGGTCTGGCCTCAGCGAGCACCTGGCTGACACCTGACTGCAATCTCATGGGAAACCACAAGACAGAACTGCTCAACTATGCTGCTCCCAAATTCCTAGCCCACAGTAATTATGCGATATTAAATGATTACTGTTGTTTTAAGACACTAAGTTCTGGGGTTGTTACAGATATCACAGATATGATACAGTAGATAATGAATACTGTTGCCAACCTTGAGAGCATGCAACAGCTTACTGTGATTCTCTTATCACCCATAAACCACCATCATTCCTTCAGTTATTACAGACCCTACTACTGTTAATGATCACAGTTGGCCAAAAAGTCAGCAGTTACATCATTACGTCCTGATTTATATTTGGTTGTTATAGGCATTATTATTTTGGGAAGTGATATTTTTCACGATGATCATATATACAACATGGCTGTCTCCATTTTCTGAGATGCTGACTTCATGGGCTTGCAAAATTCCCAGTTTGATACAATTACTGGTAATATATGTTTATCTGTATTTTCTCCAATGTTAAGTTTTAAAAAAGAGAAAATGCTGAGTTTACTTTTTGAAGATAAGTTGTGATGTCGTGGCTCTGACTGTAGGGGAGTGAGGAAGGACCAAAAACAACAAGGAGAATTTGAAAGAGCGGCAAGAAACAACTCCCTCCTCAGAAATCCAGTCAGAAGTGACTTCCCAAAGGAAGAAATTTTAACAAATTCCCATGTGTTCAAAGGGCTTCATTTCAACCAGTGCAAAAATGTAGCAAGGTTTTCGGAAAGATAATTTAAAAACTAAGCACTGGGCACTGGATCTCAATTCTAAACAGAAAAGAAATGCTACACATGAATTCATGGAACTCGCCTGGCTGCCAAAAGTTTGATATTTCACACTGGTACTATGGGGAAAGTATTTAAGAGGACTGCCAACTCTGCAGCCCTGCTTCTTAAATTAGACCCATTCCATAGTAAAGGAAAGTTACCTTCACACTCCAGAAGCTCTTCACTACAAGCCAACTCTGTGCCCAGGACTATGCAAAGAATTGCAGAAAGGCAGGCTTATACAACTCCTGATACATTAAATACCAGTACACTAAAATACCCGAGGTAAAGTTAAAAAATCAACAGGATATTTCCTTTGTAAAATTTCCCACTGGCTCTGCCTTACTCTGAGCTACTATTTTCTTTAAAATATTTAAATATAGGTAATACTTGAAATTGGTTTAAAAACTTCAAACTATAGCAAAGGGTAATATTAAATAATACGCTTCCCTCTCATCTCTGAACTCACTCATCGACAACCACTTTTACCTTCCAGATAATTCTTTGCATATACAAGCATATGTGTATAGACAAAGACATATTCATATAGACATTCTCCTCAATTACTCCTCTTAATATAAATAATAACAGAATATACCTTTCTGTTGCTTTATATCTTAGTTTTTTTTGGTGGTTGTTTTGGTTCAGTTACAAACATATTTTTGGAGATGATTTTTCTATCTTTATCATGTGTTAAATTCACCATCCATATTTGGGTGTATTTTTGGTCTTCCCAGCCTTCTCAATTAATCTATATATGCACCAACATCAAACTTTGAATTACTATAGCTTTGGACTATGTTTTAATATTTGGCCTGGCTAATTAATACTCCCTTCCCCGATTATATTTTTTGAGAATTTTCCCGGCTATTCTTACATATTTGATTTTCCATATGAACTTTAGGATTGCCTATTTAGTCCATCCCCCACTTCAAACTTGGATTTTAAAAATTGGGGTCAGAAGTGATGTATCTTTATTTATGTCTCACACAATCCTATAAAGTAGGTGCTCAGGTTAAGTTTTACCATATGCTATGCTAATATAATATATACCAATTATCTTAAAATTTACATTTATCTAGCATTTTACTATTTACAAATATTCACTTTTATCATGTCCTTTAATCTTCTTAACCACTCTGGGACTCAGCAGGACCTATGTTATGACTCACACTACAGATGGAGAGAGAGGCTCGTGGACTTGTCCTCATGGCTGGGGGGCGAGGGTTCTTTCCCCCCATACCAAAGGCAGTGTGCACTGTGATTCTCCAAGGAACATTTTACGAACAGGGATGGTTTTAGTTTTAGTGTCATGCTACATTTTAGAAATGTTGGCAGACTATCAAATTATTAAACTTTTAATGAAGTTTAAAACTTATAATAATACTGGCATGAACACAGCGAAATTTGAACTCTCACAAATTGCTGGTGGGAGAGTAAACTGGCATAGCCCTTTTGGAATGCATTTGGGCGATACATACCAGAGGTCTTAAAATGTTTTAGAGGAAAAAGAAAACTGCTACTGGGATTTCTGGGCCACAGGCTACACTTCCCTCCACTGTGACCTCAGATCCTTTGCTGCAGTTGGGCCTGTTTCCTCCCTGTCTTCTGAGTGCCTGGAGCCATGGCTCATCTCTCCCCTATGTGCAGAATCTCCCTCCCTCTTCCTTCTCCTTCCTGCCTCTTTTCCCTCAGACTCTGAATCCCAGGGCTGTGAAGGCCTCACTGAATTCCCACCTCCCCTGTTTCCCAACTTTTCGCATTAGCTTCTCATTCTTACGTGCCTCTACCCCTTTCCCAATCTGGTTATCTTCCAAAGCTTCTCCACCACATATTCTGCTGGAGACAACTGTTTATTTCATATAGTTTATACTTCAAAATTAATATTGTTCTCCAAATTAAAATTAAATGATAAACTTTTTCAAACGATGCCTATCCCCTTACTCACCCCATAGAATTTAAGTAACTTTTCCAGAAATAACAACAAAACAAATGAAGTGATAAGAGATTCATTGAAATGATTTTCTTAGAATAATATACCTTGATCTATAATAAACAGAAAATATTTTCTACAGAAATTAGTTGTAAGATTGTTTGTGAAAATTCTCCTTCACAATTAGGCAAATATTTTCATTTCCTTGTTTGAATTTACCTTTGATTTAGAAAACTATTTTCTTTTAAATTAAAAAAAAAGTTAACTTCTTTTATAAGTGAATTAGCCAAACTTAGATATAAATTTTTGGCAAGCTTTGCTACCATTATTCACAATAATCAACAGTTCATACCAAGTAACTTGTGGATAGCACAATTTAAAATTGATTTCTTTTTCCTCCAAAGACCTTGGTTTATTCTTGATTTGAGAAACTTCTGTCATTTTCTTTCTGGTTCATCTTGTATCTTCTCATTATCATTCGATCATTAAATAGAATCACTTTAACTGTTTTTAGTCAGCATTCCCACCATGTGTCTGACGGTGATTGCGAGGTCAAATTTGATTATCTATTTCATCAAGATGTTCTCTCTTTGGGTAGATCCAGAAAATATCATACGTAACCTTCAAATTGTTCCAGAGAATGTCACTGTTACTTGCAGAGTCGTGACCACAACTTCCCGTAACAAATTCAAAAGACTATGCCTTGCGCAAAGCATAAAAAAATACTATGGGCATTTTTCCAAAATTCTGTCATGTATACCTTTTTCCTTTACTAGCTGTGTTAATACCATTGTGATGGCCTTGCCCCTGATATGTTTTTAAATTATTTAAATAAAATTAAAATTGCTATTTTAATTTTTTGAAAATTTAATGGAATCATTATATATTGTTATTAAGGTAAATCTATTTGCAATTTGAATGTTTAATGCCCATCTAGTTGCCAATATAAAGAATGACTACTAAACTTCATGCACTTATTATCTAGACCTACAAATATAACAACGAATTTAAGAGTAATATGAGTCATACTGTTTTTCAGCCAACACACGCAACCACTGTGGACGCTGCTTTAATTTATGAGTCTATACACTGAATCTTGAACTAGAACATGAGGAGAAGGATTTGATGAGTTAATTTGCCTTTTCTCTCATTAAAAGCTTCTGCAGCTCAAATCCTCCTCTTACTCTGACTTAAGCAATATCCCCCCCAAGACTCTGGCAGCAGCACAATCCACAGACCTTCATGGCATTCAGCAGCGGCTGCCGTTTTTGGGGGTGGGGAGAGTGAGAAATATATATAACGAAAAAATTGCCTTTTTAACCAGTTTTAAGTGCATAATTCAGTGGCGTTAATTATATTTACAGCATCGTACAACTATCGCCACTATTTCCCCAAATTTTTCATCACTCCAAACAAAAGCTCTGCACCCACTAAACAATAATTCTCCCTCCTCCACCCCCGGAAACTTCTAATCTACCTTCTGTCTCTATGAATTTTGCCTTTTCTAGATATCTCACATAAATGAAACCATATAAGATATGTCCTTTTGTGTCTGGTTTATTCCGCTTAGCATGTTTCCAAGGCTCACGGCTGAATGATAGTCCACTGTATGCACAGACCACATTTGTTTTTACTCATCCATTAGCGCTTGCCTTTTGATTAAGGGCATGGTATGGAGAAGGGGGCCTGAGCTGTGTTGGTGATAGGAGGTTCTCCACACAATGTGGGGTCTGAGGCAGAAGGCCTTCCCGCCAGGGTTTAGGGAGAGTACTGCTACCCCACAAAAATCACTGATGGAGATTCTTGATTAATCCAGCTGTATATTTCCCTCTGCATTCCTAAAGCACCTGCAATCAGTGAAGTAAAGTGTAATATTTATCTACAGAGTTACTGTTGCCCCTCCCCTCCCCCAACTGAACTTCAAGCTCTCTTTCTATTCCCAGGCGTTGGTGCTGGTAGTTAACAGAGAAGGAAGTGAAGACTGGCTCTCAGCCTGCCCGTTCCCGCACTAGGGGATGGCACTCAGGAGATGCTCATTTTTTTCCTTCCTCTCTTCACCAGTGTCTAACATGGCACTAACCACATTACCAGGAATTCAAAACTATAGCTGATTAATCAATTAGATGGAAAATGATTTCTTCCTAACAAAATATGTGAATTACTCATGACCTTTATTCTTCCCTGCCTATCAGGGGAACTGATTTCCCTGCCCGGTGAGAAAAGTCGAACAAACATACCCGTCAGGAAAAAGCCAGAGGGCGCAGAGAACTGGCTTTCCTAATTATATGTGGGAGGGGTGATTTCTTTTCCTTCCCAAGTCTTATCTCCATCTGCCTTTGGAACAGAATCACCATCCTTCCAGCTGACAGTGTACATCAGGACATATACTCCTTTGTGCTATTCTTTGTTACAATCCTGAGAATTCTATTTCTCCCAAAGCAGAATCGCAGCATCCCTGTGGATCTGCTTTTCTTTGGCATAAAAAGAAGGATGAATTCTCCTCCAGCGAGGAAACGTGAAGCTTCATCTTCAAACTGTAGCTGTCCAGTGATTTTCTTTAGTCTTCTAGCACAAAATATTATCTGCTGGGAATGCATTTCTTAATGAGGCGAGAGAAAAGCTGATCACTAAGAATGCAGACAACTACAGTCTGTGTGGGAACCTGACATATTTCATGGTAGCATGCGAAGCTGTTATCCAATGAGAAAACAGTTCTTCCAAATTTGAAAACAAGATGTCTAGACTCTTTTCCTAATTGATGGCCATGCATAAAAATGTATCATAAAAATGTGTCTGAAACTGTACAGGAGCATACCACTAACAAAGGCACTTTTATCAAAAACGTTAGGTTGTGTCTATGGGAATTCATAATCATTTAACAAACAGATGTATCTTAATATCCAAATAATTCTGTTATTTTTGGGTTCTTCACATCTTATTTTCTGAGTGGTTATTTCTGGTGCCTATAATTTTTCAGCCAAAAGCTTCCTGAATGGATAGCGATGTTTCATGCCACCTCTACCAGGGTATAGTTCCATATTTATAATTGTTGTTACTAAAAAAACCCAGCCTATTAACTATCAACTTTAGTCCTCCTTAAATGTTATCAGTTTAATAGCTCATAAAACAGCCATACCAGTAAAATCTGACTTCATCTACAAAGAAGAATTTTCTATAACAAGGCCACTTCTAGAGCCCAATAATTGGGCATTGCTTTCCTGGAGATATATATATATAAATATATAAATATATATATATAAATATAAAATATACAAATCTTGCCATCAAGAACAATTATGTAGGGCTTCCCTGGTGGCGCAGTGCTTAAGAATCTGCCTGCCAATGCTGGGGACATGGGTTTGAGCCCTGGTCCGGGAGGATCCCACATGCCGCGGAGCGACTGGGCCTGTGCGCCACGGCTGCTGAGCCTGTGCTCTAGAGCCCCTGCTCCACAACAAAGAGAAGCCACTGCAATGAGAAGCCCCAAACACAGCAACAAAGAGCAGCCGCCACTCTGCACAACTAGAGAAAGCCCGCGCACAGCAACGAAGACCCAACGCAGCCAGAAATAGTAAATAAATTAAAAAAAAAAAAACAATTATGTAAACAAGATTAGTTTCTGTGATTAAAAAATGACAACTGTGAGGACTGGATTTTTTTTTTTTTTTTTTTTTTTTTTCTACTCGCG
>NW_006785876.1:6085121-6137644 GCF_000442215.2 Lipotes vexillifer
TCCCGGACCGGGGCACGAACCCGTGTCCCCTGCATCGGCAGGCGGACTCTCAACAACTGCGCCACCAGGGAAGCCCAGGACTGGATGTTTTATATATATTATCTAATTTCCTAAAACCACTCTGCAAAATGATTGAAGAGTGATGTTAAAAGATAATCCTTGCAGCCTTACAACCGATAGCAAAATTCCTTCTTATTGCTTGAGTATGTGGAGCTTTGTTCCTCATTGCTGATCAAGGTGCAGAGTGCAAAGGTCAATCAATTAAACAGGTATATGTTAGCTCTGATTATGACTCCAACATGATGCTAGGAGCTGAGCTTCATACTTTCCCTATACCTAAGAATTCTTCAATATGACTGGTACATAACTACCCATCGAACAAATTAATTTTAAAATAGATATTGCTGATGAGATAACTTGGGCATTATTTTGCCTTAGATTCCAGAGGAATCAATGATTAATGCTGGATAGTAATAATGAAGCAACCATATCATTCTCTTTACTGCCCTGCAGTGATCTATAAACTTTTTAATCAAAGGTAGTGGAGTATCCACATTTATAGGGTGTACCAAGTTCAGGGGGCCTAAAACTGATCAGGGAGATTAAGATCGGACTTTGTCCACTGGAAGGTTGTTCTCTCTTCAGACCATCATTTCGTCCATCTGTCCATCCATTCATCCTTCTTTTATGTTGAGCTCCAATTAAGCAAACAGCACTGTACTTTACTGAGGGAGATACAAGATGGTTAAAACATGGTCGCTTGGTCTACTGGGGATAGGTCCTCAGTAGGTTTTGATCAGACTGGGAATTACAAAGTATCTTGGAGGAAAGTGGGTCAAAGTTTAGAATTTGGCTCTAAAGGAGAAAACATTTCAGAGAGAGAAAAGGAAATAAGAAAGAGATGGGGCTTGACTCTTTCTACCACGCCCTGAATCACCGGGAGCTCCCTGGGCTTTAGATCTTTCCAAGTCTGGAAAGGTTTCCTCCTCTAGAACCCAACCCCTAAAAGTATGGGTGTACAGAAGCTGTCTCGAGATTAAAGTGGAGACAGTGACAAAATTCTTCCAAGCAAGTGTGAGAAATACTGCTACCAAAATTAGAAAGGGTCTCAGAGAGTTTCTTCATATAATACTATAGTATTTCTCTTTCCACGAAGGAGAAATAAAGAAAAATTTTCAATTTAAGTTGGAAGAAAAGTGTGTAAGCATTAGATACTGGAATAACCTGGGAATAGAGATTTCACAGCTAAATATTTAGGAGGATTTTGGAAACAGTATAAATTCTCATTTATCTTGAATAACTTAAGTAAGATCCTACTGAAATGGACTGAGAGAATGCACCAAGACCATACTAGTTGCTAAACCTAAAGTATCATCACCAAACAATTTTGCTGAATTATGAATCCTTTCACCTAGATATCTGAAGTTAAATCTTCACATGGGTACAAAATATATTTTTAAGAGAAGTCAATGACTCTCCTAGTAGAAGTTTAGGAATCAGTGAAGGCAGGAGTAGGAACTTTTCTAGGTAAGGGTCCTTCCCTGATCCTCAAGTTGGAAATATAATTAAAATCAGTTTGCAATGTACTATATATTTGATTCTTTCCTTTCAATCTAAATCTTCCAACCTCTCTAAGCTCTCATTCCTGGAAAAGCTTTTGGCAGTCACTTTTTGCAACCCACAATTTCTGTAGCTTTTCATCTTTTTACCATACTCTTTCTGCATCTAAGCCTCACTTCCCATATGTGGTCAGTAATGCCACCACCACCGGAAGTAAAATGGTCCTCAGCATGGGCCTGTTTGCCCACACAAGGGCAGAAATATGGGGCAGGAAAGGAGTCCAGCGGTCATGAATCTCAAGGTACTCTGAAACTATAAAGAACACGTTATTACCCATTTTATACATGTGAAACTGGACACAAAAACAGTAGGAATTCTCTGAAGGCTACAAAGAAAGCCGATCAGTGGGTGTGGGTCTCCACCCCAAACTCACATATCAGACTGGGCCTCCCTCTGCAGTTCTCAGAAGGGCACTGTTGGGAAACTAGCCTTGTCATCTCTACTCGAGTTTTGTTCAGATGATAATCATTTTAAAAGAAAACACTGTGTTTGCATTTTCATGTTCTATATTTTAGGCACAGTGCTAGGAGCTTTCAAGTGTTATTACTAAATACTGATATTTGCTAAAAATCGCTTATTTTTTTACAAATGATTAAACTGAGGCTCAGGCAAGTCATCTGACTCTAAACATCAAAGACAGTAGAATGTTAAACAGTGATTTACATGAAACAGTATCAGTGAAATTTTCGGTGCATTTAAAACTATCTTTCAATATTGATTTACTTAGGATACTAATAATCATGCTATCTTCTAGGTTGTTGTAACGATTAAATGATATCATACATTTAACACCCTTAGAAGACAATTTTTAAATTTATATTTTTAAAGTAAATTTATTTATTTATTTTTTATTATTTACGTATACATACACCTACATATATAAATTATACCTATCTAAAACACTATATATACACACATGTATATTTTTTAATCAAAGTGACGTGTTAATGGAAATACATTGCTCACATATCTGGTGCTGATTTCCTAACAACCGCAGTCCCCCATGTCTCTGCAAAGCACGCCAGGAGGATGACTGACTAAACTGTGCAAATGTGACTGACATACTCCTGAGACATCTTTCACCTTGGCAGAACACAGGGAGCCCCGCACAAAGTTTTAGAAGTATAAATGAAGACTCCTGAGTGTTTTGGAATAAATACCTCCAGGCTTGGTGGGACCACAGCAAAGTAGCCTAGAAGCTCTATCCTTTGCTTCCAGTAGTTTGTGAACTATGACACTGAGATCTGTGTAATCCAAGTATTTGAAATGCTTCCACATCATTTCAAGTACAACCATGAAATTTAAAAATACTCCCCTATCACCACATGGAACAGAAAAAGAGCAGCTCTTTGCAAAGCTTTTTTAAGTGAGATATTTGCATGTCTAAAAGCTATTTTAAAAACTCTATCAGTATTGCTTTGCTCTGTCGGCACAGTACTGGCTTCCTAGTCAGCAAATTCACAGTAAGTATTAAGGTTACCCCCTGCGGTGATAGCTGGTAACCTGCAAGATCAAGTTAAACGCATGTTCAGTGACCAAAGAACTCCTGGAAAATTAGTTCAAAATGATGCATCATTTTGTCAAACACTCTTAAGAATTAGCTTTTCACGATGCCTCTTCAGAAACATGAAACCCCTCGAAACCACTACCACAAATAGCCAACATTTAAAATAACTGCCAAGCCACCTGCTTTTCTCCAGGAAACATCATAAAACTCACAAGTTAACAAAAGACTTTACAAAGTCTCAGTCTTTCTGATGAAGTTAACTTAGTTTGTTTGAGAGACTTTATTTCCCCTTTTCTGAGCAATGAAAAGTCCTCACATCAGATTCAGTTCAAGGCACAGACTTATGTGTAAAAGAAGGTCTCAGAACAGAAGGGGATGCTAAAGAACACTTCTTTGTCACTTTGGTCTTGGCACAGTGTTTCAGATGGTATTCATTTGGAATAGAGAGATCGATGACATAACATGCCCAATCCTCCTCTATGAGTGGCTTTACTAGAAGTGGGTAAGGGCATAAAAACATAAATTCATCTGTCTGTAGGCAACCCAAAACATACCAACTCGTCTTGGAGTAATTTAACCAGTAAGATGATTTAGAGGACAGCTCAGTGGCACCATTTTTGGAAAGTAAAAGCTTAGCAGAAGGAACATAAATCAAAGGTGACTGGCAGGTAAAGGATATATGCAGCAATCAGCCAAACCACGTGCACACTGGCACAAATTCAATAAGATCATTTATAAAATTTTTAAGTCAGGAGTACACAAAAGGGGGTCTGGTGCTAACTAAATCCACAGATAGCTTACATGCCACTGAAATAAACACTTCCAGATGCGGGTGTACAAAAACCTTTCACAGAAAGAAATGTTTTCTTTCATAAATCTGAAGGAGGGAGTCATAGCAGGGAAGGGCAGAAAGTCTGAAATTGAGACTGTGCTTCTTACAGATGGACGTGTTGTTGAGGAGGGAGTGTAGGGCGAGGATGAACTGCGCATAGAGCGTCTCCATTTAGAAGCATCGCTACCATCAGTAAGACTGGATTTCTGTTAAAACAAGGGGAAAATGCTAATGACATTATCATTTCATCAGCCCTCCAAAATCTGGTGACTGAGTCAGTGTTGCTCCCATTACTTCCCTTAGAGTTTCTTTTTTTGGGGCGTGGGGGTGGGGAAGAGATACTGGGTTCACACAGAGATGAAAGCCACTAATCAAAGTTTAGAAAAACGATGCTTTGGAACTTACACCAGCACAAAGCTATTGGAGGCATGGCTTTAATGATGAAAATATTTTCAAAATCTGCCTAGCTTATGGTCATCTTTCAGGAATGCATGACCAAATTCATGAATGGATTAGAAAGTCAATTTGCTCATCCAAACAGCATAATAATTTGTGGGACTTTCTGGTCATATATCTAAACACTCCCAGAAGTTCAAACAGAAAGCTAGAATGTCTGTGTTTGTTTCCTTTTTTAGGTTCAGATGAACTATGCATTGAGCTTTCCCCCCCTTCCCCCAAGGCAGTCCCCTTGAAATTAGTTCTCTTGTTGAATCTTTAAACTTCATGCAAATTCTCTGTAAGCATCTGAGTAATGAATTTATTCTCGAGACTACTTCTAATTATCTGTTTTATGCATTGACCCAAATTACCAACTTGTCATCTATTATTCGTCTTTCGTTCAGGATCTTGCTCTACTTATTCTTTATGCCAAGTATCTCTTGAATACATTCCATCTTCTCTGGTCTCAACGTCACTGCCTCAGCAGAGGCTTTTCTGCCCTCTTGCCTGCAATACTGCAGCGGCTGATTGATCGCTCTGCCAATTACATCTCCTAAATCCAGTCCCTCCTCCATCCCATCAGCTGAGTTATTTTTTTAGAATACAAATTTGTTCATATCAATCCCTTGTTCAAAAACTCTAAAATCGCTCCTTGATGACTGTATCCGTTGTTTAAAAAGAAATTTTCCAAACTAAATCTTACTGAAAACTCAATATTTATCAGAGATAAAAATTGATCTGTATTAATTAGGGAAAACTCTTTATTATTTTGCAGAATACCTGTAAAATAAGTCAGGGTTTCTGCGGAGCACAGTTAGGTAACTGCTGGCCTACGTCATGAAGGCCATGTGACTCCAAGTCCCTCTCACATTGTCATCAGCCTCCCTTTGATGCTGCACCTCCTCTCCATGGACTCCTCGGTTCCTCACCTTGGCCCAAACAGCCATTCTGCTTTCCTACATTTCCCCCCCCACCCCGATTTCAGTCCTGCTCTTCTTTCTGCCTGAATTATTTTTTCGATATCCTCACTCATTTCCCTCACCTCTGTCTCATAAACTCAGTTCAAACGTTAGTGATCTGAGGAAGCTTCTTTGACTTCCTCAGGCAGGTCTCGGTCTCCCCTGTGCCAGAGGCACTGTGTCCCGCCTCCCCGCAGTGACAGTGCCAACCACACGGCAGTGCTTATATACACATCTCCTTCACTAGACTGGAACGCCCAGCTACTCAGCTCCATATCCCATAGCCCCCTTTCAACGGATTTCCAAAACAACGCTTGGCAATCGTTCATTGAATTAATAAACGGAGACACCAGAGCTGTAAGGATCTTAGGCCACGTAGGGATGTCACCACTGGTCCTTCCACTTCTAAATCATGTCTACTTCAATCTTACCAATGAGGATTCTGCCAAATGGACTGGCATTACCTAGTCCAAACTCAGAAGGCAAGTGCTATCCTTTGGATGTGAAGGGTGCCTCCACCCTCTCAGGAAGGCATGTACTTTGAATTGTTTTTCGGCAGCTGCAAGGGACAGACGGACTTGGAGCAGTATAGTCTTGCCTTGCCTCCTTATTCACTTTTTCTCTTAATCATCTGTGAGCTGGTTGTGTGGGTGAAAGATACTGCTGCCACCAAAAGCGGAAGTGTAGTTAGTTTACCCACATGAGGACCAATCCCTAATACTGGCCTCTTTAGACGGCGGCTTCAGAGAAAAGCACAGTGTGGAGCCGAGGCTGGTTTCCCCTCCTCTTCTCCCCTACCATCCCCTCCCCCCTTTTGTAAACACCACAAATTTGCTTCAGTGAGTAATGTTGTCAACTATAACTCACTTACTTATTAGGCTCTTACCTAATTAGTCCAGAATACGGGAGTGGGTGTTTTAGGATAGATCAGGAATGTAGAATTAAATCGGAGCCAGAAATATAGTCTCTAACTTCTCTCCTGGAAACTATAAAATCTGCACAAGTGTTTGAATTGGAATCGACAGGAACCTGTAGGCCAGGCTGTGAGCTTCAGGAGCCAGAGAGGCAACTCAGATACTCCTTCCCTGGTATTTCCAGCAGCGGCACAGCTGCCCAACTGTCACCTTGAATGCACCTGGGCAAATTCAGACACTGACACTGGGCTCTGCCCTCGTGACCTCTGCCAACTAATCAGCCAAAATATTTCCAGATCTGGAGAGCCTACTCCACATTTTGGGTATATGCCCAGAACTGCAAATGCACTCCAATCAGGTGGGAGAGCCTATCCAGGTGCCAGGGCAAGAATTAACATCTGACTGACACATGGGCTACGAATTTTCTCTTCTCACAGCTTGGGGTCATGCAGAGGTGGTGTGTGGGAGTGGAATATTTGATCTGCACATACATAGCCTAGGGGATTTGGTTTAAATCAAATCATAATTAAAACACCAGTCAGGAAAACAAGGCATAATTATTTTTTTCCTGCGTTTTTTTTTTTTCCTACCTTGGATACAGCCTTAAATATACGTTGGGCACAATAACAGCTAGGTATCAGTTTCGTTTTTGGAAGGTGTAAACTTTCCACTTAAAACAATCCACTTATTATGTTGTAGGATTAACTCTGCAACTACATCAGTAAATTAAATGACAGTTCAATGATTATATTTGTGTGGCTAAAGTGTATAACACTATTTAAGAAATCATCAAAAAGTAAATCATCTCCAGTTCATCGTGGCTGTTTGGAGGGAATTTTTGTCACACTATCAATAAAACAGTATGCAAATGTTTCACTTAAACAAAACATGCTTATGACTGTTAGATGTTTCTGGCAATGGTTAATAAAGAATCTATCCCAATAAAACCATTGTGTTCTTTTCTAATATTCATCTAGTTTAGATATAAAATGTTAATTGAAAAACTTACATGCTATTTTTGCTAGGTGAACCTGACCAATGTAATGTATTGAGTTTATGTCTAACTCAGTGTTTACAATCTTATTTATAGACTTAAAAGGAAAATTTCTTGCCATTTGCAGAGCATAATTTTTAAGTTTAGAAATATCTCAGCTTAGTTTAGTTCCTCCCAACTAATCTTCTTGCTGCTTTCATGAATTTGTGAGTTAAAAGAGTCCTGTGATTTTTTTTTTTTTTAAAGAAAAAACAATTTCCTTTCGGGAGTCACTCAAAATATTTTTCTATTCTATCTTCATTCCCTCAGAAGACTGCAAAAACCTAGAAACCATAATAACACATTCAAATCTCAAGATGTGGTCCTTTTAGAATATTTTGCTCAAAAAGTTTCTCTTAGCTGTCAACTACTCCTTTCCTTGTACTCATGTTCAAATTCCTCTGTTCTCCATGATACAGCCTGCCGTTTACAATGCATAGAGATATGTTACCTTCTTGAACAACTTCAAATTCATGTCCCCCATTAGAGAACACTGATTGTCTCCTTTTCAAATTATATTCCTGAAAATTCTAGGATTCTCTGCAGGACTTTTAGGGGCCTCATAGATGTTTGACAAGGATGTCCATTTCCAATTTTTTGTGCTACTCGAAATAAAGGTTCTGTCATCTTCTGTTTTATATTGAACTTCCTGTAAATGTTTTGTTGTTTAGGAAATTATGTCTTGGAATTCTGGCCTGTTAGTTTTGTTTTTTGGTATTTAAAGCAGCACAAATAAATCCTCTATATAAAACTGTGCAAGTGAGTACGTCACCTTAGAGTGTATAGCCCCTGCCGAACTGAATGTGAGGTCTTTACTGCTGATATAAAAGTGAAGGCGGAAAAAAGCAAAATGTGTTTGAATAGTCCCTGTTTACTGAAGAGACAAACCAGCTGTTAATAACATCATAATTTTTAAAAATGGAACCGGATAACTCTCTGTAAACAAATTCACTGTCCCAATTTAAGGTGTTGCTGCAGAAAGTTCAAATGACACAAGATCTCTCTCCCCTTCTCCCTGCATTCTGCCTGATGATTAAAAAGCATTAACTAAACAGTTTTACAATGCAACATGATTATGCCAACACAGAATTATGATGCTGTGCTTACAACAGCAGAAAAAAGTATCAGTAATGAATTCAGCAAATTTGGATTCCACAGGCAAAGCAAAATAAACATGACCCTGAAACTTTAAACAAGTATTTTTCAGGGAAGGATTTTCAGGTGACTGAGATTTTCTCTATGACATCTTTGAATAGCTTATAGTTTTAAGATACCTTAAAAATATTTCCAGAAAACCATGAAGAGTTATATACTGGATAAGAAATCCATATACTGACTCCCTTTAAACATTATCAGTTTAAAAATGTGAGCACTTGTTAGATACTGTTAGTGAAACAACTTTTGAGCAAAAAATTCTTACTATTTCTCTTTTGAACCAAGACTATTGGAGGTCTGTGTAGATCGTTATTAAAAACTGCTGTATCTGTGAGTGAAAACTTCTCAGATAAAGAGAAGTGTGTAAATAAAATAAAATACGGAAATAAAGTAGATACTGTGATGAATATAACATTACATCATAACTTTGATTTTCAAACACCTTCACTGTTCGTATTGAATGAGATTTTAAGAGTGGGTCTTCTACATACAGAGTTGCTGGAATATTTGATAAAGAAACCCTTCTCTTATGGAGGTTTAATACCTCTCGCGACACTTGTCTTCTATGCAATGTAGTTTAGGAAATGCTATCTCCCATTTTCAGGATAAGACTGCTTAAACAGTTGAGAATAGAGGACAGTCTGCAAAGACGGAGTTTAATGAGGAGGATTAGAGAGAATCCATTGAAGCTTGTGGTCCCAGTTAACCACAGAGTATTTAGCTCCTGTCCACAGATAGAGCTCTGGTACTTAACAATGTAACTGGTTACTTGATTTTTCTCTAAATATCCGTTTTCTCATCTACAAAGTGGGGATAACAACACTCATCTTGCTGTGTTATAAGAATAACACAATGCAGGTGAAAAGTTTCTTTAAAAATATTATATAAGTTATTATTTGATCACCCAACACTTTTCTCGGATTCTAATGATTTTCTCTCCCAATTTCTTCTAATGTTTTTAGTACCACATTTCAAACATTCTATCCCTAATTTTAAATTGAACACTGTGTTAGTTGAACCATATAAAATTTCTGATACTCAACTGTTTATGACCTAGGGAAACTGTTATTTTATATAATTTGACAGAATAAGTTTTGTAACTGTAATTTCCGCCCCACCTTATTTTAAAATTAAAAACAACTAAATTAAAATATTTACATTTTTTTCTAGAGAAGGCCCACTTTTAGGTTATTCTTATATGATAAATATACCACGTTAATTTTTTTCTGAGAACCAGTGGCCCATAACTATGAAAAAGTACTCGGTTCCAACCTATAACGATAGACTTAGTACTTCCAAAAAATTTATTGAGAAATTCTTACTTCCAGTAAAAAACAAAATTCTTAAAAAATATTTAAGAATTCATACCCAGTTTCTACTTGGTATTTACATTCGAAAAGTACTCTAATATTTTGTGACATTTAATTTTCCAGGTTGAACACATAAAATGCAGACAAAAATCTAATGCACTCAAGACATAAGAATTATTCATGAATGTGAAATTCTAGATCAAAATAGTCAAAGCAATCTGCTATGCCATTTTTGTTTTTAAAAGTTTAACGTGAGGGATTCTTAAAGGAAGTTTTTTATTTTGATCCTTATTCGTCTATTGTGAACACTTCTGAAGGACCAATGATATGAGAGCATCCCTAGCACCCCTAATAGACATATATACATCAAGCTAAATGGCCACAGTGGAAGAGCAGTCAGCTGAGAGTCAGGAGGCTGGATTCTAGGGTCAGCCCTGGCATTCACTTACAAGGTGCCACTGGGTACAAGGCAAAGCATCTCTGAGACTGAGTTTAACTGATTTTCTCAAGTCTTAGCCAGTTTTAAAATACTTAGCCAGCTGTCTCACAATTTAATATAGTTGAGTGGATTTTGAAGCCACTCACTTTTAGGGATGCATTTAAGGTACCATTTAGGTGAATGACCATGCTTAAATGAGAAATTTTATTGTTTTGCTATTCCACTTCAATAGAAAGACACCTGATAATATGTAAGCTCAGCGGGGTGAGATATTTTTCTACTGTGAATATCACTCAGGAGAAACTAAAATATATTTAGGCATTACACACGGGATTATGTCATCCCATTCGGTGTACACCGTTTGCTTTCTCTGGCTTTCAAAATTATAGACCTGGTTTTCTACCAGCCATCTCCAGCACTTCTCACTGAGCGCTGGGATTGGGCTTCACAGTAGGTAACCATGGGCACCACCCACTGCTTGTACACAGCAAGGATCCAGATAAAACACATGTCTGACCATCTTTTTCATGACAGACAACACGGTCCACTGAGTTACTCTTTGGGGGTATTTTCTCTGAGAGAAAAAACAAAATGCTCTAACTATAAAAGTCTACTTCATTCTCAAAACTTTTAAATGCTTTTTCCTTCTAGACCCACATAATTATAAGAATTAAAAAAAAAACAAAGCCATTACCAAAAGCATTTGAATTTTTAGGCTGCAAGAAAATACTCCTCAGTTAAATAATTAAATTCAATTAAAACAATTTACCAGTTAGCTGTCTGATAGGACAATTCATTTAAAGCTTTCGCTAAACTTTTTTTTGAGGCCCTGAAGCTCTTTTTAATGTAAGTTTTATTTTATCCTTTATTTTTCTATATTTTCTTAATTTTCTAACATCCTAGCATTACTTTCATAATCAGTAAAATGAGGAAATTTTAAAAACTGAGAAAAATGAGGCTAGTAATAATTAATGTTTAAAAAATTATAACCAACTTTGATATACACATCAGTCTCTGAAAACCTTTTTTAGTAACTTACACAAATATGTAAATTCATATAAACTGAATTTGATGCAGCTTTATAAATCTGAGGCCGTGCTGTTTGTTCCTTAGATTTCTATTTCACAGGAGCTAGTATGCAAAAATCAAGTGGAAACTATGTACACTCAGTTACTGAGACCTTATTTTTTAACGTGACAGTGGTGATTTAAAAAATCCATTAAAGTTCCTCAACCACGATTAATTCAAAAAGTGAAAATGAACATTAATTTATTCTCAGGAACAATAATCTTTAAATAGTATTTAAGTTTTAATGGTATAAATTATAAGTCTGTAAAGAAATCACATTATAATTCGAGTTTTAGTTTCTTCTAGCATCACAAAGTGAGGCCTCTGTGTTTGTTTGTACGTCTGTGTGGTTGGTGGTGGGGGGAATGGTTTCTACTTTAGTTCGTTTGTATCCTTATCTGAAACCTTTTAGAAAATATACTACAGCTACTAATGCTATGATGACTTCCACTATTATTAATATAATACATTAAGAGCTTACCACTCAAGTTCATAGTACTCGTTGGATTCTATCATGAGGTATGTTCTATTCTACCAGAGAGAAGTTAAGAAATTTCCTTATGCTACTTTGCTAGTAGGTGCAGAGCTGGGATCTGAATCTGGGCAATTTGGCTCTACAATCAACAGTCTTAATCACCACACAATATAACCTCATGTAATGCCAACTACGACGAGTAAAAGGACAAGATAAGATGACAAGTATCAAAATGACTCAGTACACCCCCAGTTTGCATAAGTACTCTAAAGTAATGACTACACATCACAGACTGAAGCGACTTTCAGAATTATTTAGGGAAAAATAAATAATAAGCAAAAGGTAAACTAGTCTCTTTAAATGTTCTTTAGCATGTGTATATGGAAGATCAGGAATACAGGGGTGGGAACAATTGCAAAAAAATCTAATGAAGAGCTTAATGTCAGGAAAATTACTTTAATCTTCTAGGTATGATACTCTCTTCTGATCTTCTGCATAGGATTAAGAATAAATAAGAACACAGAAAAGAAAGAAGTCATCGATTAAAACCAACATGCCAAAGACAGCATAGTTATAATTGGTTGAGTGGGGATGGGTAGCTTATAAGTGTCTCCATAGCCCTCATATGAGTGGCAGGAAACTGATGCTTCCGCCATGAGGCCCCTTCCCTCTCCACTCCAGCAGCTACTCAGTGCAAAGCATTGTTTGTACTCTTTTCTCCCCTCCACCTAATGTGGCTTTTTTAATTATTCCCTTCTTCTATCATTTCAACTAATTCCCAAGGGGAAGAACTCACTTACAATTCTTTATACAATGAATTGTATTCCTGAATTTGATCATCGGAAGTCATACAGTAGAAGACAGAATGATGCCTCACCAAAAGCAAATTTTTCTTGGTTCATTGATTGATGTTGGAATTCAGTTTCCATGTAACCTACTGGTTCAGTCATTTTAATTCTCCAAATCAATTTCAAATTATTGGGAACTAGCTATATATCAATCAAGTTACGGATATTCTAAATTAGACATCTCATTTATATATATATTAGACAAGCACTTGAGATTTAGAATGAAATGCTGCAAAGACAAAATCTCTATGTTTCAAAAATGTAAACTAGTTGTTCATGGCCATTTTAGTTTACAAAGGAAATTTTATACTGGAAGTAAGTTAGCTCAGCCTTTCTGTATAAAAATTCAGTCTCAGTCTATGATTGCTATAGACACAGCCCACATGCCTCCTCTCAGGAGCCGCAGCTCAAAGCCTAGGAAGCAGAGTGTCCCCAGTGCAGCATAAAGTATCATCTCAGGGAGTGGGCACCAGGGAACTCAGCATCAGCATCTCCACAGCCTCAGGAGCACCTCCTTTTTGCACTGAAGGTAGGAGGGATCCAGGACAGGTGTTCACACTGTTAACATACACAGTCTGAAAATCTATTCTACTTTAAAGAGAATTTTTAACTTTAAAAGGCAGATTTGAGTATTGTAATATATACCAAGAAACTGTGTCTGCCTCATCCTACTACTCATGACATAAAATGGAGTAGGTATATTCGGTCCTGTAGGCTGGGAAAATTCTTATAACTCCAGGTAATGGAGTAGACCTTTCAAGGTGGGTCTTTTCCAAGGAGTGATGAAAATTCAGTGTCCTTCTGTGGTGGAGTTCTTTCTCATCTGCTGTTGATTTTGCTCGTCTGCTCTGGTAGCAGCTAAGTGAACCTTCAAGACCATGGCTTATTTGTTCTACTTTCCATATCTATTTAAACTAAGCATTTTAAAATTGCATTATTAGTTTTAAAAACCATATTGGTTATATGTTTGTTAGACAAAAGTTAGCTTATACTATATCTGAATATATATATTCTGAATATTTCAAGAATATTTCCTGACCATATACTACAATCTTAGATTATAAAAGCAATAATACATGAGTAATAGAGCATCAGGTTAGACATGGAAGAATGAATACACATGTACATGTACACACACACACACATCAACCAAGATGGTTCTCAAGTGATCTGTCCAGTCTTTTTAAAGATAAAAAAAACTTGAAGAATTAAACAGCTACCTCTGCCACCACTTCCTTTTGAGGAAACATCACAGACTTCATGATTAGGAGATTTTTCCCCTTACATTAGATATATTTTCCTTTATCTAACTTTATCCATTACTTTTAGTTACCATTTTAGGTTATTTCTCAAAAATCCTGTTTCCCCTTGCTACCCTTTAATTACTTCTAGATATTATCAACTCTGTCTTTTTCTTCTCTCTCTGCTCCACTGCCTCAGACTATTAGTCATTATTTGGCTCGTATCTATGGATTTGATATCTTTAATCCTTTGTTATAAATTGGTTCTTTCAACTTCAGTTGGTTCTTAAATTCTTCCAATCATCTCATATTTTTCTAAATTTCATCTCTTTTGGCTTATTGCTTTAAATAACCTCACCTGTCATGTAGGAAAAAATAAAACAAGAGATAATGATTTCATTGTTTTCAATTGTAATAATCTAAAACCACTCATGCAAAAGGATATATTGCTTAATCAGCAACATACGATTAATATAAATAAGATAAATCACATTCTTATAATATATGACAAACTTAAGATATTAATCAGAAGTAAAAATAATTGTCACCATTACAAAAAGCTTCTAGAGACATATATAAAAAGCTTTGACACATTCTTGCTGTCACACGGAGGACGCATACAATTAACAATAACAATGAAAACAAAGAATGGTAAGAAAGCATTCTCTTTAACTGAAACATAAGAAAAAAGGAGATGTTATAATTTAGAAGAAATCATGACTTCTATCAACAGATAATAGGAAAATCCACTCCTAGGAAAAAACACATATTATTTTATGTACATATGTATGTGTAATATTATACATATATATTCTGCTTTAGTATGTTAAAGCAGATGTGAGTCCAAAAAAAAACCAAACAGGGCTTCCCTGGTGGTGCAGTGGTTGAGAATCCGCCTGCCAACGCAGGGGACACGGGTTCGAGCCCTGGTCCAGGAAGATCCCACATGCCGCAGAGCAACTAAGCCCGTGTGCCACAATTACTGAGCCTGCGCTCTAGAGCCCGTGAGCCACAACTAATGAAGCCCGTGCGCCTAGAGCCCGTGCTCCGCAACAAGAGAAGCCACCGCAATGAGAAGCCCGCACACCACAACGAAGAGTAGCCCCCGTTCGCTGCAACTAGAGAAAGCCCGTGTGCAGCAACTGAGATCCAATGCAGACAAAAAAATTTAAAAAATAACAAAAAAACAAACAAATGGTAAATTCTACTCTTCTTTAGTCATAAATCAAACCTAACTTGCTGAAAATCAAACCAATTCCTTATAAACAGAGAAGGACTTGGAGAAAGTTATACTGACATGAATAAAGATTTTTTTAAAAAGGGCCACAAGATGAGCATTTAATTAAAACACACACACACACACAGACACACACACATGGACACACACACTTTCTTTAGGCTGTTGAAATATAAAGTCTTTAATTCGCCATTAAAAAAAAAAAAAAAACAAACCTTGATTATAAGCTTTAAAACCATTTGAAGATGTGGAAGACTGTCTGCCTTTCAGCCTACTTCAAAGCCAGTAAAGAAATCACTTCTTCTTCTTCCAACTCAAAGTATGTTTAGGAGCAGAACATCTGATAGAAGTGGTATTGCCAATCTAACCAATTTTAAAATATAAAGTGTTTCTAGCAATATTTGGATACATATAATTTGACAAAAAAAAGTTTTATAAACCTAAGCTTTAAAAAATAGAAAATATAAGCCCCAACAAAAAAAGCATAATTTGTAATTGAAAGAAAATAATATTTTGTAGAAAAAAAGTTGTCCTTCCAAAAAGAGACAAAAATGACTAACTTTTATTTCCCAAGAGAATTATGCCACTTTTATACAACAAAATTACAGTCACCACAAATTGCTTTCAACAATTCCACTGCTGCTTCATTTGACCACTTGAAAATCAAAATTCTTTCAGATTATAAATATAACTTTTTATAACTCTGTTATTACGTACTGTGAATGGGGAAAGGGGGCCAATCTTGTGGCCGTAGCGTCGAACGGCCTCTCTGATGTGGCAGGGCTGGATGGCATCGCTGTGAGCCTCAACACCACAGGCCGCAGTGCTCTGCGACAGAAAAACACATAAATTGTTACTAAATCAAAAACACACAACAGAACTACAGTGTATAAAATATGAAAATAAACTTTCATAAAATGGACGGTTTTTTCCCTTAGGATGCACATCATTGCTGCCATATACTACATCTAAAAAAAAATTCCATTAACAAATCAAAGATGACTTTTACATGACCCCTTCCTAGCAGACCAACCAAATGCAATTTTTATGCCCCCAATATTTCACCTAGGCCTACATGTCAAGGTACAGAAGAATACAGCCACTTGCGTGCAGATGAAAAGTGTCATAGGGGCTTGCTGAAAGAACAACAGGAAACTATTTTTTTAAAAACCATTTAAACATTCATTATTATAAATGTTTCTTGGGAGCCTGTTGGACATATTTCTGAAATAACTTGAGGGTCATCAATTTTAAAATTAAAAATGTAAAATTGCTACATATTTATTTATAATACTGTGGACCGTCATAAAAGATCATTTCAACTTGGTTCCTAGTTTTCTAGGTATCCTCCATGCAAAAACAAGATAAAACAAAAACTTTCTATTTTAATCTGCCTCATCTGTAAAAGGCAGGTTTGAAAGTACAAAGAAACACAAGAAACAGAGAGATTATTTGCAATAAAACTATGGATATCAACTCAAGAAATGTGTGCAACATGATTTAAAAAAAATAAAATAGGGGCATTACAGTCTCATGATTCAGTTGTAGGCTCTGGCTTCCCAAATACCTGGGTCCAGATCCCAGCCATATCAGTTACCAGTTCTGTCAAGTTATGTAATATCTCTGCACTTTAGTTTCCTCATCTGTAAACTGGATAATAATTATAATTGCTCTATAGGGTTGCTGTGAAAATTAAATGAGTTGATATGTGTAAACCACTTAGAACGGTGCCTGACACATGTCAGCTATTAACAACATTAGGCTATTATTTACATTAAAAATGGAACCTCCATGTTCTTGAAATGATAAGCTAATTTACTTAAAAGTGCAGTGGATACCAGATGCCAGGTCATCAACATTAAAGAATCAAGAGAAAGAAATAGTAGCCTGTGTGTTACTATAACTCTGGTCTAGAGGTACCACTCTCAGAATTCCTTATAGGAGTATGTCTAGTACAACCTCTAGGGATAGCAATTTGGCAAATCTTATCAAAATGAAAAAACACAACCCTTTTTAACCCAATAATTTCATCTCTAAGAATTTATCCTACAGACACATTACACAGTACAAAATAATAGATAGATAGATAGGTAGATATTCACCGCTGTGCTATCTGAATTCATGAAGCAAATGTTCATCGATGAGAGAACAATGAAGTCAATTATGATACATTCATTCACTGCAACAGAAACCACAGCAACACCAAAAAGAATGAAGCAGTCCCATACATATTCCTATGAAGCTCTCTCTAAGATTCATTGTTTGAAAAAATACTAGGTGACCAACTGGATAACTATGTTAACCAGCTGTTTTTTTTTAAAAAAAGCTGAACATTATATGCTCATTTAAGCTTAGAATATTTCCACAAAGGTACCCCAAAAATCAGTAACAGTGCTTATCTCTTGTAGTATAGGTGGGTGTCTGGAGGACATGGGTTAGAGAAAATATTTTTCACTGTATATCCTTCTGTACCTTTTAAATATACTTTTTGTGCTTCTTCTATTATAAACTAGTAAAATAATTGTAAAAATTCCTATGAAGAGCATCAGCTAATTATCCAAGCTGAACCTGAAATAAGACTTAAAATACAAAACAAAACAGATCTTGATTATTTTTATTATTTTAACAAGATTTGAAATAAGCCAGATAGGAATTTATTCTAGGCTATCTTTCTCAATTTCATTCCAACAATACCCTAAATAACATATCAGCTATGCCCACAATAACAAGGATTAAGTTATCTTAACCCCTCACTTTGGCACTCATATAGAAGTGCACACACAGAGTTTTTTCTTTTTCTTTCTTTCTTTCTTTTTTTTTAAATTGTGCTTTCTTGATTCTCATTCCGAATACTTTGTTTCAGTTGGACTATATTAGAATAAATGCAATTATCAGGTACCCAGTAAGGCTAAGGACTCTTCCGTTAAGTCCACTTGGCTCCAAGATGTGAATATGACTAATACAGACTCATTATCTGCTAGGGATAACAAATACTTGTGAAGTAAGTTGAGGCATTCTACTCATTTGTGGAAATGAATGCAAATAATTAGCTGGATTTGGAATCTAAAGTTAAGTTTTCCAGTGGAAACTCAAGTGGAAACACAAAAGGGGGACATCAAGAGGGTCAATATCCTGCAGGCTAAGTGGGTGGGGAGTCCTTCCAGCGCATTCTTCTGTGGAAGCTCCTTTCTGCTTGAAAATTGGATTTATTTTTCATTTCTTTTCTCCATGGCCAATGGAGAGTCTACTCTTCGTCTACTCTCCCCAATAAGTTTGGTTATGGTATAGAACATTTTGGTCAAAATCTCTCAGAACCTCTGGCATGGCGATCCAATGGGACTTGAGAACACTGAAGTAGGGAGCATAAGTTAGAAACTACTTGCGGTTGCTATTTGTAAGATGTGGAAACACGTAAGCCAGGCCTGTTTGAATCATGTTATTGCTGCTGAAAAGAAGCTAACCTACATAAAAATAAAAATATTCACTTTTGTGAAAAATGTCATTAAAATTTCTATCTTGCCAGTTTCAGGTTTACCTGCTATAATTAAGCAACTGCAAACATCAGCATAAGTTACTATGTGCACTTCTACACTTTCCTGACTTGCCTATTGAGTTCTTTGGAAGGAAACCTTTAAATCTAAAATGTTGTATTTGCGGTATTGTTTCTAGCGCAATAAGTATCTTCTCATTTCTGTAAATATCTAGTCCCTCACCAAGGTACTCGAAATCTGTTTAAATTCAAAATTCATATTAAGTTTAGAATTTTTACTTCAGCAGTGACTTCATAAATCTTGTAATAGTCTTCAAAATTGTTACAGGATTAGCATTAAATTCGTGTATTTGCTACCTAATAAAAAAATATTATATGTTATAAATACATAAAAAGAATATTACATTTATGTACCAATTCAGCTTTCTCATTCTGCTTGTGCCCACATTATAGAATATTCTTTAAGCTTTCAAAAATGAAACCCACACGTTTGATAAAATACTGAGTGCTGTTGTCTATAGTGTGTTTGTCAAAATCTCTGTGGGGACTAAACTCTTTATTTCCTAAAGTAAAGTACAAGTTGCTTCATAAAGTTCTTCATATGTCAGGTACTCTTCCTCTTGGCTGCATTCATACTCCATTCTTGTATTCTTCCATTTCATTTTTATTTATGTCTTTTTATTCAGAAACTGCTGCTGGGTATTGGAAGCTGAAGTATCATATAGAGTCCTCCATGCTTCCCACATCCGAGTATTGTCCCTTCTGCTTGTACTTGCTGGCTTGTATTGAATAAAATTCCCCAACAGCTTGAACTCTCAACTGTGGTACAAGAAGTTACATTGAAACTTTGGTTGCCCCAGTTATCTCTTACAAAAGTCTGTACCTCTCCTGACTCTTTTCTTCTGAACTTAAGAGTTGTTGGGAAGAAACAGCTTTTAAAGAAATGTTATCCTTTCTCAGCCTTCCCCTTGCCGGTAATCTAATATTTAAGAAGGACCTGGAATCTCAGATAATTGCCTCTCATTCTTTTCACATCCATAATGGTGGACTAGATCTTTTGTTAAACTTGAAACATTAGATTTTACAGAGTAGTAATACGTATCTCAGGTTAGAGCAAATGAAAGGTTAGTAGCACTATTACTGACTTCTGTCACTCACCGACCACGTGGGTTGATGTTATGACTTCTTTCTCCTCACTCTTGTACATAGAGCTCTCTCAGTGCTTTGTATCTATAGAGGATTTCTTTTCAGATGAAGTTGGGCCATTCTTCGTCCAAAGGCCATAGTATAATACAGTTAATTTTCTCATTTCAAAACTTAATTGAGATGTTAAATTTGTCATTCTATATAACTAGGAAGAGATTTTTTTTAACTAAGGAAATTAAAACTAAAAAAGGTATTGAAGAGAAGACAAGAAAGAATCACCAAATTCAAGGATTCATAATTATAAAATTTAGAAAAAACACACTATATTATCTATTCTAAACTTCCCCAACTCCTTCCCTATGTTATAGTTGAGAGAGCAAAGATAAGGGACACTCCCATGATTAAAATGATAGTATTAAGATACGGTTATACATCAAATCCCTTGGCTTCTAGTACACATAGCTAGTATATAATAGAGGCTTTATTATTTTACGTAGAATGAACTGTACCATGTTACCAACATAGCTGAGGTTTCCAGTGAGTAAAAATCAAAATATAGCCAAGAGCTTGAACGTAGAAAGATGTGGATGAGTAAATAGAGAAAAAATTAATTATTTTATGTATGCATAATAACCAGGTTAAGTACAACTTGCTACATACTTTGTAAAGCAAATCCACTGAAGAGGTCTTTTAGGTAACATTTTATTAGCCTAGTTTTATTTATTGAATGAGTTGGAGAGCACTACAGCTGAAAATCTTTAAAACTACTTTATAATATAGAAGTTCCTTGTAGTTCAGAGTTTCCCTTTATAAATAGTCAGTGAGCTCTGTCATTTTGAAAACAAAAGGGGGAGTTCAGATGTGAGGATGAAATTTAAGTCTGCTTACTATCAGTTATAAAATTATATCTCGGCATAGCTCCACTACTAGTAATGGCAAATGGTTCCTATTGTGCCAACGAACTTGTAGGTAAAAGTATAAAGTTTGGACAAATTATAAAAAACAAATATCTGAAAGCAAAAGAGACTGATCTAACACAGGCAGAAATTGAAAGGCGGCGTACCTATATTTAGAAGAAGGGAATGGCTGTGGGTTGAGTTTTCTGTTTTTACTGTTTTAGCCCAAGGGTAGGCTCCAGTCAGTATAGGGAGGACATGATCTTAGAGGCATGAAGAACTATAGGCCAGAGTTCAGGGCAACCATAGTATGTGTAAAGTGAAAAAGAAAATCCCCAAAAGGACAGAATCAAAGAAGGGAAGTTCCAAATTCAGTGTATAAATTTTACCCAGTCTTTGACTAACTTCTTAACTATTCCTTTGTGGTACCAAATCCAAAAAACCCAGGTAATCAGGTAAAGTTAAGTGAAGTGAAGAGAGAATCTAGCTGCTGAAGAGGAATTTGAGTTTGGACTTTAGAGTTCAATCTAGAAAAGTAAACACCCATATGCACACGCCACCATCACCACCAACTCTCTTCATAGGAATATAACAGAATCTGAAATCTCTACAATATATTACTCACAATGTCCAGGATATAACTTAAAATTACTAGATATGCAACAATACAAGAAACTGTGACTTACACTCAATGGAGACTAAAATAATCCAGGTATTTAATTTATCATACAAGGATTTTAAAGCAGCTATTATGAAATAAAATAAACTTGTAATAAATGATAAAAAATAATAGCACAGGGAGATCAGCTCGGTGCTTTCTGACCGCCTAGAGGGGTGGGATAGGGAGGGTGGGAGACGCAAGAGGGAACAGATATGGGAACATATGTATATGTATAACTGATTCACTTTGTTATAAAGCAGAAACTAACACACCATTGTAAAGAAATTATACCCCAATAAAGATGTTAAAAAAATAAATAAACAGTAGAAAAATGTAAACTACAAAAAGAAATCAAAAGGAAATTATACAACTATAAAATAAAATATCAGAACTAAGACATTACTGGGTGAGTGTTAAGACTGAAGCTGACAGTAGATAGAGTTTGGAACATAAAGGAAGATCAACAGAAGTTACCCAATCTGAAGAACAGAGAGAAAAGATTGAAAGAGAAATTAAACAGAGCTTCAGGGATATGTGGAACAATATCCGAGTAACTAACGAATATGTACTTGGAGTCTCAGAAGGGGAGAAGAGGGAGCATGAGGCAGAGACAAAATATCTTAAGAAATAATTGCTGATAATCCCCCCCAAATTTAAAAATATTTCATTTTCAAGAAGCTCAGTGAACCCTAAGCAGAATAAATACAAAAGAAAACCATTTCTATGGATATCATGGCCAAACTGCTGAAAACCAAAACTAAAGATACAATTTTGAAAGCATCCAGAGAAAAATAATACATTACATACACAGAAACAAAACTACAAAATCTACTGACGTGATTAAAAGAAAAAGGATGCTAGAAAACAGTGGAATGATATAATTAAAGTACTGAAAATGAAACTGCCCATCCAGAATTCTACAGCCAGAGAAAATATCTTCCAGAAATGAAAGAAAAGTAAAGATATTTTCAGAAAAATGAAAATTAAGAGAAACCACCACCAGTCAGCATGTGCTATAACAAGTGCTAAATAAAATTTAGTAGAACAAAAAAGGAAAATGATACCAGAAGGAAAGTCTGATCATCAAAAAGAAATAGAGGGACAGTGGAAATGGTAAATGTTAAAGTCATTTGATTACTTAAGGCAAAAATAGTGTTATGGTTTATAACATGTCAACGTAAGATGTATATCAACTATAGCATAAAGAACAAGACTAAAGTAGATAAACCTATATAAATATAAAAGTCTTACATTTCATGTGAGTAAAACAGTACAATAACAACTCTAAGTACATTGAAAATTTAAGGATCTATATTGTAGCCCTTGGCATAACCACTAAAAAATGATGCAAAGAGATATCACTAAGAAATCAGTAGATACATTAAAATGGATTTCTAAAGGAGTGTATAATTAAACCCAAAAGAAGACAGGAAAGAAAAACAGAAAAAAAAAAATAGAGAAAACAAGTAGCAAAATAGCCGACCTAAATCCAAACCATGTCAATACACACATTAAGCATCACAGATTTAAAGACTAAAATTAAAAGATACAGAAAGAAAGGAAAAAGAAGAGCCAACAATTTTTTGTTTACAAGAGATGTACTTTAAATATTAAAGATAGAGCTTTACTGAAAGGAAATGGAGAGAAAAACATATATCATTTAAATAGCATAAGAAGGCTGGAATAGCTATATTAATCAGATGAAACAGTTCAAGATGGATAGTGTTGCCAGTGATGAAAAGAGAGATTTCATAAAGATAAGTAAATGGAGAGATATGCCATGTTCATGGATTATAAGACTTGGTATTGTGAAGACATTTATATCCTCAAATTGATGGAAGATTTCAATCCAATCCCCTTCAAAATCCCACTAGGCTTTTCCTTTTTCTTTCTCTCTTTCTATATCTCCCTCTCTTTCTTTCTTTTTCTGGGTAGAAACTAAATTTTAGTTCTAAAATTTACATAGAAATGCAAGGATACAACATATCCATATTAAACCTGAAAAATAAAAGTTTGAGGACCTACACTACCTGACTTTGAGACCTCCTATAAGCTACAGTAATCAAGGCAGATGACAATGACAAAAGAACTGACAAGTCAATAAAACAAAATTGAAATCCTAGAAATAAATCGACACAGATATACGGTCACTTGAATTTCAACAAAGCCACCAAAGCAATCCAATGGGAGAAAAGTCTTCAACAAATGGTTCTGCAATAACTAGATATATGTAAAAAAGTGAACATGGCCTCAACTCATAAAAGACACAAAACTTAATCTGACTCGGTTAATGGAACTTAACATAAAAGGTAAAGCTAAAAAGCTTCCAGAAGAAAACACAGGAGAACATCATCATGAATTGGGAGTAGCCAAAGCATTCTTAGACAGAACACAGAAAACAATAAACAAAAGAAAAAATTGGATAAATTAGACTTCATTAGAAGTTCAAAACTTCTGCTCAACAAAATAAACCATTAAGACAATGAACAGGTGAACTACAAACAGAGAGAAAATATGTGAGAAACATATATTTGACATAGGATTGTTATACAGAATATATAAAGAACTCCTACAAATTGTAACAAGAGACAACCCTACCTCAAAAATATTGTGTAAAATATTTGAAGAGACTCCTCCTTGAGGAAGATATATGAATGGCCAATCGGCACATGAAAAAATGCTCAGCATTATCAGTCACCAGGAAAATACAAACTCAAACTATAGTGAATTATTATTAAATATCCATCAGAATGGTTAAAAGTAAAAACAATGACAACACCAAATGTTGATGAGCATGTGGAGCAACTGAAATTCTCATATATTGCTAAGAAAGTATAAAATGATACAACCATTTGGGAAAAAAATTCTTGCAGTTTCTTTAAAAACTGAACACATAGCTACTCTATGACCCAGTAACTTCATTCCTAGCTATCTACCTAAGAGAAATGAAAGCATCTGTCCATAAAGACTTGTACAATAATGCTCGTAACAGGTTTATTCATAATACCTCAAAAACTGGAAATAGCCTAGGTGTCCACCAAAAATGAGAATGAGTAAACAGATATATACAAGCAACTTACTCAACAATAAAGAAGAATAAATTATACTTATACTGAAAAACATAAACTTCAAAAATGTCCTGAAAGAAATTTCACACAAAAGAGTATACATACTATATTCTCTTTATATGAGGTTCTAGAATGGAAAAAACTAATGCATGATGAAAAAAAACAGAACAGTGTTTGCCTTTCTGAGGATGGTGACATGATTGTCTGGAGGAGGTATGAAGGAACTTTCTGAACTGATGGTAATGTTTTTTATCTTGAGAGGGGATTAGAAAACAACAAATTTATACATTTGTCAAAATTCATCAAATGGTATACTTAAGAATTGAGTGGTATACTGAATATAAATGTTACCTTTAAAAAAAAGGAACCATAAACAAATTATACATAATGAAGTGTTTAGGAGTGAAAAGTAAGCTGATGTATGCAGCTTACTTTTCAATGTATTAAAAAAAATGAACAGATGGACGGATTAAAGAACAACTGGATGCATATATATAGTAAATGCAAATATAGTAAATATAGAGTTAATATATTAAATATAGTAAAATGCTAATTGTAGGCTTCCCTGGTGGCACAGGGATTAAGAATCCTCCTGCCGATGCAGGGGACATGGGTTTGAGCCATGGTCCGGGAAGATCCCACATGCCACGGAGCAACTAAGCCCGTGCGCCACAACTACTGAGCCTGTGCTCTAGAGCCTGCGAGCCACAACTACTGAGCCCACGTGCCACAACTACTGAAGCCTGCGCGCCTAGAGCCCGTGCTCCGCAATAAGAGAAGACACCGCAATGAGAAGCCTGCGCACCGCAACAAAGAGTAGCCCCCCACTCGCCGCAACTAGAGGAAGCCCGAGTGCAGCAGCGAAGACCCAATGCAGCCAAAAATAAGTAAAAAAACAAACAAAACAAAACAAAAAAACCACATTGAGATACCACTACTCTAAAAAAAAAATCTTTAAGAAAAATGTTAATTGTAGAATCTAGATGGCAGATATATGGTATTTGGTCTACAATTCTTTTAACTGTTTTGTGTTTGAAAATTTTTATATTAGAAAAACTTAATTATCTTGCTGTAAACTGGCTGCTTCTAAAAATCAGATTTATGAGAAAAACAGAACACATTTTCCATACTCAACAAGACCTCTCCATTCTGCACCAAAAAAGAAGAAAGAAAGGAAAAAAAAGAAGAAGAAAAAAATATCACTGACCTTTTTTCTTTTCCTTTGTTTGGTTTTAGCTGAGTCTTGTCCAGCACTCCCATTCCCTAGGGATCCTGATGTGGTTCTCCCTGAGAGCTGTGATCCAGATGATGGAGCGCTCGGTGTAGGAGGAGGCGTGTTCTCAGGAGAGTCTGGGTAGGACCTTAGGCAAGACCCCTGTCCAAAGAGATGTGGCTTTGAAATCAAGCAACCAGAACTTCTACTAACATTTGAGTTTGTTTAACATCTCATGAATTCAGTAATATTTGAAAATTATAAAAACACAGTTTATTATTATCCAGTCCACAGAAATGATGCCACCATCTTACCCCTAAGGGTCTAAAGATATTAATTTTTAATCTGTCTGATCATTTAGATAAAAATCAGGATTCCTCAGATACAGCTTCCAAAATTTCTGCTCATTTTGTCAAATAGAGATATTTTTACTGAGAAGTTTTGTCAGTGTTTCAAACTTACTCAAAAGGAAGTTCTAAACTTTCCCCCCAAACAGGATGCCTTCCAGACATTCTTTGTAACATGGTGACCAGCCTTCGCCTAGTAACTCAAACTCAGTGCTTTAGGGTCACTGTAGATATATCTCTAGCTCCTCCAACACCTAGTTCCTTCCTTCCTTCAGAATATGCCTGATATCTATCTGCTTTCTTTGGTTATGACGGCAAGTCTGTTCTCTCTTCCATGTGGAAGCACTTCAAATATTGAAGACTGTTTATTGCACAGCCTCTTCTCTTCTATAGGTCAAACACCTCAAGTTCCTTTCACCACTTATTATGAGACATGCTTTCAGGTTCCTCCTCCCGCCCATTACTCTCCTTTAGATATCCTTCACTTTGTCAATATCCACCCTATAGGATGGTGCCTAAACATTGAAACAAAACAAAAACCGTTTTCTTTTCAGTAACATCACAATATTGGCTCCTAAGAAATGTACAGGCAAATAAAAGTTTCTAAGTCTTTTTCATGTAGGGTATTGTTAATTCCACATTATCCTCATACTATCTACTGGCCTACAATTCTCTGTAATGTATTTAAAAAATTATGTTAGGCTTGGTAAAATGTTTTGCTGAAATTCAGATATTGTTTTCAATAGTATTTCTTTGATCTGCTTGCCTAGAAACATCAAACAAGAAGGAATAAACCTAATGTGGCATGAGTTGTTCTTAGAAAAAACAAGGTAACTCCTAGAGATCATTGCTTCCAGTATATGAACCATATATTAGAAAACAAAATCTAGAAAATTAACTCAAATTAAAATTAACCTTGATAATCTGAGAAACCCAAGCTTAACTAGCTCAGTTCCTTACATAGTTAGTATTCAAGAACGATAATTATTAAAATAGAATGCACTGGTGTTAACTCCATGCCTTGAGTTTCCAATTCCAAGCTACTCTACATAGCACCTCCATCTGGACCTTCTTAAAATACCCTTTGGAGCTCATCAACCTTTAGCCAAGAAACTTTCAATTCTTCCTTAATACCTCTAAGCGCCTAAGGCCTTTCTTTTCTAATCTAACTCCCCACTACCCCTTCTCAATGAATTCTTGGCTTGAATGTTTTAATCACAGTTTTTTCCCCCCAGTACAATTACACTTATGCTGCCTCTGAGGCCTAGAGTATTTTCCCCACTTTTACCATCTCATAAAAGTCTTATTTTTCCTTCAACACCCAACTTCCTCTCTGAAGTCTTCTTCCATGGTAATTAGGGAGTTGCTTTTAATCTCTGAAATTTCTGTCTACGCCACTCATTTGGAAATTAGTACATACAACCTTGAATTGTTTGTTTGTTTGCTCGTTAATTTACTTCCTTGGTTGTTTTACAGAATGTTCTATCTCCCTAAATACAGATCATATTAGTCTCAGAGCCCCCATTTGTACCTAATTTGGTAAAGTCCTTAAAGCAGGCCCTTGATAGTGGTTGCTGATTTGCAATGTTCATGTGTAAGATTCCTTCCCTAGAGTGGCCATTCTTTTTGTGTCCTGTCAGGTAATAAAGGGCAGAAAGACTTCCAGTCTCTCCGAATGTTCATTCTGACCACCAGTCACATTGAAGGAGGGGTGTCTGGCAAGTCAGGGAAAAGCTTGAGGCTTGTGCTAACATATTTAGCCAGGATACTTCCTGACACTCATGCTCCCACCTCCCAGAGAGCCCAGGACATTCAGCACACATAAGCCATCTTTCTTAACGGCTGGGTAGCTGGGAATAGCAGCTGTGGTTGCTGAGCAGTTGCCCGGGGCAGCTTGGCCACCCTGGAGAACCGAGAAAGTGGGAGGGACATAAAGAGTTTTCCTAGCCACGTAAGCAATCCCTTGAATGTTAAGGGAAAACTAGGCTTGTTATGTTCACTGTAAATTTCTTCAATTAGAAATGTTACAACGAATTTATCTGATGTTAATGAAAAGCATACTTATACACATATTCATAAAGTGAACATGTATCAAAGACAGTTTAAAGGGTGTTCTTTGACATCATAATTTGGGTTTGTAACATAAAGAAAACAAATAGTGTTTAATCAACTGGGTAAGCTTTAGGGACTTTTAAAGTATATTCGCTGATAATAATGTATGACCTTTTCCAAGACAAAAATGGATTTTTAATGAGCATAAACATTTTAATTCCTACTTTAGTTCTAAGCCAATCTGGTTCTACAAGGGGCATAAAAAGATGTCAAACTTTTGGCATGTAATAAGATATAGGCATATATCTTAATATATTTTATATGTATCCTAGAGCAGAGATATACCTAAATTTGGAGTTTACCGGGTTCACAGATCCCTTATATCTGCAGAATGGTTTCAGACGGTCTCTCAACACCCTGAAATTGTGTACAAAATTTGCAAATGTCTTTATGGAGAAAGGATTTACAGTTTTCTTCAGATTCTTTGAATGGCTTAGCCATTTTCAGGTTATATGTTTCACCCAACTTGATCCAAAGTTCACTTCACAATTATACATGCAGATGTTAACTTAACCTCCTTGCTGCCTTCTCTATGGTTATTAGGTTGAATTATATGAAACTGATGTTTATGTTAGTAAAAACAAGTCAAATTATTGGCAAATTCATTAAATAGATATTACATTTCTGGTTTTTAGGCACATGCTGCTTAAAGAGAATATTTTTTATGCCCAAAATGATACACAGTTGTGTATACACAAAGTCTTAAAGTTGGCAAGATGACTTTATAGTCCCCACAGGTGGGGATCCCAGCAACATAAATGGAATCAGAAAGGATGTGATTATCATATGATAGGGCCAACTGAAACACAAAGGATAAATGGAGCCATGCTTCTTTAAATCATGTTTAGAGATAAATCAATAATGGAAAGTAAAACTATCAATAAATGCCAGGAATTATTATTACACGAATAATAATAATTCTCTCATCTTTGAAGCAAAAAGAAATAACTTTTCTCAGTGTTATTCAATTACCTAAACCAGGTGTTTATCTCCCATGGAAATGAGAGGTGTGCTTTCGCCGAAGGGACAGGAAAGCTAAATAAGGCCGGGAGAAGGTGAAAAAAAAAATCATTGTATTAAGTGGATTGTTAGGGCCTGGTACATAGTACGTATTTGTTTGAATGCTGAATGTATTAAGATTCTTTGACTCAAGGCTATATATTCCTACATAATCTTTTTCTTAGAACTACATGTTAATACCAGACATGAGAAAAAAATCCACAGACGGGTCAAAGACAGATTTTTTTTAATACTTACCTCAGCAGAGCTGTGATACTGAATGAAGGTGGCAGAAATGGCATGGCTGAAGGGGTCTCCTGCCTTGGTTACCATGTCCTGCCTCACAAGAAGAGCCAGATCCACTAACTAGAAGATCAGAGCAATGAAACTAAAGTCACACAAATGGAAATAATCATCAGTGTCACTGAAATGGTAAAGCTAAAAGCAATATATCCCAAATGGTATTGATAATATTGTCTGCCTAAAAATCTGTATTGTGGACATGAACATATGCTTTCATTGGCTGGTAAATGGACCTACCCATGAACATCAATGATATATTCTGACCTCCCATTGGAGTGGTTCTCAAAGTCTGTAATCACTAGGGAAACATTTTATTTAATTTTTTAAATTAATTAATTAATTAATTTTTGGCTTAGTCAGGTCTTAGCTGCAGCCTGCGGCATCTTTCACTGTGGCGGGGGCTTCTCTCTAGTTGTGGTGCATGGGCTCCAGAGTGCACAGGCTCAGTAGTTGCGGCACGCAGTCTCTCTAGTTGTGGCGCCAGGGCTCTCTAGTTGTGGTGTGTGGGCTCCAGAGTACATGGGCTCTGTAGTTGTGGCACAGGTGCTTAGTTGCCCCGTGGCATGTGGGATCTTAGTTCCCCAACCAGGGATCGTACCTGTGTCCCCTGCACTGGAAGGCAGATTCTAAACCACTGGACCACCAGGGAAAACCTGGGAAACATTTTAAAATACATATTTCTGGGTTCCAAGCTCCAAGATTATAATTCAGTAGGTCTGCTCTGGGGTGTAGCTGAGAAATTTACGTTTTAAACAAGAACCAAGGAGATGCTGATGCTTGTAGTCTAAGAACCCATGCTCTGAGAAACTAGAGGGCAGTGATTCCAGACTCAGATTTTGGTAAGCACTCAGTAGATTGTACATTTCTAGAAAGCTGTTTTTCAAAGCTCAAAAATAATCTCTAAACAAGAGAGATGTATACTTAGAATTCAGTGTTGAGGAAAAGTATGCAAGTATTCCATTTCTGGTTTGGCTAAAGTTGCAAGAAACAGTCACTTTTAGCCTAACACCCACCGGGGCTGAGGATGCAAAGAAACATAACTGAACTAAATTTTAGAAAATGATGAGATTATCACAGGAGAGAACTCATGGCTGATCTCATTCCTGGTAGAGCAGCAGGTGGAAGAAGAATTGATGATGGAGAGGGATAGGGAGAAAGCAGCTATGTATGGCCTAATATGACAAATTAGAATTCTTACCTGTGCCACAGTTTCGTACGCTAAATATGCTAAAATTTCCATAGCGACAACATTGGGCTTTATCTCCAAACTGCTGCAGTCCAACCAGTCTCGAAATTTGGAGGCTTTTTTGGCTAGCCATTAAAAAAAAAAGTATAGAAAATTTAGCTTTGGATGTGTTTTAATACTGCATATTACTATCACAGAATGAAAAACATTTCTATTGAAAATTGCATATGAAAAACAATGCATATAATATGCAACGTTTTTGAACTTATATTCTAGCCCCCCAAACTCCCTTATACATTTGCGTCTTTAGTATCTCTGCTACATAACACTGTATACTAAACCACTTAATCTTTAGCACTTCTTACAATGTGTCAGAATAAGTTATCATTGGCCATAGCTTATGTTATAACAGTAGTCAGAGAATTACTTGCTTGATGTAACTTTAATTTATTCTTGTGGAAAGAAAATCCTGCAAGAAAGAACCTGTGATAAAAAAGGAACATATAGAAATTGTATTTTTAATACCTTTTAAAATGTGTCTATTACTTGAATAGGCTCAAAGTTGTGAATTTAGAATTAAATAGAATAAACTGATATCTGGCCTGATCTAAATCTGTGGTTACATTTTCCTGATTGCAAAGATGTCCAAATTCTTAAGCCTGACTCTCACAACCACCCAGACTGATTCCAGCCTGCCTTTATATTATTCCCTATCAAAATGTCACTGGCCTTGAGTATAATCCTCTGTGTCCAGCCCTGCATGGGATTCTCTATCACTCTGTTTCATTCATACGAATCCTGCCCATACAAGCCAAAGGTATACATCGTCAACTCTAGTCATTTACTGAACACTTATATCATCAGAGATCCTTTTGTGTCTGCTTATAATTTCTCAAGCCACATTACAAGATTTTTGTGGACCAACACCATGCGTCACGTCTCTCTGCATACCTAACAGTACTAAGCACATATGGAACCTTCTGGTAAATATCTCTAAACCACCACAGTGCTAAGCAGAATCTAACTTGACATAGGTCCTTCATTAGATATTACTAATTTAACTAGTAACCCAGAGGGAAAAGATTGATGGTGAAGATTTTATCATATCTATAACATAATCATCTTTTTAAAAATCCAATGATTATTCTTTTGATTAATCTGGTCCCACAGGTCTCTAAAACACTTAACAGTAACTCCAAGCATGATGTTTTGATCCTTATAGATAAAGTCTTCATGGATTCCACATACAGAAGAGTTTTCTGTGAAATAAATCACAGGAGACATTAAGTCCTGCTATCGAAGCACATATCCAAAGCTGTCAACTGTGGCAGAATTATGATAATCCCGCTTAAAGCTATCTCCCTGAAGTAACCAATCTTCCCAATGCTCTCTGACATGCAAATTCCATCTAACTGGTAAGCTGCAATAGCTCACAAACACTTGGTTAACATCTGTGGAATACTTCTGAAGTTCAAGTCAACAGGCAGCAATTTGGCAAGATCAATAAAATGTACCCTATTCACTTCTCCCTTTGCAGACAGCAACATGGAAACAGGTATGTTGTGACTGTGCTCTAAACACTTTATTTTAAAAGTAAGGGAAAGAAGAGTTCTTGGTATTCTCTCAGATCTGCCTACCTAAGCAACAGAATCGTCAGCTTTCTCACTAGATCTTACGTACTGAGAATGCAGAGGTGAGGACCATGGGTCCACCATGGTATCCCAGCACCCAGAATAGTGCCTGACATTAGCACACTCACCATAAATATTTCTAGAAGGAAGAAATGAATGAATGAATGAATGAATGAAAGACATTCCTTTAATAAAAGGGTAGGGTCCAAACTTTTCCATACATCAAAAAAGATGCATAAGACCACTTGGGTTACTACTATGCCAGCAATCTTCCAGGTGAAGGTTCTCTGAGCTAATTCCCTCCCTGTCACGTGGAGGACTGTTTCAGAGATGGACCTTTCCAGGGTGATGCTGGTTCCAAAAAAAAGAGGCACAGATACTCTTAGTTATGATAGTTTGTTTTCACCAGAAGTAAGGGGGCATGAAACTGAATGAGTTCCTTTTCCTTCACCCCTCTTCTCAATGTATCAGGAGAAAGGGTAATCCTGGAAATTGATCAACAGCCTAAATAGAACCTTGACCAAAGGTCAAAAATTCCTGGGATTATCCTCTTTTCTGACACAACCTGAGTTTTCAGCCTGTGCTGGAAATAAAACTACTTTACTTAATAATTTCATATGGAAATTTAAGGTTGTCAATTCTCATACAGTTTACCTTTCTCATCAGTGATCAATGGCAAAATTCAGGTTCCTCTCAATAATCCATCCTCTCACCCCTGCACACTATTTCATTATTTCTACCACATCCCTTCTCGCCAGCCTTTCCATTCCTGATCCTTCCCGCAAAGCCCTCTGTAATGCTCATTCCACTTTGAAGAAAACCTTCTGCAACTTCTATCTCTTCACAGTCACTGTTCTTTGAATAAATCGAAAATAACCTTCCTCAGAGGGCATGGTTTTCCCTGGAAACTTCTATAGTAGGGGTTCCTTCTTTCTTTTCTTTTATACATATTTATTGATCGGCTACTGATTGCCAGCCTGTTCATTTCCCCATATACCCGAGGGTATATCTTCATTCTCTTTCTTTCTCACACAGGGAAAGCATAAAACAAGTAGACATCAGATTTCTAACCAACGACAGAGGCTAAAAGACAATGGAATCATGTTTTAACCAATAACTATTAGTCTACAATTTCCTACTTAACTAAACTATCATTTAAGTATGTGGGCAAAATAAAGCCATTTTTAAGACAAAAATGAGTGCTTTAAGCACTTACAGAGGCTTGGGAAAAACAAAATTAGGCTGAGAAGGGAAGTTTAGATACAGGCATACCTCAGAGATACTGTGGGTTTGGTTCCAGACCACCACAATAAATCAAATATTGCAATAAAGTGAGTTACACAGATTTTTTGGTTTTCCAGTGCATATAAAAGCTATATATACGCTATACTGTAGTCTATTAAGTGTAAAATAACATTATGTCTAAAAAAATAGCTTAATTAAAAATAATCCTGTTTGAAAAAAAAATAACCCTGTTTGAAAAATGGCACCAATAGACTTGCTTGATGCAGGGTTGCCACAAACCTTCAATTCCTAAAAAAACACACTATCTGTGAAGCACAATAAAGCAAAGAGCAATAATACGAGGTATGTCTGTAGTTACCAACTTAAAAAATTTTAAGTCAGGGGTGTACTTTAGAAAAATTAAGGATAGCAACTAAAATAACAGCAACAGAATATATAATATACAAACTGGTTGATGAAAAATGGAATGAAGGAAACCCAATCAATCCAAAGAAAAGGAGGAAAACCAAATAAAAAAGCACAGTAAATTGAAAACACAAAATAAGACAGCATATAGAAACCCAAATGTATAAGTAATTAAATACATATAAATTAGGCTCATCAATTAAAATACAAAGAGACTCTCAGATTAACTAAAAAGAAAATTTGTATCTGTTTACAAAATCCACACATAAAACAACAGGTGGAAAGGACTGGAAACAGGTTTATCAAATTATAACTAAATTAAAGTTTTGTGAATTAATATCAGATTTTAAAAGACTTTAAGGGAAATGACTATCTGACTTACATAAATGTAAAAACAAAACACTGGTGAACATGATCAGTGTCCTGGTTTTACAACTTACCCGCAGCCTATAAAGTTATAGACATGTTATTTTTAAATGCACCAGTAGTCTCAACTAGTGAGTGCTATGATCAGATATTTAAAAAGACACAAGTGGCTGGATCACAATTCCTATATCTTGGTAATCTAGCAGGTGAGGAATGCAAAGAGTCTGGTTCTGGAATTGCTGACGCCCTTGGACTGAGCATTCCCAACGACAGTATTGTGGCACATAATACAACAGATTCTTCCATGAAGGTTTCATGTCGAAGCACTTATGGGTACCATATAAAGAAATATTTTTAAATGCCCAAATCCCTCGTCTTTAAAGAAAAAGAAAAAACTAAGCATAAGATACTCTTTATACTACAATTATTTTATACAGAAATGGAATGTATTAATTTTTAATCTACTAAGTTATGAATCAAAAAATTGTTATAAAAAATCAGATTTTTAAACAAAATGTGTATTAGGACGCGTCAATGACTACGTGTTTTAGTGTGAAACAGCACTTCTGTTCCTTTAAATAAATTAAATTTAAAATATGATTTAAAAAAATAGTTCAATAGCACTAAATGTTACTTTATAAAATGGAGATTTATACTTATAAAAGACTTGAATGCCATTTTTAAACCTAAAATTTACAATACAAAAACCTCTCATTTGCTGAAATTGCCATGATCTGAAGTGTCATTTACTTAATGCTTCACAGATGTATGATGCCAAATTGTTAGTCAGGCTGCAAAGTATATTTAGTTAGGAAAAAAAAATCTTCCCAAACATGTTTTCCTATATTTTACTGACATTTACATGAGGCAGTATTTGAAATGTGTCATTTATTTGCACTTTATGATCTATAAATGAAGCTCTCATTTTCTTTTTCCAAATCAAATACATTGTTAATGTGACCACATAATAGCTTTTCGTTTAAAGACACCATTGTGTCCATGATCCCTCAGATAAGGGTCATGTGCTACTTTGTCATATTTTCAACTGGACTTTTCATCACACTTACGCTTTGACCTTCACCCCGAGAGTCTTAGTCATCACTGAACTGTTGCTGTAAGGATGTTTTGTACACAATCTAGCCCACTATTTATCAAGAGCCTTTATTCTTAGTAAGCTGTGTGCAGGGGTGGGACAGCACTCATTTTGCCATGGGTACAAGAGCGTGGACTAATGAATTTGCTAACGTGGAATGCACGCCACAGCAGGAGCTTACAGACAAAGATGGAGGAGACTGTTTATGTAGATATGTTCTATTGTGGTAATATGAGAATGCACACATGAAGGGAAAGTTTGGTATTTATTACTATTAGGGGCTTTTAAATGTCACGACTGTACTACTACAGTCCATTATGGGTCAAGTACTATCAGCAATGCTAGTGTAAAAATGACTAAGAAACCAAAAAAGAAATTTAAATGGGAATATCACAAAAAACGGAATTTTTCTGACTAAAAGTAATGTGAATAATTAACATGGCTCTCTGTGTATTACCAGCACCCTTAAAAACCTCTTAACACTATTAACTGCAAAACATCAGAGTGGGGTAAAACCTTTTATAGGCTCCCCTACAATGCAGAGGCTGTTTCCATAATAGTTATAACTATGCATATATGTATTAAACTCACCAATTTCTAAGGAACACAGATGTTGCTGTACTTTAGTGTATCTGTAACACATAATCTCAGACGTATAATGAAGCAAAGTGAAGTGCTTACTTACAGAAACTTAACTGTCGACTTTCACAGAATTCTGCATATTGTGCTGAATCCATAATTCGAGTTTGTCTTTCTGCTCTCTAATAGATAAAAATAAAAAGACACACAATTTTTAAAGCAAGTAGACTTTTATGTTTTCACAGCTAAAACCCAGAACTGAAGTTCCACTTCCTTTTCTTACTCTAGGTGAATAGTTTAGTACCACCATAAATACCATGATACATAAAATTATGATAACAGTAGTTTTGAAGCTTGTTTCTCTCGGAAATAAAGTCTTAAAACCATTTTCCAGTCCTCTGTTATTTTTATTACAGTGGAAGAAAAAACTAAAGGACCTCACTTCTTAAGACTGTGCACTTCTAAATTTTCTTTAACTGTACCACACTCTTGAAGAAAAAGAAAACTGTGAGGTGTAACAAATCAAACAGAAAATTTGTTATGAACTCTTATTGCCTATCTGCCTTAAAGCTGGGATTTTTCAATGTTAAAATAGGAGTCAACAAACGGAATCCATATATTTCCCCTCAGTTAGAACATAGAGCCAGAGCTAACAAATCCATATTTTAAATTGCAAAGAAAATAAAGAAAAAGGTAAACACAACACAAATCCTTTAATCTGAGTCCAGGTATGATTCACAGTTTGGTATAGTTTCATTCGTGGGTTTTTGGATTCAGTATAGCAGATGTTTGCTGCTTCATTGTCCCACAAGAGGTAGGATAATTATAATTCACCCATAGTTTGGTGGGAAAGAATATGACCGCTTCCGCTTCCTTGGCAAGGGAAGCATTTTGAAATGAGACAGGCTGGTACTTCTTGGAATGAGTTTCTGGCCAGTAAAGGAAAAAAAATTCCCTGAGATTTAAAATTTTTTTCTGCTTTGGAAGGATTTTCAGCAAGTTTTCTTTATCACAGTTGGTGGAATACATAAGTACCACTTCTAACGTCTATGGATATTTTTATATTTTTAAAACTGAAATTATTCTTTTTCATCTTGCTTGATTTGGGTGAGTACACAATTTAATTCCAATGATCTATCAGTTGAATGAATAATGGCACACTAGCTGCAGCTCCATAGAGAAAAGATAGATGGGGGGTGGGAATTAAGGCAAAATTTACTAACTACTGTAGTTCCTTCTAAGACCACTGATTATTTTTCCCCTTCCTTCTCTCCCCTCCACCTTTTCCTTCCTAACCTCCTCCACACATATTCACAAACACATATATGTGTTGACACAAACCCAGACTTCTCTTGTTTATTTATTCTCTAGGTTCAAGTATCCTTTTTGAACACGTACAAGTAAATATTACTCCCACACACGTGCAGGTATATGTATGTGTTGTATGTGTACATGTATCCTGTTGTGTGTGTATCTGAAACATCATGTTTCCTTATATTACTGGATAAATTTTTATTGTACTCAGAAGTATTTTTTGATATATGAATGCATGATTTAGTTTTGTCCTTTTTAATGTATCTGACACATGACTCAATAAATGTTTGCTAATGGAAAACAGGAAGTAAGGAAGGGATAATTTATGTGTTTTGAACATGACAAATCAGTTACTAATGTGTTTATTAAAACAAAAAACCTCTGAGACTGATATCTTTAATGTATGTACATATTACGTATGCATGTCTGTACGTGCATCTGACTGTCTGTGTCTGACTATAGCAGGAATCTCTCAGGTTTGAATTTCTAGCTCCTAAAAAATATCTGACACATGGTAAATAAGCAATAAAACATTTGTGGAATAAACAAATGCTACAATCTTGGTCTATGATGCAGGCAAATGGCTATAATGCAGCCAAATCCTTCATTATCCATGCGTTCCTCCAGCTACTCTCTGCTACTCTGCTACTCTCCAGCTAGGCAGCCTCATCCACCAAACACATGCTAGACAGAAAGGAATCAGACGACTACGGAAAAAGGAAGTTCCTAAGGAGATTCTTAATACTAACTTTCCTTCAAAAATTGGACATTCAAGATTTGGCTTCTGTATACATTCTTAGATAGCTTAGATGGTTGATGTATTTTATTTATTTATTTTTTCATATTTAAAGATTTATTTTTTAGAGTAGTTTTAGGTTCACAGTAAAAGTAAGAAGGAGGTACAGACAGCTCCTAAATATCCCATGCTCCCCCTCGCGCACAGCCTCCCCATTATCAACACCCCCAGCAGAGTGGTGCGCTTGTTAGAACTGATGAACCTACACTGCCACATCATTATCACCCCAAATCCACAGGTTACCTTATGGTTCACCCTTGGTGTTGTACATTCTATGAGTTTGGACAAATATATGACATGTATCCATCGTTATGGTAAGTTGATGTATTTTAAGTCCTCTAGCCTCTACACAGTAACCTTTGATCTTGGGAGCCCCGTGAAGCTACTAGGGTATGCGTAGAAATTATTCACCAAGCGCGGGGCATACAGCGAACACACAGTGTGAAGCAGTTGACTCAACAGCAAAGATTTATAGGCAGTACAGAATCATGGCTAGGGAGCGGCATCAAGTTCATCTTGTTCAATCTCTCTCTTTTAAAGATAAGGAAATGAAGGTTCGGAGGGAAATAATTTGTGAAAGGTGACCAAGTTAGAACTGAAGCCCAGGACTCTCAATTCCTTGAGGAAAAGCCTATTTTCATTAAAAAGAGCTGTGTCTCTAACATATAGTAATTTTTTACTCCGATATTTTTCTTTGGGATCCTCGAAACTCTACATTATCTTACTAAAAGGTATTATGGAGCCACTGTAATTAACATGCCCAAACTGTTCACGAGAAAATGAAATTAGTGAGGCCCTGGATCAGCGAAGAAGGCAGATCTGGGGATAGCCTAGTACAGAGTGTACAAACTGTAATGTACCTGACAGCACACGGGGGTGCTGCAAACACATTACAGGTGGGATACTGTTTCCCCTCAACCTTCTGGATGCCTCACAAGGCCGAGGCAGCAGAAACCCCAGGCTGGTAAGTGTTATCGTTTTCTATGCGTGCCATGACATAAAAGAGGTTGGCACTCCTACTAATGTCCTCAGAATATACACTGCACGTCACCGGGCATGCATGCCATTCACAGCACGGTCAAGTGCGCTCAACAAGAAATCAGAGACACTAACTGGGACTTGATGATGATGAGGATGGTTCAGATCCGCTCCTCATGCTAATTTTTGTTTACTCCTGTCTCTTCCCTAGGACTTGTTTCAAATAACCAAAAAAAATGGGACAAATTTGGTCTCATAAAAGCACCCAAATCATTCAGCATCTGATTACATTATCTCCTCATCTTACACTATCACCTTAAATACTGGGAAAGTCAGAAAATACCTAATCTTCATGGACTATGTATTCTTCAAAGATAGTAACGATATTTTGCTTCTATAATCTCAGTGTTGGCTGAGATTTCTTAGCTTGGATTTACCTGGGCCTCGGTAAACATTTGCTGGCTGGCTCAATGACTGGGCAGATGGATGGGTAGATTGAGGCAGAAGAAATGCATATAAATCCTTGATGGCTGATCTCAAAACAGGAACCGTAATATTTGTAATCAAACTGTACAAATTCCAGAGAGGGTAGACAGAGTTTTAAGCCAAAGACCCATAATAAACAAGACACTGGCCAACAATGAACTAAGGCTGGCTCTTATTTTCTGTGTTGTCCTAAATCCACCTCCCTTCTGCCTCTCTTCGGATCAACCTCTGTAATTCACACTAAAGTACACAGTGGCCATCCTTTTCTATTCCTGGAACTTTAAGAAATCTCTGGAAAAAGATTCAAGCGGGAAAAATAATCATAAGCCTAATAAAACAGCATGACCAGAATAACAATGTCTACTCTTTACATAGAGCAGCACAATAACCTTTAAGATAAACAGTTTTTTTTCATAGCTCCATTTTAGAAGTTGAGCTTGAACACACTCAGATGTAGAGAAGTAAAAAAAAGAAAAACAAATTTAAAGTATATAGTTAATAAAGAGGCAAAGTGAGAAGTAAAACCTGGGTTGGTCTTGAATGACCTATTCTAAGGTGTATTAAATGACCTATTCTGAGGTGTATCACTAAATAATCATATCAGGTTAACCACAGCTTTTATTCTTCATGAACATCCTCACGGGAGGATGATCTCAGACTGCCACATAAATGTCAGGTCATCTCTGGATTACTCATGCTTTTGCATCTGCAATCCAGTTCGTCTTCTGCTTAATCTGGTGCTTCTGCCCACTCGTGGCTTTCTTTAGGTATCAGCAGTGCTTCTGAACCCTCATAAAAATATGTTAATAACTCAGAGGCTTCTCTGAAATTGAACCTTACTAATACTATGACATAGCAAAGTATTACCATGTAGGGGCATACATGGATGCATTCATTACCTTTGAAAGAATTATTCCTAAAATTTTCCAAATACCCAACAATATTTCAAAATTTAATTGAAATAGCTTCAGAAAAAAGGTAATAGAGAATAGTTATGCTATAGTCATTCATCTCATTATCAAGGTTACAGGTCTTTCTGGTTATTGCAAAACAGAAGGCACAATTCCATGTCAGATAAACTTACTTTCTGGGTCTTTACCTAAATGAAAACAGGGGAGCAAATATCCCTACAAATGCAATATGTAGTATAATTTGTTTGTCCAATACCTGAACACAACAGTCTGTCAGTATATAATTGTTAATTTAAATTTTTAGTGATAAGTTTTTACGTCAGTGGATGTGAAATTGCTGTGTCTTTGAAAAATACTTTCAAGGACAGCAGTGACAATCACCATTTGCCCCTGCCTATATGAGTTTGAGGTATGGGGCTGGATTACTTCTGCAGCATGCAGTTTCATTTAAATTCTCTGCATGCTTTCACTGAAGCATACGTAAAGGTTACAGAAACTATGTGCTGGCGTATCTCTTGGCAGCTTCTCAAGACACATGACTTTCCTCAGCAACACAGAATCACAGAACATAACTTTTAAACCAAGATGAAAGTTTTCATCTGCTTTCACTTCCACCTTGAATTTAAAAAAAAATCTTATTTTGATTACACCTAGAAGTCTTACAATTGAAACGCAAAGTATTTTCTGCATGGAAAAGGCCAAATGTCAATGGTAATCTACCAAATACCTCATGTTAGGCAGGAAATGGTTGCTGAACTTGAAAACTTCATACAGAGTGGCTGCAGCAGCATCCAGCAATGTGACAACATGTGAACTGTGGAATGTTTATGTATGTTCATGTATGCTGTGGTCCACAGCAGAAAGGATATTCACAGATCAGTAAATGCGATAGAATGCTGAAGCACCTTGGAAACCTCATACACCTCCAACTCACTGTAGATAAGGAAGCTGAGGTCCAAAAAGGTTTTAGGGTTTATCTGGATCATTGCGGAAGCAACCCGGTACGCAGGTGAGTGTTGGCTCGGCTTGCTGGGTCAGTTTGTAATTTACTAGATTCCCCTACCCAAGAGTTAGGTGAGTCTCCCTCAAAACATCTGGTAGATTCCCCTGCTTTTAATGCCCACTGCAGTGCTCACCATTTTGGGCCTGGAGTACTGCAACAGGTTTCTGCTGGTTCCTTCCAAATATTTTAACTCTCCCAACCCATCTGGGTACAATTACTTTAAGTAAAAACAAAGAGAAAAGACCTTGGCACAAAGGTTACTCTTTGTCACATTTGCCATGTTTTGCTGTCCCCTGCCCCTCCCTCATGATTGTGCTGGACACCCCCTCTTCCATCCCCATGGTAATTTAACTCCTTCCCTTTCAGCCTAAGTACCACCTCCTCTAGCAACTTTTCCCTCAAGATTCCAGGTCACATTGATTCCTCTCTTCCGAATCATACATGTTCTTCTAGATAATATCATACCCCTGCACTTTTCTGTGTGTCCTACTTCTGTCTCCCCTCAGAGATTATAGCTGCGAGAATGTATTATTAACTGAAAAAAGCAAGTTGAGAATCAGAATGTATGTACCTTGATCCCATTTACGTTTAAACACACAAGCATGCACATGCGACATACATACACGTATGCAAACATCTGGAAGTATATACATTATGCTTTTAATAGTATTAATCTCGGGGGTAACATTATAGGGTACTTTTTCAGGTACACATTGCAGTAATTAAAATTTTTTTTCTTAACTGAATTACAATCAGGAAAGAAAAGATTTTTGAACGTAAAGAAATCTTGTTTGACTTACAGAAGGTCATTAAATAAATGTCCATATGCAGTAAAATAATCAAAGTGGTTACTCAAGAGGCAGAAAATCACAGAGAGATAGCAGAGGCTTGGATATATGTTCTCAGTGAGATATAGTGAAAGAGGGAGAGAAAGGAGAATGTTACTGCAATGTTAAGGGAGCCAACTTGGAATTCTGACTGATGTAATCTTGAAATCAAAAGTTCATTTAAGTTTGATCCAGAATTTTCTAACTGAATAAAAATACAATATATTTCCTAGCCTAAAAATAAAGGTTTCCGTTGGTGTTGATTTGCCCCCCCAGAGTGATTTTTATAATCCACCAGTTTTATGTGTCCAAGGTATTAAGAATGTATTGTAATAGCTATGTGAAGTTTCCCGAGGAAATAGCTGTAGACTCTAGGAGAACATTCAAGGGATTTAAAAGGAATTTTGTGCTAAAAATAAGTGAGTAATTCTCAGCAAGTACAAAGCATCAGTGATTGAGAAATACACAAAAGGATATTTGTGACATTAGTTCATAATAGAGTTGTTTCAAAATATTGGATTTTTTTGGGTCTATACTCTTTGGGTCTAAATATATTAATGTTAACACAGGAGTTTTTTTCTTTTCTATATATTTTAAACTATGAAGAATGAGCATGATTGGTTATATAAGGAAAATACAGTTGTTATTAAAAATCAAAATACTACACTTCAAATTGGGGTAATGCCTGCTTCAAATTTTTTAATCTGAATTTATTAAGCTAGTAGTGGGGAGAATTGTTCCCAGTAAAATATTTCCTGTCTTGGGATAAAATGTGTGCTAAGAAAAGTATCACTTTTTTTCAGTAACTTAGTACCAAACAACCTAATCCCATGTTTAGTTGTAAACCCTCACGTAGTATTAGTGCTAATTTTTACTGATGTTTTTCTGAAATTGTAAACATGCTGTGTAATAACTAAGCTGGCAGATAATATAAAAAGCTATGTGTTTCTGCCCAAACTAGTTCTTTAAAGTGCTAGAAGACTGACTTCTTTTTTATGTTCCTGATTGAGGGTGCTATAACCCTTTTTTGTGGTTTCTATTTGGCTGTATATCCAAAAGTGAACATATCAGGTTAATGTATATAGGCTCTTTAGGTATTCTGAATAATATTCCTAAAAATTCTCACAGGTTTATGTAATATCCAGATGAGTCGACATAACTTTGGAGTCTAGCAAATGTACAAGGATACAGTTAAATATTTTGGTCATTTAGGGTAAAACTTTACAACTGGAAAATATGTATATAAAGCAACGATTGCACAAAATTTAATTCATACTTTCTCTTTAACCTTGAGTGAGAGCTGCAGACCTTTCCATTTTGATTTAGTCAAAATCAAATTCTCAAGCAGTCCAACACACATCCTGAACGCAAGCTGGCTTCACTTATATAGTGGGAAGGTCTGGCACCTTTAAAATAAAATCCTGTGAAGCAGGGAGCCTGTCAGTGCAGCATGGCCCTCACCATCCTCTTCAAGGATCCATGGAACTCTGCACAGAACAAGGGAGAGTCCCCCTTGGAACTTCCCTTTGTTGCTACTATGTGATACATCTGAATGTTTTCACCAAGGATTTTTTTTTTATATGTGAAAATAACACTTTTTATCTTAGTTCACTTCATTGATTAATTCCCTCTAAGCAAGTTCCATGAGCTCTACCTTTATTTTTATTTATTTATATGATTATTTTTTAACATCTTTACTGGAGTATAATTGCTTTACAATGGTTAGTTTCTGCTTTATAACAAAGTGAATCAGCTATACGTATACATATATCCCCATATCTCCTCCCTCTTGCATCTCCCTCCCACCCTCCCTATCCCACGCCTCTAGGTGGTCACACAGCACTGAGCTGATCTCCCTGTGCTACGCAGCTGCTTCCCACTAGCTGTCTATTTTACATTTGGTAGTGTGTATATGTACATGCCACTCTCTCACTTCGTCCCAGCTTACCCTTCCCCCTCCCTGTGTCCTCAAGTCCATTCTCTACATCTGTGTCTTTATTCCTGTCCTGCCCCTAGGTTCATCAGAACCACTTTTTAAAAAATTCCATATATATATGTGTTAGCATACAGTATTTGTTTTTCTCTTTCTGGCTTAGTTCACTCTGTATGACAGACTCTAGGCCCATCCACCTCACTACAAATAACTCCATTTCGTTTCTTTTTATGGCTGAGTAATATTCCATTGTATATATGTGCCACATCTTCTTTATCCATTCATCTGTCAATGGACACTTAGGTTGCTTCCACGTCCTGGCTACTGTAAATAGAGCTGCAGTGAACACTGTGGTACATGACTCTTTTTGAATTATGGTTTTCCATGAGCTCTACCTTTAAAAATATATCTGGAATAAACTACTTTTCATGCCCTTCCACTGTCACTGCCACTCCTCTGGTCCAAGCCATCATCATCATCTCTCCCCTGGATTACTGCGATAATCTCCTAATGGGTCTTCCTGCTTCCACTCTTCCTCCTCTCCTACCCCCACCCCTGACCATCTATTCACCAAGCAATGGCCAGAGTGATCTTTTAAAAAATGAAAATCAGATCATGCTATTTATGATCAAAACTTCCATGTATCTATTCCTTCCAATATAAAATAAAAATTAAAACAAACATACAAACAGAAACTTCCAAGAGCTTCTCATCACACATAGAAGAGCCCAAATCCTCAGAATGGCCTATAAATCCCAACGTCATTACTATTACTATTACTATTACTCTCAGATCTCACCTCCTACCACTCCCCTTCTCACTCCACTCTAGCGACACTGGCCTATCCTGAACTTTCTTTAAAATGCCAAATACATTCCCACACCAGGGCCTTTGCATTTATCATACTCTGTCCAGAATATCTTAACCCCACATCACTGGCTTGCCCCCTCACTTCCATCAGGTCTCTGTTCAAACGTCACCTTATCAGAGAAGCAGTTTATGGCCACTTAATATAAAATAGCAGCTCCCCCAGGTCCCTCTCTATCCATTTGCTTCATTTTTCTTCATAGCTCTTACTACCATCTGCCACAATAACACTATATACTTATTTGTTTATTGTCTATTTCTCCTCAACTAGAATGTAAGTTCCCTGACAGCACAGACTATGTCTATCTTATTCAGTGCTAAATCCTCACAGCCTCTACAGAGCTGGACACATAGTAGCGTTTCATAAATATTAGTGGAACAAACCCATAAATACTTTTTTCTAAATTTTTTATATATAAAAATTAATACCTCTAAGGCAGGGTTTCTCAATCTTGGCACTATTGACATTTTGTGCTGAATAATTCTTTGTTGTGGGTCTGTCCTATGCCCCGTAGGATGTTTAGCAGCAACCCTGACCTCTACCCACTAGATGCCAATAGCATTTGCCCACCACTTCGTGGGCTGTGAAAACCAAAAATGTCTCTAAACATCGCCAAATGTCCCACTGGGGGCAAAATCACACCCAGTTAAGAACCACTAGTCTAAGGTGAAGGGGACTAACATTGGTTGACTCACTACTATGTGTGGGTGCCACACTGCATCCTTTCATTTTCTCTTTCAATTCTTCCAATAATCTCAATGGGCAGATATAATCCCTGTTTTTAAAATGAAGCATCTATGGCTCAGATACGTTAGGTAACTTATCTAAGTTTGCTAAGCAGGTAAGGCACGTGCATTCTGAAACCAGGTCTGTCTCACTCCAAAGTCTATGCTCTTTTTACAATGAAACCTCATTAATGAAACTGTTAAAGCAGAGGTGATAGAAGGGAGGGAAGGAGTCTTAGAGCCCTCCAATTTTCCTTCTCCTCTGCAGGATATTTCTCAATGTAACTCCAAAAATTGCAGGGCAGAACTTGAAAAGCACTGTGCTATCCTATGCTGCCTGCCCTTCAAGGAACAAGCACTGTGCCTCTACATCTGGTTTCAAAACAGAGGCCACTTCACCTGTGAGATTCACGGGACGGCCACGATACTGAAGGAACAACTCATCCCCACATGCCAGTCAGAGTGACCTTTTAAAAATGGAATCATGTGTCATTTCTATCAAATCCCTCCTTGGTTCTGACATCATGGTCTGTTGCAAAAACAACACGCTTATCTGTGGGGCACAGACGAAAGAGAGCTCCGAAAACAGGGACCACAACAAACGCTGCTTCTTTCAACCCTTCTGAACCAATACACCAGGACCTGCCCTCGCCTCTCACCAGAATCTTACTCCCTATCTCAAAGTTACACTACTGCTGCCAGAAAAGTTGAGAAGTAGCAGAGATAACTGGCTCAGTGATGGATTAGGATAACCAGTTCACAGTCCCCGCTTCCTATAATTTATGTTGATAGTTTCAATCTCTTAGTTTATAACACAATTAAAAACTTGGCACTTTAGGACTTCTCTAGTGGCATAGTGGTTAAGAATCCTCCTGCCAATGCAGGGGACATGTGTTAGAGCCCTGGTCCAGTAAGATCCCACATGCTGCAGAGCAACTAAGCCCGTGCGCCACAACTACTGAGCCCACGTGCCACAACTACCGAAGCCCACGTGCCTAGAGCCCGTGCTCTGCAACAAGAGAAGCCACCGCAATGAGAAGCCCACACACCGCAATGAAGAGTAGCCCCCACTCGCCACAACTAGAGAAAGCCCATGCACAGCAACGAAGACCCAACGTAGCCAAAAAAGGAAATTGGCACTTCATATAGTAAACCTTAAGTACTCTAGGTAAGAAGGTATTCTAGTAAGATGATTAAATTTTTCATTTAGGAATTTTCAACTGAAGGAAAACACTGCTGTAAACAAACTGTGAGATAAATAGGGATACAAAAAACCATGTTTAATGATAAATTTGAATCACACATGCTTTAAAAATTAAAAAAGAAGAAAGAAGAAATTATGAAAAGAGGAATAATGAAGTCTATTACATTATGCACCAGTGAAGAAACAAAGTCACCAATCTAGGAAAAATTCTCAAGGGAATATGCTATAGAGGAAAAATATGCTTTTATAACTGGACACCATCTGAGTTAGAATTAGAAACAAAACCAAATTAAATTGTTTATTCCCCTGAATAGAATGCTCTTAATCATTTTAAAGCTGACGTTTCTTTTCTCATAACTGGCTGAGCTGTTTTCATGAGTCAGAAATGAGCAAGTTCATCAACAGAAACCTGCCACAGAGACTGATGTAGCTGCAAGCATGAGTTAACCCCAAACAAAAAGAAAAGGATTTCCTGACTATGCCAAGATGTGATCACTGAAAAAAACCCAGAAACAGACTTGACCAAATATGACTATAATGAGAATACAAGAGAAATCATAGCTATCCAAATTGCTTTTGTTTCAAATGTAATAAACGAAAATTCCTAAATTATGAACAGGAAAAAGCAGAAATGTCTACACATTAAAAAAATTAATGTCTATTTTCACTTCTTACCTTAAAAAACTGTACCTAATTAAAAAAAAAAAAAAAAAAACCAGAAATCATCTTTAAGATAATTGTGGGTTCTAAACCTTGGAAAGATGAAATCCTGTAGGGCCTTATCTCCTGAAGAAGACCTGGATGTACTTAGATTCAGTATTTCAAGCAGCCTGAATGCTATGACAGCCTCTTGGGCTTCAAAGAATGCAGAACAGCAAAATCCCCTAGAATCATAAATGTAAAACCTATAATTATGGTTATTTAACAAAATGGTTTCTATTAAGATATTTGATGATGAAATTCCCATCCTCAGATGTCGGTGCCCAAATTTAAATCAGCCTTTACTCATGAGTAAATGTATCATAACTGTTATTTGATTAAATGTCAGTGACCATTAGGCTGGGTTTTTCAGTAAGAAGGCTTAAAGAAGGCATGCCACAGAGGGTGTGGAATGGATTACAAAGAGAGGAAGAAAGGAGAATTGTTTTAGTAACTGGTGATGTTAGGCAGTGCTTCCACCTTACATGAAGTAACTACAAAAGTTTTAAAGAAACAAAGACAACTTTGGCAGCAAGAAAAATGGAAGATCAGAGGTGGTACAACGGGTGACCTCAAGTGAGGAAGACTCAGCACAGAAGAGTAGCACTGCTGAGTTTTAGGTATTGCTTTACTTGTTGATTCTTTCAACTGTGTGAGGTGGGAAGCTCAGCTATTACTATTATCACCATTTTACAGATGAAGACGCTGATGTCACTGACCCTCTGTGGCTTTTAAAAAACAACTTCTAATTTTGAAATAATTTTAATTTACAGAAAATTTACAAAAACAGTACAGAGAGTTCCTGTGTACTCCTCCCCCAGCCTCACCAGCCCAAAGTCTTCTTGTCCCTTCCGATCTCAAAAGCCAAGCAGGGTCAGGTGTGTTCAGTTCCTGGATGAGTTTCTGTGGCTTTTCCTTAAGGTAAGGCACATTGCTAGAAAGAGTTAAGACTCCTTCTCCAAAACCAGGGCTCTTTCCACTACATCTTGACTTCTAGAACAAAATTCCTTGCTCAGATATAAAATTTTCTGCCTGAATATAGAATTATCCAAGTAAATTTTGCCCAAGTAAAATTATCCAAAGAATTCAACTGGAGATTGCTACTACATGTTATAACTCTAGACACCTATAAGATGTGCAATAATCTAAAAAATTCTACCTGAAATCCACTTTAGTGGCTCCGAAAACCCTAAAACTTGAGCTATGTGTGGCTTTGATAAGATTTAGAAATGCATTCTAACATAAGATATTTAACAAGATATTAGTGGACAAATGTTATGGAATTATCTTACATAGTGCCTTCTGAAGATACACTGTACATTTTCTGAGTCATTTTACTGAGAGATAGCAGTCAAAGTTAGAAAGATATCCCAATAACTTGATCTTTCATATATGTTGTAAATTCTTTGACTGGTTCTGATTGTAGTCACTATGAAAGGAAGATGGTACCTAAACTATATTCCATTTGTATGTATATCCACGGGAATGTAGCCATATTGTACATTTTTATAAAGAAGGTTTTGTCGAAGACAGATACTGTTTCTTAAACTCACATGCGCCGGGCACTGAACTAGGTACATTACATAACGTTTTCACAAATCCTTCCCAACAGTTCTAAGATGTGGCTCCAGTTAAAGAATCTGAGAGTCAGAAACGTTAAGTAACTTGTCTAGGGTACTAACAAGGATACCCTAGACAAGATGAGGGATGGAACCATGATTTGAGTACTTGGGGTCTGTCTGACCCCAAAGCTGATGCTCTGATCATAATACCATGCTTGGTAATAGCTTGGTAAAAGATTTTAAAAAACTGTCATTCTATAATAAAGACTTTGTACTCTTTTGTGATGACTGACATCCTTGATTAGGACAATGATGCCAAGGAAACAAATATATTGGCTAAATACTTTGAGAACATGTAGTGTGTGTGTGTGTGTGTGTGTTGTTAGTTTGTAGGGGGTATTTTTGTTTTAATAAATTTATTTATTTATTTATTGAATTTTTGGCTGCGTTGGGTCTTCGTTGCTGCACACAGGCTTTTCTCTAGTTGCAGCGAGTGGGGGCTACTCTTCATTGCAGTGTGCGGGCTTCTCACTGCGGTGGCTTCTCTCGTTGCAGAGCACGGGCTCTAGATGCGTGGGCCTCAGTAGTTGTGGCACGTGGCACGCGGGCTCAGCAGTTGTGGCTCATGGGCTTTAGAGTGCAGGCTCAGTAGTTGTGACGCACGGGCTTAGTTGCTCTGCGGCATGTGGGATCTTCCCAGACCAGGCCTCGAACCCGTGTCCCCTGCATTGGCAGGCGGATTCCTAACCACTGCGCCACCAAGGAAGTCCAGTTTGTAGGTTTTAAGTGCGGAATGCACTGTAGTGACATAAGCATGTTCTCATCTGTCTTGGATGATTCTCTTCCAAAGAGTAAGAAGCAACAAGAAGGCTCCACGTGGGAGGATTAGGGTGAAAGTGAGGTGGGGAGAGCAGAATTTAATTAGCCAGTTAGAGAAGTCCAATAACGCTGATGATTACTGGGGTTTCATATTACAGGTTTCATAACCAGATTGCCCAAATGTTAGAGGTGAATTTTTAAAAAAAACAACACATAGACAACATTGAAATGAATGATGACATTTGTTAAGGATGACCTTAACAAAATAACACATTAACATTCTTCACAGCACAAAAGCAATCCTCTAGAGTTGTTTTATATTGATGCTTTCCTTGTACATTTACAATATGATGAAATAAACAACAATTTGATTTATATACAACTTTTTTCTTTTTTAATTTATTGAAGTATAGTTGATTTACAATGTTGTGTTAATTCCTTCTGTACAGCAAAATGACTCAAACATACACACGCACACACACACATACACACACACATACACACACATGCATATACACACACATACATATACACACACACACACATACACACACACACACACACACACACACACACATTCTTTTCCATACTCTTTTCCATTATGGTTTGTCACAGGATACTGAATATAGTTCCTGGTGCTATACAACAGAACCTTGCTATTTATAAATTTATATACAATTTTTAAGTAATACTCCTATTTACCACATCAGGTATCCCCTAAGTACAGTTAAATGAAGCCTGCCTTGTTACGCTGCACACCCTCCTTTGCATAGTGTTCTTTAGAGAAGGTAGAAAAACCCACAGGCCAGATGGTACTTATTTTCTACAGCCCAGTATTTTAATTTCTTAAGTAGCAGGATGGATATTTTGAATAACAAACAAAAAAATCTAAAATCAAATCCTTTCCTGTATTTTCCTCTGGAATTTAAGCAGGAAACATATTAATAAATGGCGAGTGATTTCTTCAGCCTTTTGATGTTGGTAAGTTTTGATAAAAAAACTCTTTTAATTAATACGAGACTTAGACTGAAACACACCAAGATATTAATGCTTGTCCTGTGGCTATGACAGTTGTTTGAAAATCACAGGCCACATGACAGAATATTCCTTCAATATGAAAAATAGACTTAATTTGTCAATTATCTTGGAATTAACAAAGGGGAAAAAATCAATGCCCTAAGTAAAAGACCCAGACCAGGTCTACCCTAAGAAACTAATTACTTTCTAGAAGTATATTCTCAATTTTATCAACCTAGGGGTCTCATTCACAGGTTTTACTAGTTAAATATTTTTGGCTGAATACAATATGACTACAAATTATAGTTTCTTAATCAAGACAGAAGTTTAGTTTTCCTCATACACATGAATTCTGGAGGCAAGTAGTTCAGGCTTAAAGTAACTGCTTGCTGACATCGTGAGAACTTCAGTCACTTCCAGCATCTGTTCTGTCATTTCTAAGCTGTGGCTTTTTTTTCACCTTTTATTTATTTATGTATTTATGCATTCATTCATTCATTCCCCGTCACCCCCTCCCCTGCTTTACTGAGATACATTTGATGTATAAAATTGTATAGGCTGTAGCTTTCTTTTCATTATGCAGAATGGCTTCTAAAGCTCCAGATACCACATCTGTATAAAGTAATCAAATATAGGAAGATAAGAAAAAAGGTGTACCCCTTCCCTTTTAAGAAAACTAACAGAAGTCCAATAGAATATTTATACTTGTATTTTATTGGCCACAACTCAGTGGTACGATTAAACCTAGCTGCAAGGTAAGAAGAGGGATGTTATACTTAGGATGGCAATATATCCAGCTACAAATCAGAGTTTTGTTACAAAGAAAGATGGAGAGGATGGGTAATGGGTGACAAGCAGCTGTCTCCATCATGTTGGTGTAAGACTGAAGTATAAAAGTCATTACACATTTATGTGATCTATTATGTTGATTTCTAGACCTGATTTTTAGTAGTCAGAGGGATCGTGAATAAGGTTAAGAGTGAGGATTCTCTCTTCTCACAATACTCACCAACATTTTTAAAAAATGCAACTTATTTTATATATTTTTTAACTTCAGGGAGTGCGTTCAGGGGATAAGGACAGGACAATATTAAGTCAAACAAATAACCAATAATGTTATCCTAACTCCAGAAAGACTGAGATGCTCTAGTTTAAAAAGAAATAGATTTACTTCCATTTACCTATTCACAATTAGGGATAGCAAAAAACAATTCAGCAAAGGTGAGTGACTTGACAAGGGGCTTGACAAACAATTCACTCCAACGGGTGCTTAAATGCCTTTTTGTTGTTGTTGTTGTATGCAGGCCTCTCACTGTTGTGGCCTCTCCCGTTGAGGAGCACAGGCTCCAGACGCGCAGGCTCAGCGGCCATGGCTCACAGGCCCAGCCGCTCCTCGGCATGTGGGATCTTTCCGGACCGGGGCACGACCCCGTGTCCCCTGCATCGGCAGGCGGACTCCCAACCACTGCGCCACCAGGGAAGCCCACCATTTTTAATCTATGCATCTTACATAAATGTTGGCTGGCAGGCTGGGGACATTGCTTTTTTTTTTTTTTTTTTTTTTT
>NW_006785876.1:6137776-6148800 GCF_000442215.2 Lipotes vexillifer
TGTGGCCTCTCCCATTGCGGAACACAGGCTCCGGACGTGCAGGCTCAGCGGCCGTGGCTCACGGGCTCAGGCGCTAACGCGGCATGTGGGATCTTCGCGGACCGGAGCACGAACTCGTGTCGCCTGCATCGGCAGGTGGACTCTCAACCACCGCGCCACCAGGGAAACCCGGACACTGCTTTTCACCTGTCCTATTTTAATGCTTTACTGGCATCCTAGATATAGCCAATGAAAAGCCACCCACCTCAAACTTCATCAATGAGAGAAAAGATGGCTGAAGCAGACTGGGGGTGGTGAGGGCTGAAGTGATCCTGAGAACAACAGAACTTGAAAGTAATAAAGGATCTTGAGAGATGGATATAAATAAATGCAGGATGGATTTTAATGAAGATGCAGGCCATAATGACTGAAAAATACTGCTTTGCTTCTTAATGAAAAACTTTAAATTGCCAAAAAAGAAAAGAAGGGCAAACACTGTATACTTCTCAAGAAGTTCTCCTTTTATGCAGTTTTATTTTGATGATAAAAGATACAAACAGAAAGCAAATAAGATGGCATTCAAGATATATTTGAAAAGGAATGGATAGGGTACATTATAGGGTTAATACAATTCCAATTCAATCTCTATATATTCTAAATCAACAGTTCTTAATAGTAACTACTGAGTTTTAATCATAATCTAAAGCTCTGATATATATTCTTATATAATACTGAGATTCATTTTATTCCATCAGAAAAATACTAAAGTGACCACTGAAGAGAATGCTGACCTGGGAATCAGAAGACCTGTACTTTAGGTCTTGTTTTGCCTCTAACACAAAATGGGAATCTCTAGGTTAAGTTGCTTCATCTTACTGTGACTGAGTTCTCTCTTCTTTGTATAGAGCTGACGTTCTGTGGTTCTATGTGTATCCTGTACTTAGGGAAGTCCTGAAATCTTTAGAAATACTTCAGAGCCATAGTTCCTATGATTTAAGAGATCAGACAACCTATTCAAGTCCACACAGGAAAACAGCCTCAGTCTATTTGCAGTGATTCTTATATAGAAGATATATCACTGGGAGAAGCCATCAGGTTCCTAACTTCTGGGAAACAGCTACATATTTCAAAACTGAAAACGTGTGTGAACCACTACACCTGTAGCAATGAGACAGCTATTTAACTACTGCATCAACTTTTGTTATGCTTCCCTTCTCTCACACAGAAGGGCACTGGATTTAGGAAATCAGGAGGCCTTGTAATACTGATAACTGAAGAGAGACTGTGGCATTCATAAGAATCTGTACTTTCATTATAGATGGAGAAAGGAAAAGGAATTCTAGGTACTTTTTCCGGCAAGTTAAAGGTTAGGGAGATCACTACCACTATGGCTTCAAATACCTCCCCCTCAAGATGCTCTTACTATAGTGAGTTAGGTCCAATATAAGAAACCTAAGATGTACTAATAAGCTTTGCAAAAAGTACAAACCACTATGCAATTCATATGAAGGCTAAATAGTAAATCTATCTTTTTAAAATAAATAAGATATATGTTGAAAGTTATTAGTTCTTTTTAGAGAAGTATATCTAAGAGACTACAATATTCAAAGGTATACAAATGTTCTTTGAAAATAAGAACAAAATTTTCAAATGGATATTTGATCACATAAACATAGATGAGCAGAAGGAAAGGGAAACCCTGTAATCAAATAAATTACTGTAGCCTAATACTTTTTCATTGTACTAGTCTATACAGAGTCACTTGTTAGATAAAACTAGACACTCTACAATATGAGAAAAGTCTTTGGTATTTTGATTGTAAGGAAATAACAGTGAGGCTTCAAAAATGTAGGCAAATGCAGTGGACACGTTTTAAACTTCCTTCAAGAAAGTTAATGTCTATTTTCCAACAGCTAACAGAGTAGATACCTTCTGTAGGTAGGAAATGTGAATATACCTTTGCATATTCCTTAAGAGAAGCATATCCTTTACCATTAACTGAAGAAAGAAAAAAATCCCTACCAAGTCCCTATTAAAAAGAAATCAGATTTGGTATGCCTGTGACACTTTAAAGAACATATTATGTGGGAAAACAAAATAAACATTTAACCTGGCAAATGAAAATGGATTTGGAGTTTCAACATATTTGGCAGACAGGTAGAATTAAATTCAAGTCAAGTATTCAGAGAAACTAATATAGTATTTAAATATTTGCTTAAGTAATATAGTATTTAAAATAACATATTTGAAGAAATGTTTTTGTTGAAATGTTTTACAGTTTTAAGTGAGGATATTTTTTATGAGAAAAGGCTTGACTGAAGAATATTTTACTTTCTTTGTCATTCTGTGAACTTTAGCGGGATTTTTATATTTACTCTTTCATTAGCCATTTTCTTTTAAGTCTAAGATAACTGGATAGTATCCCCTGTAGCTTTTAAAATGAAATTAGATTTAGATTAAGATAATCATTTTTGAAGTAAAATACTCATAGTCTCAAGGTCAACTCTACCATATGTGTGGGCACGCTGTAAATGATGAGCGGATGAATGGAGGGAAGGCTGGGTGCAGTAAGCACCTAACGTACTGGCTGCCAAGTGTTGCTGCCTCCATCACTACAAGGCTGCCCTACAAACCTCCACAGCAGAGAGGTTACAGCATGGCCCTGGCTTCCAGGCACACTGCCAGGCCCCAGCCTGGACACCCAACACAAACTGGATCAATCAGATGTCATTTGCTGAGATTTGAGATTGTTATCCCAGAGAGGTGGGTCTGCCTCTCCCTAGGTGAGGAAGCTAAGTTGGGAGCACCCGCTGGTGGAATATTATACAAGCAGTAAGTTGATAGGAAGAGAAAAATTAAGCCTATACAGAGAGAGAGAAGCAAGAGATCAGAAACAGTGAACAAAACATTGATTTCATTGGCGTCTGAGTTGCAGCTCCTGAGGCTCATCTGTATTTCCGTTTTTGGGTTGCTTAGAAGATATAGATCCTTACACAAAAAATTTGTCTATGTGCAGAGCTAAATATTTTTCTAAACAACATATTAAATGGGTTATAAGTGAATGAACAAATTTAGCTTGTCAGCCCTAGCCTCTAAATGAATCCATGATGTTTGGACAGTCTGTACACCAATCACAGAAAGAATAGTGGTAACTCTTATTGAAGTGTAACTCCCATGACAGCTTTGCATCATCACCCTGAAGAAAACTGACCTCTTTCCTATATGTAACCAACACTTTTTAAATTTAATAGCACACTGAATTAATATACCTCTTTAATTCACCATCAGGACATTGCCAGTAGCTTGGACATAAATTATATAAAGTCCTAAAGGCAATCATGAAGTCCTTCGCTCAGTAGGAAATATGATCATCCTAAATAACCTTACAAAATAACAGGTGGAGGTGCCAATTTTTTTTACTGGTCTCTAATACCAGTAGTTTTCTGTTTCCAGAGAAAACAAGCCAGATAAAACAGTTTCTAGAGATGATAAGCAGTCCTGTTGCACTGAAAATTTGGAACATGTAAAAATTCACTTTTAAAACTAAAATACAAAATCCTCCAACTTATATCCTGAAAGTTTGTTTTAAATTCAGACTGTATCTTCTCATAGAAATATTGTCTTAAATGGTGGGTAGATTCCCAAGTAATCTTACAAAAACCTCTTTAACACCCACATGCATCTGGACTATATCCAGTTTATGTAAGGATCAGAAGAGGCATAATTAATTGAGAATTTTGTCCATGTCCAGTATTATGCAAAATTATAAAAACACAAAGTTGGCGTTTGACGTCTTCTCACTTTATTTCTGAAATCGCAACTTCCTAGCATATCTCTCTTGAATTTTCTCTTTCCTGCTATAGCACATTTTGCTTAATGTTTTCTGCTCTTTAAATTTCTCTAAAGTTCAAAACTACTTTACCTATTCTCTTTGCTGACCTTTAAATGTCTTTAAAGAAAGACCCTTTCAGCTAATGATTAAGAGGTAAGCAATCTGATTCACATCAGTATGTAAATAACTGAGTGTCCTTGGCCCTGCATGTGTTTTTAAAAATTTTGAAAGAAGAAACAGTAATCTCTTATCAACTATGGCTTTGAAAATTGTGGATTTAAGATAATGAGGTTTCACATTTTTAAAACAAATATGAAAAAATCTGTTATCTTTTAAAATGTGTGATTCTGTTCAGACATTACCTGAAATGGCCAAAGAAAAGCAAAAGTAAAACAAATAACTTTCTTTGCCTTGAAGCTAGGGAGGCTAGTAATCATATACAATATAACTCAATGTCTTCCAGGTACATTTTTCCAGGTTGGAAGAAATAGGACACTTTCCTGCTATTTTCCTTTTCCAGATAGTGCTGGTACCCATGAATTTTCCTTCCCAGCACTTTTGCTTTGTAACTGTGATCTTCGGCAAGTGCTTTAGGGTCCTCATTGCAAAAGGGGAATAATAACAGAATCGACCTCACGAGTAGACTGTGACGTGAGCTGATGTCTGTGTTAGGATTTAGAACAGTGTCTGGCACTGTGTGGCATGTACCGCATAGGACTCTGTTGTTATTACTACTATGTGTCCTTCTCTGGCATATTACAAGTTCTGTCAAGAAAACAACTGTATTGTGAACACTACTTTATGTCCCCACGATCTAGTACAGTAGCTGGCATTAAAAAATAAAATAGGGACTTCCCTGGCGGTCCAGTGGCTAAGACACCGCATTCCCACTGCAGGGGGCATGGGTTTAATCCCTGGTCAGGGAACTAAGAACCCACACGCAGTGCAGTATGGCCAAACAAAACAAAACAAAACAAAAACCGAATTCATTTTTAAGGTTCATAAACTAAGACATATAGACTTATGATTCCTCAGAATTTAAAAATAACCATTGAAAGATTTAACTACAAGTTAATTCTGAAACTACAGTTTAAAAAAAATTAAAGGAAACGGGCAAGGAAGCAAAAAAAGCAGAGGAATACAGTAAGATAAAAACAAACTAAAAATAGAATTACCATATGATCCAGCAATCCCACTACTGGGCATATACCCAGAGTAAACCATAATACAAAAAGACACATGCACCCCAATGTTCATTGCAGCACTATTTACAATAGCCAGGTCATGGAAGCAACCTAAATGCCCATCGACAGACGAACGGATAAAGAAGTTGTGGTACATATATACAATGGAATATTACTCAGCCCTAAAAAGGAACGAAATTGAGTCATTTGTTGAGACGTGGATGGATCTAGAGACTGTCATACAGAGTGAAGTAAGTCAGAAAGAGAAAAACAAATATTGTATATTAACGCATGTATGTGGAACCTAGAGAAATGGTACAGATGAACCAGTTTGCAGGGCTGAAGATGAGACACAGATGTAGAGAACAAACGTATGGACACCAAGGGGGGGAAAACTGCGGTGGGGTGGGGATGGTGGTGTGCTAAATTGGGCAATTGGGATTGACATGTATACACTGATGTGTATAAGATTGATGACTGATAAGAACCTGCAATACAAACAAACAAAAAAACAACTAATACTGAACTTTCTTTGGGTTATTTGTATGGAAATATGTTAATATAAATGTTTCAGACATTACATGAAATTTCTAAAAATCTTATATGTTCTGGTATAATGTTATAAGTCATAATGCTAGTTATTACTTTAAAATGTATATCTCAGAAATAAGTAAATTTCCTTGTCAACTGCATTATTATGAACTTTCATCAAATCTTTAACCGTGGTCATTTTTAAGTCTTTTGTCATTTACAGACAGTTCTGGACTCTGATGCTTTTGCAAATATGTTCCTATAAAAGGGTTTGATCTTCAAGGAATTCATGGAAAAGACTCTGACAAGTACAGGTTTCTGGTAACTAACTACACTGCTGAACTGAATGAATAAGCATTTTCAGAACTCTAATGGAAAACTGATGCACTCATAAAAGTGCTAAGAAAAGATGAAGATGAAAAAAAAATTAATTACATGGGACTGAGCGAACTGATGAGGATGATTATAATTTTTGTGACTTTCTGTTTGAATTAAAAAAAAAATCCCACAAGGACTGAGAGGCAAAAAATATACAAATCAATTTTCACTGCAAAGTAAAGGAGCTGTTACAGTGGAGGATTACTGGACTGAATGTCAATATTATGACATAGTATGAGTGTGTTTCGTGTTTGGTAATTTCAATCATTGTTGCTTTTGTTGTGGTCATCCATTTACAATGCTTGGTGTCAGTTTATTTATCTCTTGTAAAAATAAAATACAGTGTGTGTGTGTGAAAAAAAAATTACAGGGAAAAGAAAAAGAAGTAAAAAAGAAGAATCTGAAAAAGAATGGATATATGTATATGTTCATGTATAACTGAATCACTTTGCTGAAACTAACACAACATTTTAAATCAACTATACTCCAATATAAAATAAAAATTAAATTAAAAAAATAGTAAAAAGAAAAAACAACATATGTGCTATGTAAATAAAGGTAAATAGGGTAATGTCATCAACTGAAAGAAATTAAAGGAAATAATCTTAATATACTATTAACGACAGTTACACCCAAACTAATTGGTTTAGAAAGATTAACAGTAAAGACAGGCAAAGATATAGCAAGCCTGGTATTCACTGGACCAAGAGAACCAGTTTCTACTGATGAAGAGTCTATCAACAATGAAGAAAAACTCTTGAACTTCTCCCTCCTAATGTAGGAGAACTGGACTATATACAAGAAAAATGGTGGGACATTAAAGGAGATATTTACAAATACATCACAGCAATAAAAGGCTTACTTTTAAGAAAGAAGATGAAAAGCAAGTGAATATTATTAATAATAATGATCTAATAGGTACATAAACATCTCCCTAGCCTGTCCATAAGTCATTTACAAAAAGTTGCAACATATTAGGATAGGATACGTAGTAAGTGCTAATGAATTCCTAACACTAAAAAGAATATAGCTAACAATCTGACTACTATGCAATAAAGCAACTAAAACACCCAACAGAGGCTGAAACAGACAAAACATCCAGCCTGGAAAATATATACCCATATATGTCAAATATTCTCCTACATAAATTAGGCTAAAGGGCAATTCTAGAGGATATTTACAAAACAGTATTTAAATCATAGAAGTATTATATATTGTTAAAATCTATGGGCTATAGCAAAAGCTATGCTAAGAAGAAACTTTACAACTTTAATATTTCCATTGTTAAACAAACTTTTCTATAAATAAACAATGAATACATTTGATTTTTCAAAAAAGTCTCTGTTCAATTATATCCTTAGTATAGTACCTAGAAAGGCAATTTCTGGATCAAAGGCATATAGGGTTTTTTTAATTAATGCGTTTGATAGATATTGCTACACTTTTCTCCAGAAAGCTATGTATCAACTTATGTTCCCACTAATATAGTCTATTTCTCCACACCCAAGTGAACATTAAATAATCCTAGGTACAATTTAAACAAAAACATTTTCTAGGTTAAATAAAATGTGATTTCCGCACCCCCCCACCCCCAACTTTGGTTTGGTTTCTGGGAAGGAAGGGGGTAGATTGAGAGATGAGGTTCAAGATTATTAAAGTGTATTAAAATGAGTTATAAATTTTCTTGCCTCCGAGAATCCACAATTCTTTGAATAACTCCTGAATATAACCAGCGGGCCTACAGTCATTATATATGAAAGTACCCAAGTCCCACACAAGTGGATGGAAGGATTTAAAATAATACCAAGGGGTACTAGTAGAAGAATTTTTTAGAAGAGTTGATGAGTTTGAGACGACCGATAGCCCAAAGAAATAATATCCAGGCCATCAAGATACCTCATCACTCTATGGTTACAATAAATTAAATGATGAGTTTCTATGAGTCACAGGAAAAGTTTAAGCAATATGTAATTATACAAATGATGTACTACATTTTCTACTTCAAAACTATATGATGGGGCTTCCCTGGTGGCGCAGTGGTTAAGAATCCGCCTGCCAATGCAGGGGACACGGGTTTGAGACCTGGTCCGGGAAGATCCCACATGCCGTAGAGCAATTAAGCCCGTGAGTCACAACTACTGAACCTGTGCTCTGGAGCCCGCGTGCCACAACTTACTGAAGCCTGCGTGCCCTAGAGCCCGTGCTCCACAACAAAAGAAGCCACCGCAATGAGAAGCCCGCACACCGCAACGAAGAGCAGCCCCCACTCGCCGCAACTAGAGAAAGCCAGCACGCAGCAACGAAGACCCAATGCAGCCAAAAATAAATAAATAAATAAAAAACAAACAAACAAACAAAAAACATATGATGGATCATCAATAAGGACTGCTTAAGGGACTTCCCTGGCAGGCAGTACAGTGGTTAAGACTGCGCTCTCAAGGCAGGGGGCACAGGTTCAATCCCTGGTCGGAGAACTAAGAACCTGCATTCACAGCGGCCCCCCCCCCCAACAAAAAAAGAACTGCTTAAGAGGATGAGGGAAATTCCCAAAAATTTCACTTGAAGACTTTTTTTTTTTAAACTAAGAGTGATAACTGTCTTACATTAGGCTATTTTATTTTATTGAGTGTAATGAACTTATTATAGGACTACAAGGGACAAGTCTTCCAAGATTCAGATATCTTCCCTGCTAAACCCAGATGGATAATAGAACTTTACACAGAGCTACCGTCTAGGGAAAAAGGTTTCAATTCTTTCTTTCTTCCTCTTTCCTTCTCTCTCTCTCACTCTCTCTTTCTCTCTCTCTGTCTCCATCTCCATCTCCCTCCCTCCCTCCCTCCCTCTCTTCTTAGTCCTCTTTCAGTCTCTCCCTCACTTGGATAATTTCTACAGATATAACAAAGGAATACAGCAGTATTTTGAGATATTTGTGTACATACTGAATTTTGGTAAATAAAGTCTAATTTTAAATTATTTAAAAGCTCTGATAGAGCTTTTATATAATAAGATTTTTTTCAAAATTAAAACAATTACCTCAATGATTTTGGATTTTTCCAGAGTGTGTCTTCCCAAAGGTGGTCACTTCTGTACTTACAGCTTCTCCATATTTGAGAGCAGGTCAATAAACCCACGATTAATGGCTGTCTTCTATTTAAGGTGCAGAATTACTACAAGAAATAGATGTCTTTTCTTCAAGGACTTTTAAAAGGACTTTTAAAATTTAAATTCTTTTCCCATATAGGCCATTACAAAGTATTGCGAAGAGTTCCGTGTGCTATACAGTAGGTCCTTATTAGTTATCTATTTTATATACAGTAGTGTGTATATGTCAATCCCAAAAGAGTGGATATATGTACATGTATAAAAGATCTACTTTGCTGTACACCCGAAACTAACACAACATTGTAAATCAACTATACTCCAATTTAAAAAAAAAAACAAAAAACTCCCCATATGACTGGGAACCACTGATCTAAGAAAATGATATTAGACTCATCTGAGAGATGCAGCAGCTAACCATACGCAAAATGAGGAATGATAAAGACCTATTCTGGTTGAGATTTTTTTACAAAATTTTAATAGAATGAATATAATCTGTTGATTGATTTGTACAGTGATGAGTGTCTAAGATATATTAAAATTTTCAAAAGAATGGAAACCAAAAGAATAAAAAATTTAAAAAGGGCGTTTAAAATAAGATTTAATAAATATTTTTAAAGAGTAGGATAAAATGCCCAAATTGTTAATAATTATTACTTGGTCACTTTAAAATTAAATATCACACTTTAAAAAGTTCATTACATGGCTATGTTATTAACTGTGGGAGTATGGCAAAACACTTCCCTTTGTAACTGAATATAATAGCCAAAGTAGTGATGGTAAAACTTAATGATGAATGTAATATTAATTTGAATTGAATATTAAATTCAAGCCCACAGTCTTATCTATATAGTAGATGAGGCAGATAAATGCAAAAGTAACTTCTGTGAATCTGGTGATTTGTTGGTCAATTGTTCCTTAGTGTTAGAAGGACTGAGTGAAACAAGTTTCCTATTGTATGAAGTAGAATGAATGGAGATGCAAAATTTCCGTGCCACAAAAAATTTAACAGTAACCTAAGGCATATGCAAATTCAAACTATTGATATGTTCTAAGTAGAAATCAACCAATAACTAAAAGAATTGTCCAGAGGAGATATTTAACGGATCAGAGAAGTGAAGAAGCATATGTTATTATTTGAAGATGCTAAATCATAAAATCTTATAATAGCAAATACACAAGGAAAAGTGTATAACATTTACTGCCAAATGTTCTGAATTGGTAACTAGAGAGAATGAACCAACAGTCACATATGGTATTGATCCATTTGAAAAAAAAGTCTGCTAATTGAAATTAGAACTGATGCTCAGTATCGGCCTGTAGACAGATCTGGAACACTGCAGGTCAATACTGAAGCAGTGTGGTTAGGAGAACTTCTACAGCTAGAACTGTGGAAAAGCCACTACTCTAATTTGAACAGGAGGTTATTCAAGCAATGAAAACTATTAGCAACTGGAAAGCACCTGTAAAAGATGAGTCGAAGAGCTCCTGACACAAAAATTCCATAAAGATCTATAGCTTTCTTTGTAATCCTACGTGAATCAGAAGAAAAGACTAACTTTATACACCCAGAAACTGCATTCTTTAAGCAAAAGAGAAAAAAAAAATCAGATCATCCAAAGGATAGATTAATAATATTTGCATATATCACCTATTTTATTCACCATATTTGGACAAATATTTAATGAAAGTTTGTAATGTTCAAGGCACTGTGCTGGGTACAGAAGATATGAAAGTAAATAAAATAAGTCCATGCTTTCAAGGACCTTATTTAGTAAGTCAAACTAAGAAAAAACTACTAGTTACAATCTATCACATACTAAAATATCAGAACTGAGATGTTGCCAGATAGAGAAAGCTCAGGGGAAGGGAAGAAAAGCTGAATGCCTATTTAGGGAACTGTAAGTCCGAGGGGGTTCCTTAAATCGTGTGTGGTGGTGGTGGTTGTGTGTGTGTGTGTGTATGTGTGTGTACATGTGCCTTTTGGGAGGTAATATGGGAAAAGGAGGGGGAGCAGGAAT
>NW_006785876.1:6148844-6190439 GCF_000442215.2 Lipotes vexillifer
GAAAAAGTCTGGGGCCAGATCATGAAAGATGCATGAATAATGTGCTAAGGAGTTAAGTTCCTACTGTAGAAAATGGAGAGTCATGAAAAGCAGAAGCCTGGCAGCACCTGATCTGTCCTTCAGACCAATGCTTATGAAAAGGAGAGTTCCCAACAGACATCCACATGCAACAGATTACACGGATCACTAAATATTTACAGCTTACTCCAGAATTCTAAATGAGGAATACAATGAGCTAAGAATAAGTCTAATTGCACTAAGCAGCCTGATTTGCATGATTTATCATAAAGTGGTGAACAATAAGAGCTGATCTTAAGGCAGCAAATAAATTAAGGGATAGAGGGAAATTATCTATACCAAACAATTAATGATCTGTTAATGCCACTAAAGAAATGATAGCATTAAAAAGACAAAACTCTTTCCACAGAATAAATTTATTTTCATATTTAGAAGGACTAACTTGTTGCGATTAAACCAATAAGATAAAAAAAGGCCAGACTATGTAACAACAATCTGCCCTCCTACTGTGGGGAATGTGGCTGAAGGAGAAAGAATCGGGAAACATAATCTACAAAATATTCAGGGAAAAAACATTTTGGTTATTACAACAGCCACAACTTGAGAACTACAAACATTAAATGTAAATTAGTGGTAAATCCTGTGGCGTTCTGAAATTCGATGATATTTTAAAACTCTTCCCCGCCAAGGTGTTTTATAAACAAGCTGGTGGAGTGATCTCTGAGAAAACCCTTGAAAAGTATCTTTTAAAAGAGAAGGGTTTCATTTTCAAAAGGACAAACTGAAATTATTTGAGAAAGAAAATATTGATTGATTCTATTAAAAACTTAACTGGACAGTATATTCAGATGTGTTAGTCGAATATCCACTTAGCAAGACTGAACAGTGCAGCGCAGTAAGGCCCACGCCGGCACATCAGCGCTGGGAGACACGGATGATCAGTGCGCAGTACTGGTGCATATCTTCACCCTAGAAAGGATTCTCTACTCTACTGAAGCTGAAACTCCTCGGTGGGGAAGGTGGAAGTGAATGGCAATCACTGTTCCTATGTTTTACTACCAAGGCCTGATTTAAAATATTCTGTCTCCATAACAAAAGAGACTTGTGGACATCGGATCATAAGCCCTGATTTGGATTAAAGGAAATGTGACTACTATGAGTACTGCTTCAATGCTGTTGCCATGTATTTTACTCCTCAATAGACTAGGGAAAGGGCAGGGAGAAGAATCTTTTAAATTTCACCCACACTAAATAGTAAAAAATTCTAAATGGGTCTGAGGGTGGAGGACAAAAATGGAAGTGATGCTAAATTTTTTATCATAAAGATGGTAGTTATTTGACTGATCTTGCTCTAAAATTTTTCTATAGCAAAGCATAACCCAAGAGACTGATTAAACTACTACCACCACCACCCAACCACTCTAGCTTCACACCTGGTATGTGGGGGCACTCTGAGCAGAGCAGAAGTCTGACTCTACCCTCAGTTCACATGGTTAAGAGCCCAGAGTTCACGTGGTTAAGAAAAGCCTAAAAGAATCCCTTGAGAACCATCTGTCAAATCTGATGTGTTAAGCTACAGAACGATAAGTACCTGGGTAAGAGCTGGGGAGTGCTCTATTTTTATAAGATCTGTAACTTACTTTTCATGTCATTAATTGAAAAATGTCTTCTCCAGATGTTTTATGGCAACGAATATACCGATCTCTACCATTACATAATCAGAAGGTGTGGATAAAAAGAAGTTTGATAGAGTTGGAAATCAGTTTCAGAGCTACACATTACACCAAACTTTGGGTTCTCCTAAAGTCATGTAATACTCCCTGTTCTGCAGTTTCTAGGCCAGAAAAACATATACTAAATTACATTAATTCTGCTCTGTGTAGCTAGAATTACCAAAGGCTTTGGGTGGTATTTCTATTAATATTCCCTGAAGAATGATTTCATAGAGTATTTTTAAATTATCTGAACAGAAGTTACTTTCAAAAGAATAAAAGACATACTGATGTGTTCTCTTGAATCTCTTTCAGAAACGAATCCTGACATATTACACTATTTCATGTTTTAAAATGGAGCCTACTTCTCATTTTTCTGTTCTGTGCCCTCTTCAGCAAACCACACTGAAGTTAATTCTATGGACCTGTCTGAAGTTAATGATAAAAAATTTCTTGAAGATGTAATGTGCTTTACTTCAGGATAAACAAAATTTCAAATAAAATAGCAAGTGAAATAGAATATACATGGCTCCATCACACAACCAATAACCCACCTAGAGGGTTCAAAATTCAAGATCAAATAGAGTAATAATAATAAAAATGGCAACCATTTATTGGGCTTGTATTCCCCTCACCAGAGTACTTAGTTACCTTTTGATTTGCCAGTTACTACTAAAGGATTGTGAGGGCAGAAACCATATTTTGTTTTTTTTATAGTCATAACCTCAGGACCTAGAAATAGTGACTGATTTACAAAAGAAGCTCTAATAAATGCTGAATGAATGAAAGAGTGAAAGGATGGATGGATGGTTTGCCTGAATCCAAAGAAAATGATTTCCACTCATTCTAACATGCTGTCTCTTAGGGAAAACTTCCCAGAGATCTGAGCAGAGAGTCAAGACTGTGATGCACCACTCTCAATTCTTACACATAACACAGAGGTACTTTACACTTAAGAACCTTCGTGGCTGCCTTTCCAACATCCATTCTTTCTTCCGAAAGCTTCAGGGATCCATGCTTTTACAGAGGTTAGCTGTACCCTCTTTGGAGATGGAGCAAATGACTTAGGCTAAGCCAATGAGGGCATGTCATCCTATCAGCTGCTGTGGGTGGGAGGGGTTTTGGAAGATACATACATACACACATGTAGGCATAGTACATGCATGTGTGTAAATATATATGCATATTTACATATATCATGAATGTATGTATGTATATAAACTATATCTCTCTAGTATATAAATTCTTCATTTCTTAATCCCATATATATGTATATTTTAAACTTTGTCCTGGGTTTCAGTTTTTTGACTCAATCTTTTCAATTGTTTTGGTATCTGTAAAATTTATCTTATTGGGATTAGCCTTTTTATGATAAATCTTATCTAAGATATTATATTTCAACTCAGTCTTGAAGGCATTTTATTTTACTTTACTTTATAACTATAAAAACCATGACAGATGGAAGAGGGGAAGTGTTGAGCTATCACATTTCATAAACAGGAGAAGATGGAGACCCTCTATAGCCACAGCCACCTCTCAACGAGGTTTCCAGTCTACTTCGCTCCCAGAACTCTAACACTAGGACTCAAAACGCACGGGGATCATAAGCTAATTACACTTGGAGCATAACTGAATGGTATACCTGATTTCTGTGATCATTGAACCTTTATGAGAAACTCTGTATTGAAAAATCTATGACTAGTCACTTCAGGTTAAATTCAGATGACCACCTGGGATCCTACTCAACTTTCAGTCAATTAAACAATTTTTAGGCTGCCTTACATTTTATGTATTCCATTCTGCTTTTTCTCTAGATTCCAGGGTTAGGCCTCTAACTTAAAAACAGAAGATAAACAGTCACTGGGGATTTTCGGCACCCTACGCTGTTTAAAGGCTGCTCTTTGGTGAGCTCTCATCTTTGTTCTCCTGTTTATTTTACCAGTTTGAGGGTTAGTCAGAAGGTAGAGAGCTCACCCAATTTTTTAGGCGTTCCTTATTTACATTCACAAAACCTAGCACTTCAGTAGACCAGATATTTTACTTGATGAATGACAAACTTGAGCTTCTCCAAGTTCCTTCACAGTAGAGCAGTGGGGTTTTAGGCAAGCTCTTCTGTGAGTGACCACAGGTCCTCTGGTAAGAAAACACAAAGCTATCTGCAGGCTGTAGTGACCCTTCCTTGGCCTTTGGTTGACACAGTCACATTTAGTTGATTAGATCTCAAAAACTTAGAATGTGAGAAACAGGATCAACAGCCAAACACACGTGGGTCATCCTGGGGTGGGTTTAGGGGTGGCTGGAGGGGAGCTGTGAGTATTTATATGTATTATGCTTATCATTTCCCTGCTTCTCTTTCCCAGTCCCTCAAATACACTAAAGCAATTCTGAACATTATTTAATCTTTACTTGATAATTTAGAAGGGTCTTCAGAGGTCATGGATCACAGATCTCTACTACACACACACCAAAGTGTTAAAAATTTGGTGCTGGAGAAAAATAAATGGGGTAAGCGTTAGTTAACTCAATATGATAATGGACTAGCAAGTAGAAATGGATATAAAAATTCAGACATTTTTTATATTTCAAATCACATAATACTTAATGAAGTAAATTATGAGTAAAACACAAAGCCAGGCACACACAGAAATCAGCTGAAAACAATGGGAAAGAACTCAGTTTTTCATATGCTTGCTCAATATTTTGAGAAAAATCTAGGGTCCCAAGTGAGCTTGTGTCTATAAATTTTTTTCTCTTCTAAATTACATTTAAATAAAAAAAAGAAAAAAGAAAAAAAAACCAATAACAAGCTTTGTTGGTAGGTCTATACCATTTTCATACATTCTAGGGGAGAAGGTAGTAAACAAAGTTTCTACAACTGTAAGTGATGCTTAGAGGAAAATTAAATCACTGAGTGATGCCAGGACTGATTATTCTACTGCACTTTAAAAGCAAGGGATTGCAGTCTGTGAGTCCAAAGTGGTTTCATATGGACTGCCACAGTTGTGGTTTACGCTTGAAACTATAACCTGTCAAATTAGAAGCAGGCAAGGCCTATGCTCTTAACGGTTCCACTTTTTACTGTCTATAGTTATGTCTACAAGTTCAGCATTTTTTTTATCCAGTTTAAACTCTGTTATTTGGATGAACAGAATCTCAAAACTACTCTTTGTTATCTTGGTTAGAGATTTTAGTTATGATACAAAGCTTAGAGAAACTGCCAATCTAATTTTATTGTATAGGTGAAGCTGACTTTCTTGTAACTATTTTTATCAACTATTGATATTTTATTATCCTGGTTACCACTATGTAATATACAATATAAGCTCCCAAGCTTTTTCTATCCTGCACTTCCAAATATTTTATTTACTTGAACTTGTACCTTACTGGCTCATCACTCTTCCAGGCCTACAGTAGCCTGCTATTATGAGCTCAGTGTTACAACATGCTCCATTTCTTCTCTTCTCCTTGACTGTGAAATGCCCTTCCGGGCAACAGGCTTGGTTGACAGAGATCTTCCTGTCAAAACTGAAAAGCTACTTGTTCAATTTTACTAATGTTTTCTGTAGAGTCCTTCCTTAACAAATTTTTCTTAATGCCCGTTTGTATAATATAAAAATGTTTAAAAAATAAAGCATAAACAATATTTGCTCTCTGTGTAATGCATCATAAGTGAAACCATGCCACGAAACAATCATATCCTGTTTAGTCCATAATGACATCAGAAATACATGTTTATCATCTGCTTTGGACAACTTAGCATGTTTTTGGCCCAGGGCGAACTAAAATCATTTGCAGTTGCCTCAAACCAAGATAACCACACATTTCTAAGGTAATTGATACCTAAGAAGAACATTGCCTTTAGATCACAGTTCATGATCTAAGCATACTAATTCTTTAAAGAAGGTGGTTAAATTTTATAAAGCATATATGTCTATTGGACTTCCTCCAAAATTTAACATGAAATAATTATATTTTTAGCATGCACGGAGACTATGATAAAGTCAGCACTTAGCACGATCTTTCGGAGCTCTGGAATTACCTCTCTTGACCAATTTAAAGAGAAGGGGAAAAATGGAGATGTATTTTTTTTTACATGTAAAAGTATTATAAGAATAAGAATGATAAGAATAATGCCTTATATTTTAGAAGGCACTCAGATGAAATCAATCACTACTTTTATTTTTCCACAAGTATTTAAGAAAACCATTTTATGAATAGAAAGCTAGGGTAAATAGAAGGCATACAATTTTCATATTCATTGTTAAAACATACCCAGGGGATCCAAACACATGTCACTAACTGTGTTTTACAGTGACATAAAGCATGGAATTGCCCTGGATCCTACCTTATCTGGTGAGCCCAACCAGAGGCTGCAACTACAGCTGGAAAAATAGCTCTTCACACTATATGCCAACACAAAAGCAGTAAGGATTACCTTTGCCCACAAAGATAACTGGATGGTTTGGTACAAAAACTAAGTAAATATTTAATTTTAAACTAGCTTTTATGGAATAAAAGAGTATCAGTAAAAGTAAGATCCAGAAGAAAGCTTAGGGAAACCTACTCATATTCAAAGGAGGAAACAAAGAAACAGAAAACTGAAGTTGCTTCCCAAAGTCAGCTATGAAGGCAGAGTTTAACATCCTTTCCAGGGTTACTCCACTACACAATGCTGCCTTCAGACATGAAACCACTGATTTGGACATTTCAGACCACATTTAAAGAACATAAGAATAGAACCAAATAGTATATGCACTGCAGTTATTCTATTACCCTAAAAAGGGAAGCATGTACTATACCTCCATTCTTTCTTGTTTAACTTCATCAATTTCATCATCTTCAAACATTGCCAAGAGTTCTCCTGTTTGGTCAATAGAGTTGAGAAAGTCTTGAGCGATTTTTTGTCTTTTGTTCGCATTATTACTGCCACTCAATTTGTCTTCATGAAGATAAGGGAAGGAAAAAAGAAATGTTCTTAAATAGGTTTACATCAGCCGCAATCATATGTATTGAATACTGAATATAAAATTCAGAACTGGAATTCTCTCATAATAATTTTCATAAGGAGAATCCTTGCATCCAAAACAAAAGCATAAGTCATGCAGAATTAAATCATCTATTTATGTCATGAATAAGATTGAGAGAATAAAACCAAATGATCAATTAGCAAAACAAGTGTGAATGGATTAAAATTCCTTACAAAAAAAAAAAAAAAAGGAAAGGCTCTCAGATTCGGAAAAAGAATCCTGCTACAGAAAGCCTAATTAAGAAAATAAATAAAAACAAAGACAAATAAAAAACATCAGGATTGAGACGTGAAATTAAAAGAAGAAAATACTAGGTACACTACTGTGGCAATATATTTGAAACCTATGGGATGAGATCTTACTCTTTTTCTCATGAGAGATAAAACTACCATACTTATTTAAAAGCAAAACATAACTCTGAGAAAGTTACTGCAAGAAGTCAGGAAGGAATGTAATATTGCAAAAGGTAATTAATACAGTTTAATACACAAAAGTATCTGTGAATTAGTGAGGAAGAGCTAGATTATTTTTTAATGTGACAAATTATGTGCTCCTATACCAAATAAAGACAACCCAAACATCTTAGGGTGAAAAAAAAACCTGTCACTCCTTACTCCAATACAGCTTTGTTACCACCCACCTCAATTATGTTGCTACTATCAAATATATTATACATCTATATATTATAGACACAATATTACAATTATATATCTTGTTCTATACAGTTGCTTTCACATCTATTAAGAGAAGAAAGGAAAATAAATAACACAATTCTATATTCTCTTATATTTACCTACATAATTACCTTTATAGATACTCTTTGGTGTGTGTGTGTGTGTGTGTGTGTGTGTGTGTGTGTGTGTGTGTGTGTGTGTGTGGTGTGTAGGTGTGGATTCAAATTATTATCTGGTACAACTTGCTTTCAGCCAGAATAACTTCCTTTAGTATTTTTTATATGGGACTGCTAGCAAAAAAGTTCTCCAGTTTTTGTGTATCTGAGAATATCTTTATTTTGCCTTCATTTTTGAAACACAGTTTTGCTGAACATGTTTCTTGACATATTTGTTGTTGACAGTTTTTCTTTTCAGCCTTTGGAATACGTCGTCCCACTGCTATCTGACCTGTGTTGTTAATGAGAAGTCGGCTGTTAATATTGTTGAGGTTCCACTGTATTTGATGAGGTGATTTTCTCTTGCCTTTCACGATTTTCTTTTTGTCTTTGTCTTGCAGCATTTCTACCAGAATGTGTCTGAGTATGGATCGCTATACGTTTATCCTCCTTGGAGCTTGCTGAGCTGTTTGGACGTGATTAATAATTTTCACCAAAGTTGAGAAGTTTTCCATCGTTATTTCCTTGAATATTTTTTCTGCTCCTTTTTCTTCTTTCCTTCCCTTCTGTAGGAAAGGAAATAACGATGCATACGCTGGCTCACTCAATGGTGTCTCATATTTTTCTGAAGCACTATTAATTTTTCTTCATTCTCTTTTCTATTTGTTCTTTAGACTGTATAATCTTTAACAGTCTGTCTTCAAGTTCACTGATTCTTCCTTCTGTCAGTTCAAAGTTACTATTGAGCCCCTCTACTGAATTCTTCATGTCAGTCATTGTACTTTTCAACCCCAGAATTTCCACTTGTTTCTATAATTTCTATCTCTTAATTGATATTCTCTATTTTGTGAGACACAGTAACCATACCTTCCTTTTGTTATTTACACATGGTTTCTTTTAGTTCTTTGAACACCATTTATAATAGCTATTTAAAGCTTTTGTCTGCTAAGCCTCACATCTGGACCCCCGCGAAGGCAGTTTGTGCTGTCTTGCTTATTCTTCCTGTTTTTATGGATCATACATATCTGTTTCTTTGAACGTCTAGTATTTTGTTGTTGTTGAAAATGGACATTTTAGGTAATATATTGGAGCAACTCTAGATAATAATTCCCTCTCCTTCCTGGGGCTTGTTGTTATTGTTTGCTTGGTTGGTTGTTTATTTGTTTAGTGACTTGGCTGGGCTAACTCATTAAGGTCTCTTCCCCTCTCGGTGTGCAGCCTTGGATGTTGCTCCTCAGAGGGCACAGCCTTGAGCATGTGAACAGTCTCCTCAATCACCAGGGATGACTGTGGTTTTAGTCAAGTTCTCTTTACCTGTCACTTTTCCTGATCTCTCCACTAAGTTTCTGGCTGGTGTGACTCTATTGGTATGATACACAGCTGTTATCTTCCACTAACTGCTGGCTGACAGTTCTATTGTTTTGATAATACTCTTGGGCATAAATTGCTCCACAGATTGATCTAAATAATTTCAAGTCACTCTGCAGAGTCAAGGTTGGCCAGCCTTTAAGTTTTGCTCTGACCCCAGGAAGACTCTTTTTAGCTACCTCTTTCCTTTGTTAAACTTTTAGCTGGTGCACTGTTTTGTTTGTTGTTACTAGTATCACATAGGGACCAGCTTCCCCTTAATTCCTCACCACCAGGATCTCCATTGTTTTAAAACACCCTTAGCCATGAACTTCAAATGCTCTTTTCCAAACAGTCAGTCCTTATAGGGAGAGCTGCAGAGCTCTCTGATATTAAGGGCTGGCTCTCTCTTACAGGCTGAATCTTTGTACTTCTTACTAGAGCTGGGGTTGGGAGTAGCAAGCAGCTTCTCCCTGAAAGACTCTCCTGGATCTAAGAGTGAGGATCTGGACAGAGATGGTAGCCCCTTGGTTTCAAGCCTTGTCTCTTCTGGAGTGAAGCTTACTCCCTGTGAGCAAGCCAGGATGCGGCAAGCAGGGTCCATCTGGGGTAGAGCTTCCCTATGACTAGAAGATGAGAGGAAGGCCCAGTCCTTTTAGCTGTGCTTGCCTAGCACAGAGGTTCTGCAACACAGAGATGAAGGAGATGAGAGATGCTGATCTCCTGCCCGTCTTGGGGTGAACCTGTCACCCTAGATTGGGAGGTACAGAAGCAGGTGCCCATGGTTCTTGGACACATTTGCCCAGAGTAAAGCGTCTATCATTTTGATCTGGGGCAGCAGGGTGGGAGAGGAGGAGAGAAATGAGGGGAGTATATTGTGGCTCAAACACAACAGACTCTCACTGTTCTTAATGAGATTTAGTAGATTTTTTTTGAATATGTTCCTCCATTTGCTGTCTGCCCTTAGGACAATTTCTAAAGATTTTAAACTATTACTTTAAAAATGTTCACCAGTTAAATGTGTTTCACTGGGAAAAGAGTCTACCATGTTCCTCACAAGGCCACTCTAGAACTCCCATCTCAGTATTAGATGTATTTTACCTGAGTATTTTACCTTACAAATTATATCAACTACGGTGAATTCCTGAAGAACACAGGTTGGAACCGCGTGTATCCACTTACACATGAATTTTTTCATTAAATACATACTGCAGTGCGTGACTCTATGAGGTTGGTTGAATCTGGGGACGTGGAACCGCATACGTGGAGGGCCAACTGTAAAGTTACAGGCAGATCTGACTGTTCAGACAGTTGGCACCCCTAACCCCTGCATTGTTCAAGGGTCAACTGTATTTTAAAACTTTACATGAGCCACACAAGATTAGAAAATTTAAATGATAAAGAGGAGAGGTTTGAAATAAATAAGGAGGAGAGGGCATCAAACTGATGTGACTGTGTTAGTAAAACTGAATACTAGTCTCACTACTCTGAGCTTCTTGGTATTCGAAGCATAGTGTTAACAGCTATCCCTTATTCAGTGGCGCTTCTCATACATTACGTTGAACTGTCATGGTCAGTAGTATAACTTATGACTTATGAATGAGAAAACTGACCCTCAAGGACACACAGAAAGAAAGCAGAGAACTGGGATTAATAGGAATTTAGGTCTGTTTTGCTCCAAGTCTATATTCTTTATGCTCTCCATAAAGGGAAGCATTAAATTCATTTGGAGTTAAATTCTGTGAGAACTGCAGGAATATTATTAAATAGACAACACTGATTAGACATTTGATCAGAATTTTTTTTGGCATGACCATTACACTTGCTGACTTATTAAGGATCAATGAAAGTAACTGGTTCTCTTTCAAAGTTTGTTAACTCTTCAGTTGGTTTTTGTTTTCTGGGTTTTTTTTTTGATTCAGTTGGTTTTGAGCAATTTTCTGGACTCTTCTGAATACAGTAGAGTTTGTTTAGCTACTTTAGCAGTGTATCTACCAGCAAAGGATACTACCATGCACTGACTATATTCAATACAAAACAGATGAATTACTTCAAAAATACAACATATTTATTTTGATTCATAAGTATTATTTAATAATTATCTATTTTCAGCTTATCACTATTTGATTTTGCAACATAAATATTTTCTTTAAATATCCTAAAATGGGGAATTGAGTTGGAAAATCAGCTAAGGAAAATTTCCCACTCTGTGCCAGACTTTTTGTTAGATTTCAAACAGCACAGAAATAACACATTAAAATGAGGTGACTTTACATTATAAAACATATCAGATATTTTCTATAATAAATTAACAAAAAACCATACATGCCAATTTCAAATAAAATAAAATAAAATAAAATAATAGTTCTGGCTCCCTCCATTCAGGACAGAAAAATGATGCTTGCTAAAATCAATTATGTTTTAAATCAACACAATTTTCTTAGTTTCATGACATTCCGGTGTAAAGCAGGTCATTTTATTAAAAAAAGAATTAAAATACCAGATTACTCCGAAGTCACATAATTGGAAAATACAAGATTTAACTGCCAACTATATAAATATCTGCACAGTTTCTAAACTACAGTATTTAACAGAAGTACATATATTCTGCTCTGATGGGAATATCTACATTGACATTGTATAAATGTGTCATCAGCACACATGCGTTGTACTGGTTTTAGTTTAGTGCTTTAAGTTACCTTCCAGAAGATCATCCTCGTCGATGCCTTTGACAATCTTTGATTTGTAGTCTCGGAAAAACATGTATTTTAGCAGTCTTCTAAGTTTTTTCTATTAAAAATATGAAATAAGTAAATAAAAAACCTTACACACACGTTCGCTTTATTGATTAAAGACTATTATGAAAACTAAATTTAATAACGTGTACCCCAGGATCACTGGGGGGGGATATAGCAATTCTCAGCATAGTACTGTGAATACAAAATTTAGTCGTCAAATTAAACATAAAACCTACAACACTAGCATTTTTTTTTTTTTTTTTTTGCGGTACGCGGGCCTCTCACTGTTGTGGCCTCTCTCGTTGCGGAGCACAGGGTCCGGGCGCGCAGGCTCAGCGGCCATGGCTCACGAGCCTAGCCGCTCCGCGGCACGTGGGATCTTCCCGGACCGGGGCACGAACCCGCGTCCCCTGCATCGGCAGGCGGACTCTCAACCACTGCGCCACCAGGGAAGCCCCAACACTAGCATTTTTAAAAGCACTTTTCATTTGCAAGTATCCAGATACTCCAGAATCACAATGATTTTTGTTATTTGGGTTTTTTGGGTTAAATTCCTTCTGAAGATTGTGATAAACTTTCCACACTATGCTGCAAAAACTGACTTTATGGAATTTTGTACACATTCAGAACCAAATTTAATTTTTTTAAATGATTTACAACCAGCTAGACAAGGAGTTTGTTAACAACTGCTTTAAAAAGCCAAGCACTCTCCTTTTTATTGTTTTCTTTATTCTCTGAGAATCTTTTCTTTTCTTTAGAAGAGCTGGTTTATGTTTTATATTTCTGGAAACCATTCTGTAATCTGAGAAACATATTTTTATGAAACTCAAAGCTGATGAATGATGGTTGAGTCTTAATGATGGCTTTCTTTAGGTTTATTCGAAGACTGTAATACTGTTTGACTTTAAAAGTACCTGATAACACTCTGTCCTCTGTTGTATGCTGACACTTAGAATATGGATTATTACTGGTTCCTGGTCTTCATGTTTAAGATTCCTAATGACAGCTGAAATAAATTGTATCTTACAAAGCTCTTTTACATGCATTCTATTTGAAATTTTCAATAGCCCTGAGATACAGACAAATATAATCATCTCCTTTTTATATATAGGGAAACCGAGGTTAAAGATAGTCTCACAACTGGAGCTTATAGCAGGACCAGAAGTAGAACATGACCTCTGAACCCCAGTTTCCCTATTTACAAAGTAAGTAAAGTACTTACCTCAGAGGACTATTGTGAGGAATAAATGAGAAAATGAGTGAAGCTGCCTAGTGCAGAGTATGGAAAACACAATGGGCAGTCAATGACTTATGCTTGAATATAAACCAGAATTATTAAGAGAAAAAGCATATATACCTGTATATAGGTGTTTGCTATCCTTTTTTTCTCTTTCCCCTGATTCCTGAAAATTCAGTACTTTAGATTTTATTTTGTCTTATATTACAGTCATGTAAACTACTTTAAACTCTGTTTGGAACACACCAGCATATAAATAAAATTATTATTTTGAGGAGAAAGATGAGAATACTGGCAACTATCATATTACAGCTAGGCTCTTGGTTGCTAAAAAGGTTCTGATTAACAGCCCTTCTAGACAATAGAAGGGTTTTGACAATCAGTGTGTATTCCTGAAGTTTCCATAGGATTTAAAACTTTGACTTCCCCGAAAGGCAGGAAAAAGTGCCAATGTGGACTATTTTTTGTGCTGGCTTGTTTACCTCTGTCGATGGAAAAGAAAAACTGACTGGACATATTCTGTAAAGTACTGATGCGAATTCCACTGCCCTCCAGCTGCCTTCGTAAAGGATCTTGGCTCAAGGTCCCTGTTCCTGCCAACGGCACCTTCAGGCTCTTTCCTCACAGCACCACTGCTATATGGTGCCTACTTCCCTGTCTTCCTAATGAAGTCACTAAATCCTGAGCATTCTTACTCTTCACCATCTCTCTGAATTCTTCCTTCCCATCCACTTTCAGAGCCATCATACTGATCACAGTTTGCTTTGATTACTGAGCCTGCGTCCTGGTTAGTTCCATTCTACATATAGCTGCCTATAGCTGCATGAATCTCACCCTAGGCAGAAACCTCCACTTCAACAAATCCTACAGCCTCTCCAATCTAATCACACAACCTTCACATGCTGTGTCTCAAAATGCTTCTTCAACTAAATCATACAGATTTCCTAAACCAGATTATAGCTTCTTGATAGTGAATACATTTCTTTTCTCTTTATAGTCCTCATACCATATAAGAGTTAGTGAGCTAAAAATTTATAAAATTTAATGGTAGACTGGTCGAGGTGCAGTTTGTAGATCTCTGAATCCCACTGAGAAGGAACAGAAGTTTAGTCATCCAAGTTTAGTCAATCTTCAGTCAGTCAGAAGGAAAGCTTTCACAGATATAAAGTAACTGGGTATCACAGAAAGAATGTTGACCAGGATATCCACAAGGTCAGATGGGATGCCTTCTGATAGAAACCAGAGCCACAAACATACAAAACTGGGTAAATGTAATTAAAATGCCAGGGGAAAACAATGGAGAAATGAAAGATGGAACATTAGGAACTAAGCACTGCGTGCTCACTTGGGTTAGAGTCTACCATAACACGCTGTGGTTATTCAGTTAGTTTTTCCACATGTAACTTTCAGATGAAAATTTTATTAAAAACATGCAAAATGTCACAAAATATTTTCAAACTAGCTACTCTTGGAAGATAGTTATGACAAAATTATACATGTAAATACCAGCATAAATATTTTAATGCCAGAGTTCAAAGAGTAAGAAATTATAGATCTTTAACTATTAAAAAACCTAGATATTATGGTGTATATTTATCTTATACAATATTCATCTTGATTGATTTGCTTTTTTCCTTTTAACCAGTGTCACAGAAAAAACTTTGTATTTCAAGTGAAAAAACTATTCTATGAAAGCCTGTGTAAAATTAGAAAAAAATAAATATGCCACTTAGTTATATCCCAGTTACCAAAACAAAGCACCTGGTCAATATCTAGTGAACAGTATGTAGCAATGAAAATGTCTAAATATATATTTAAGGATAAGTGAGAATTAGTTGTCAGCATACTTTTACGTAAGTGCCCTTGTCCATGTAAAAATAAAATATAAATTCTTTTGCAGTAAACCATTTTGTTATGCAAACTATGAGGACTCAAATATTAGTTCAACAGTTATGATTCCAATGTGAAAGCTATAAAACAAGGGTAGCTTCCTTACATAAGTGTAATTAATCACCAAGCTTGGCATTTCAATATGATGAAATTATTTTATATTACCTTATCTTTGCGTATCAAAAACAGAAGATCTTCAGCAGAGATTACCCTTGCTCCCCGAAGCTGAGAAACTTCAGCAGCTTGCTGTAACTAACAACAAAGGAAATTTTTCTCAATAATCTAAATTAAATATACTACAGTCATGATGTCTCAAGAGAGATAAACATTCTAAGAGTTCAAAACCTTTGGGAATAATCCAGCAATCACAGTACTGCTTTTGAAAGCAAAATGTCTTATGTTTTAAGGTATAAAAAAATGCAATTAAATTAACTTATACGCCTACCTGTAACTGATACAATAAAGAGAAATCCTTGACTTCTTTCATGCAAAAGAAAAATCATATGCAGCTTCCAGAAATGCATTAATGCACCTGAAAATAATTTTATGAAATCTTATCCTCATATCCATGTGAGCAATGGTTTCACTCAGTATCACCAGTTGAATAAGTATATTATTAATCTGAGCTCCCATGCTGGTATGATTTGAAATAGGCCCATTCAGAACTTTAAAAGATCAACAAAAACAGTAGCTGTTTCTAATATCCAAAGGAAAAAAAATAGTTTTAGTTTTGGCAAGTCTTCAGTGGGCAAAGGATTCAGTCCATAAATCATAATACTGGACTGCATTAATTTCTTTCCACACTAATCACATACACACAAAAAGTTAACTGTATCTGGAATGCACAACACAAAACATACTGCATGAAAAGTTAGATTCCCCCTGAAATGTTCATCTGGGCACTTATATCTACAAAGTTGAGAGTTTTCTGGGATTCAGAAGTCCTAGAAACACAATCTTACTTGAAAATGACCTGGAAAATAAAAGAATGTGAAAAATGATAGTTCTATTTTTTGGCACAGGCAAAATCAGTTTCTTATTTTGATTAGTTAGAAGGAACATAAAATACATCCAGCTGAAAAAAATAAAGATGCCGGAGAAAACACTATAAAAATGTGCCTGTAACTTCTTCCAAATTTGATCAAACCATGGTGATTGCACCAAACCAACTCTATCCAATATTATAAAAATATTTACATATAAAAGCTGTTCTTGAATGCATCTTTCTTTGAAAGGAATAAATCTAACACATATTCCTAAGAACTAATCTTTAAAAAATGACACACTGTTATCTTAGCAAGTATAAGAAATCAAATAGTGCATTTGTACTAAAGAAATTCTGAATGGTCAAGAGATTTTGCTAAGTAAGCTTCAAACCTTGTCTAAATACACAGACTACAAAATAGACTATAAACTCCCTATGTGTCAGCCTTACCACTGAATTTCCTGGATACTGGTGGTTGGTATATAAACATAATTCTACCTAAATATAGAAATTTAAATTTAACTGTGAACCATTTAAAAAGAAATCTTGGGGGAAAGGTTTTTCAAAAGATGATGTATCTACCCAGAAAGAAACTAAGTTTTCAGTGGGAAAAATGTGAACATATTTTTCTAAAAACTCGAAGAATGCCAGGGAAATATGTGTACATGTGTTTTTTCAAACAAAAACATTTCTATGACAGAATAAAATACACATAATCAGTGTGGAGAAGAATATGGGCTCAGTATCCATTTGTCTGCACACAGAGAACCAGGAGGCCGCACTGTCAAGTAACTTTTTATTTTCTTAAATGGAGGGTGGTGATGATTTGAAAACGCTAAAATACTATACAGATATAAGTAATTTTACTCATGTTAAGGACGGACCAGGATAAGTATACCTCCCTAAATTGTCTTCCCAATAGATCAACTGTTTATCCACAACACATGCAAATAATCTGTATTTATAACACTCTGCAAAATGTCAGTGTATAAACACGTTCAGTAGGAAAAAAAAGAAGAAAATGGAAAATAGACACATAGAAGAGTTAGCCATTTTAAAACACCTTTTCGAAACCAGTGCACAACTATTGCAGAGATCTGGAATTTATGTCACAGTTATGTTGTCATAATTAGCAGGAAAACTTTATCTTTAGCTTTCATCTACCTTATGTACTAATTTCCCTCACCCAACCTAGTACCCTCACTAGCACTGGCACTGCTGGCACTCTCCAGTATGCCTTGGACTCCCACGTAGTGAGTCCTCAGGGCTGAAAGTTATCATTGTGTTACTGCACCGCAAGCCCATCTGGCCCCGACGTGTCCCACACTCCAAAATCACCTCCTCCACCCTCTCACCTCCTCTTCTCTACAAAGTGAGGAGGGCCAGCTTCTTAACTAATTACAGTGATCACACTAAAGTGTGTATTGCCCACTGGCTAACTTCTAGAACTTTTGCCTACAATTACCAAAGAGACTAAAGAAACTTCTCTTTAACGACGTAAGCTGAAAAAAGCAAGTTAGCAGCTTGGCAGTCCAGTTCCACAGGAGGCTGAGCTCAGGACCGGTGCACTCAGCGTGAAAACAATACTAGAACCAGGAAACCAATATCAAGAAATATTTCTAATACCTTCAGTGTTCAAAAACAAAAAGGTGATTCTTTCAATATATTATAAGAAACCCCTCAATTTTTTTAATCCCTGAAAATAAATGCAAGTTGTACTTCATTATTCACTGCAGCAAGTCAAGTATTCCTGGCAGTAACTAAAACGACATGAAATGATAGTACATTTTATGATTTTTTTATTACAATGAAAGTAGTAGACATTTAATTGCATTTATAAAATATGCAAGAATTGACATAGCAGAGGAATCCTTTAAGACCAATTACTGGTTGAATGGGTATACAAATTTTCTTAACTATATGGATAAAGGTACGATGATAGTAACTTTATAGAGATTTATTTGTAACTTAGTAAAATATTTTGCTAAAAGCATTATTCTACAACAGAACTCTTTTACAGCACTGATTTGTTTCTGATAAATATTATTTCTATTTTCCAAAGTAAATTAAAAATATTATACTTGTAACAACTGTTTCAAAGAAAAAAATTTCCCCTAGCATATTAACACTCATCATGTTTGCATTTTAAATATCTTATGATACTTTATTTGCAGGTTGAGCATAAAAGGTACACTTTAAATTTTACATCTTTGAGCCCACAAATAAATCTCTTCTCAATTCCTCATTTCTATCGATGACACTAACAATCGAACAATTTTTTTTTCTCTATTTTATTTTCACCAACTTCTGTTGATTTTGTTGGTTTAATTGGCTCAGGGTCTTGAATTTGCTCTCTACTTCCACAGTATTCATCTGAATGTAGGCCTCTGGGGCTTTTGCTTACTGCTTTCTAAATTTCAGTGTCTCCAGATGGTGATGTACCCTAGATTAAGTGTTAACATGATCTTTTTCAAATATAATGTCCACAATTCTTGTTCCAGGATCTATGACAATTCAGTGTATTGACTTCAGTGTGGTCTTTAAAGACTGACTGACTCAAAGATTTTTTTCCGTATACCTTCATTCTCTTCATTATATTTCTTGTTTTTCTGTCATTATTCTACATTTAAGCTCCAATAATTTCAGTTCTATCTTAAGCCTTTGCGTACTTGTGACAGTTAATTTTATATGTCAATTTGACTGGGTTACAGGGCACCCAGACAGTTAGTCAAATGTTAATTCTGAGTGTGACTGTGAAGGTATTTCTGGATGAGATTAAGATTTGAATCCCTAGGCTGAGTAAAGCAGTTTGCCGCTCCCCACCACCAGCCCCTGCTAATGTTAGTGGGCCTCAACGAATCAACTGAAGAGGTGAATGGAACAAAAAGCCTGAATAAGAGGGAGGTCCTTCTGCCTGACTGCCTTGAACTGGGACATAGACCTTTCCAGCCTTTTGACTTGGACTAAACCGTCTCTTGGTTCTCAGGTTTTTAGATTTGGGCTCGAACTACATTCTGTCTCTCCTGAGTCTCTGGCTTGCCAACTACAGAACTTGGGATTCTCAGCCTCCAAAGCCATGCGAGTGAGTTCCTTATAATAAATCTATCTATCTGTGTACACACACACACACCACACACACACACACACGTATCCTATTGGTTCTGTTTTTCTGGAGAATCCTAATAATAGTACTATACTCGAATTATGAGAAATTCTTGATTCTTTATGGGATGCAGTACTTTCTCTTTTAAAATACAGACTTCAAAATAATTTTCCAAAAAAATAAAAGATCTATGATTATCTTCATACAGTAGTGTTTATTACCTAACCTAGGCATGGAACTTACATGCTTAAGTTTACAGTATCTTAACTGTACTTGTGAACAAGTTTCTTCTTTATCTTCCTCAACCAGTTAGTTACCTAATGCTCTCACCTCCCAACTTCCTTCTGAATAATATCTCTAGGTCCAGGATCACCATTCCCCCAAACAGGCTGTTTATAAATGTTTGGTAAATGCTGGCAATCCATTTCCCCGTGACTGTTTTCAGTTTTCCCATCTATAATATAAATAAATTGAGCTAGATGAAGTCAATAATCCCCGCAATTGGCTGGGGCCCATGTAAATTCAGCAGAAAGATTTCTCTAAAGTTCTAAAAGGTTTCAAAAGTACAGCAAAATCAATTCAATGATTTCCCAATCATTAGCATCCTGAAGGTGCTTCATTTTAACCACACTTCTATTGCACCTCTTTCTTTTGGATCCTGGCTAAATCTCTGGATCCTTCCTTTCTGAGAATAAATAGTAAACGAATACATAGTACACATAGGAATTGTTAAAAGCTATGTGATGAAGAGGCAAAATCTTAGGGTAGGTTATCACTTGGCCTAAGATTTATTTGCCTTTCTATCCATTTGTCTATCACACACTAGTTATCGGGCCAGATATGAGGTTAGGCTAGGAAAGAACAGCTCTGCTTGCAACCATATTTGTCAGCCACGGATAACCTCAAAGATCCTCTCTGAAGCCTCCATGTTGTGACTGAAAGAATTAAAAGATAGGAAATCTGGACTCCAGTTCTGGCCACTAAGTAACTACATAACTTCAGATACTTCAAATAACTTCCCTAGATTTGTAGGCTTATGTATTCTTTTCCATCTGAAATGGATAAGCAATGATTTTTTTTTTTTTTTTTTTGCGTGAAGTAAATAGGAGTTCAAATTACTTCCCTGTAATAAAACCCTTACATCTATCTTAACAGTTTTTTTGCGGTACGCGCGCCTCTCACTGCTGCGGCCTCTCCCGCCGCGGAGCACAGGCTCCGGACGCACAGGACTCTCAACCACTGCGCCACCAGGGAAGCCCAAGAAATGATTTTAATGACTAGAAGGAGAATTAATAAAAAATCTTAGTAGTAATAATTTATTAAGTACCTAATTTGTTCTTAGGCAGTACAGGAACTGTGCTATGTGCATTATAAACATTTAATTCTAATTTTAAAATTATTATCTAAGTTAAGGGCTTCCCTGGTGGCACAGTGGTTAAGAATCCGCCTGCCAATTCAGGAGACACGGGTTCGATCCCTGGTCCAGGAAGATCCCACATGCCGTGGAACAACTAAGCCCGTGCGCCACAACTACTGAGCCTGTGCCCTAGAGCCTTCGAGCCACAGCTACTGAAGCCCACGCGCCTAGAGCCCGTGCTCCGCAACAACAGAAGCCACCGCAGTGAGAACCCGCGCACAGCAATGAAGACCCAACGCAGCCATAAATAAATAAATTTATTTAAAAAAATTATTCTCTAAGTTAAAATGTATATAACATTAAAAAGTCAAATAATACTCTAAGTTTTATAACGACAGACAGAAATACCTAGCCATACTTCTTTCCAATCTGTAATTCTACTTCCGAAGGAAAATACTTTCAACTTTTCTAGCTTGTTCTTCTGTTATTTACCTCCACATTTGAAATACACTTACAAGGCTATTTTATTTTTCAGCTTTAAATACTATCGATTGACTTTTTACTACAGAAGATGAAGATTTAGTGTTCACAGATGTCTCATATTTACCATCTCCTTCCTCCCCTCTTGATATTATTTTTAAAATGTAATTTTTTGTTAAATTAGTATCTAGTGTTTACATTATTATGACTGCATAAACACTGCTACAGCTTGGCCACCATGATCAAATTTCTTTTTATAGATTAAAAAATGTTTTTTGTAGTTCAGAATTTCCTTTTCTTTTTTTGCTTAATTTATTGTGAATCTAACACTATTTCATCTACATTATTTAAAAGATTGGAAACATGTAAGGATTTCTTTCAATTTCATTGTTTTTGTTTTTCCTCAGAGACTCATCCAGGAGTCTGCCAGACTCTCTTCAACAATTAAATTTTGGATTTTTGTCTTCTTGATCCCATTTTGTTCTTAATTTACTTCCTTTATTTTGGTAGAGCACATTCCCTGGAGGTTTCTCTTTTTTGTTTTCGAGCGTAGCTATAATATTTGCTTTATAAAATCCCTGTCTGCTATTTCAATACCTGGGTCATCTTAGAGTCAATCACCATTTTGTCTTTTCTCTTGGCTATGAGTCATGCTTCCCTGTTACTTCATATTTTAAGGATAATCTGTGATTTTATCTGAGATATTATAAATGATACATTGTAAGGACTCTGGATTCTGCTATGCTCCTCTGAAGAATATTGATCAATTTTTTTAAACAGGCAGATAAGTAAAATGAATTCAAACTGCAGTATCTATCTCCTCCCTCCAGTGGTGGGCTGCAGCTGAAAAATACCTCTGATAGGTTCCTGAGAAAGGGTGCATGGAAAAGAAAGTTTTAAAGATCCTGTATGTCTGAAAATTCATTTATGCCACCCTTATATTTAATTTATAATCTACCTAGATATAGGATTTGAGATTAAAAATCATTTTCCTTCAGAAATTTAAAGACATTGCTCCATTGTCTTCTAGCTTAAAATGTTGCTGTTGAGAAGACAGGTGTCTTTTTTTTTTTTTTTTTGATTCCTAAGCCTTTAGGTGACTTCCCCCCACCACTGCCCACCCCACCCCACCATGAGAAACTTTTACTACTGTTCTCTTTATACCTGAAATTTTAAAATTTCACAGTGCTATGCCTTGGTGAGGCTCTTTCTTCATATATTTTCCTGGTACACACACAGATACCGTAACCTATATATTCTTGTCCTGCAAGTCTGGGAAATTTTCTGGGATTACTCTGAAAATTTCCTTCCTTCTGTTCTCTGGATTTTTTTCAGAATTATCTATTAATCAAATGCCAGTGGTCTTTTGTGCCTGGGATCTCTAATACCGGAGGTCTTTCTATTCAACCTCTCCAGAAGTAAACCTACATTGTTTTGTCAGAACGGCAAAGAGATAGTGGACTGTCTATGTGGTTGTGATAGGGCACTGGAATAAAAGTGCTCCTTTACTTTCTACCAGCGCTCCTGTTTCTTCAGAGGTATCCTGAATGCTGATTTTTTTCTAGGTTCCAAGGTTTCACTTTTCTCAAATCTGTTAAACCTTTAAGCATTTCTACCCACTTTTAAACTTCCATAATTATTTGATATGTCTCATCTGCTATTTAATCTCCCATTTTCTTGATCTTCATAGATTTATGCTTTTAAAAATTATTTTGCTGTCATTTAGTAGGGTTTTGAGAAGGTTTGGAGATAAGCAGTGAATCACCTGTGTTTAAACAGAAGCTGTTGCTCCTTTTTGTGTGCTGACATTTACTGAATGTACTATCCTATGCCTCCTGCCTTCTATACATCATCTCATTTAACCCTCGCAACAAACCTGTGAGAGATGTCCAGGTACACAAAACTGGTACTAATTAATAAATGCTTAACATCAAGCCATTCATCTTTCTCTCCAAGATTAATTTCTTATTCGGAATACAGGAAGGTATGTAAGGCTTAATGAAGTTTTACATTGCATAGAAAATCTACCCACAAAAACACTTATTTGCCTTTCAAAACATTTTCATTGATGGCAAATAAATGGTTGCCAAAAAAAAGGTTTGGATCAAAACATTCAAGTCAGTTGCTTCATGCAGACACAGCTTAAGGATTGAGAACTCAGCAAATGTTTGAAAGGAAAGGGATTTGTAACTAAATACAGTCAACATTCAGAATACTATAAATGTAAGATATTTGACTTAGTCTTTTCCTATCATATGATCTCCTTATTCTTTTTGGTGACTAGTCTTCCACTGTCTTAGACATTTGAAACATAAACAAGTATATAAATTGATAAAAGATGTGCCTAACTTTTTAGAATTTCATTTTAACTCTTCTTTTTAGAATAGTAAGTCAAACACAGTTAGTCAAGTTTTTAAAAATATGATAAGGCTACAATTATCAGTATCTCATGACTCAAATAATTTATATTTATTTATATATGCATTTTAAAGAATGACCAAGACACAATCAATATAAGCCTGCAATGCTTAAAAAATGTCCAATGAGAACAGCACCCCTGAGAAGAAACTAATTCTTTGGTTATTCTTATTTAAATGTGAAAGTGGGAGAACAACAACCATTTGGAAGTTTTCTTTTAAACTATTTTGCCTATAAGTTATTCATAAGCAATTTTCAAGTCTAAACACATCAAGTTTTGAAAGCAAAAGGATATTTTGAAAATTTTTTAAGGCTGAAATTAAAATAATAAACTAGACTATAATTTAAATATTATACTATACTATACCTTAAGTACTATACTATACTATAAATACTGTGCTATTAACTAACTACAGTTAATACTATTTAAAATTTATTTACTATTTAACTATTAAAACTAAACTGCTACTTAACTATTTAAACTAAAATACAATTAAAATTGTACAAAGATGGTAGCAGATCTTCAATTTGTTCAATGTTAGACACAGCTCTCTTTCTGTTAGTCAATAACTGAAAAACGATAGAGTTTTACATGTACAAATATGTACATTTCATTTGCATTTCTTAAAATTGTAGAAGCTTAATTTCTGGTAGCCTACAAAAAATGTATACTTTCTTTATCTACAATTAATAATGTCTCTTTTTTTTCTCTGCTTATTTCTTGGAATCTTTGTGCCTCCTTCCATGTTCCCTTCTATTCACACTTCAAATCTACCAAAATAACTGTAGCCATTACTTATTTCTCCAAAGGACAAAAAAATAACAAATATAAGACTCAGTTAATTACTTTTCTTCAGAACGCTGCCTAATTTTTCACATGATAACCTGGTTTCATTTCACCCGAGAATGTTTAGGAATAAACACAGGTCTTGTCCTAAATCTTCGTGTTTAGATCAGGGTATTAAAAGCACTGAATGACACCAGACCACACACAGACCAATGTAATGACTGGAAAAATTACCAAATGGAAAGAATAATGTTAAAGAACAATCATGAGGAATGAGGAAAACTGATTTCTAATTTTATCTCTGTTATTATCACCCTTATTTTGACAAAAGCAATTTTATAATTTTGTCTTTCTGTCGAGAAAATATATGGATAAAGTGCCAACTTTAGAATTTTAGAACTGCACCCATGCTGGGTCTCAGAACCTCATCCATGCACAAAGAGGGCAAGGGTCTGCTATGAAACTCAGTTAAAGTTCGGTTTTCTCTGTCAGTACTGTGTATGCTGAAGAGAGTTCCAGAGAATTTAGATTATTGCCTCCATTTTAAGATCTAACTAACTCAACAGATTATCTCCAGGTAAGGCACTATACAAATTGATTTCACAATTTAGTGAATTTAGTAGTTTAATAAAGAAGCTTTAAAATTTAGTTATTAAACTACAATTTAGTAGTTTAATAAAGAAGCTTTAAAAAATCATTACTTTAAAAAAGTTTCCAAAACCATCTTAACTTCTTTCCTCTCATAAAATTTTTAAAAATGCCTACAGTTTGATGTTTGAGGGAGATCATATCATGCGGCATATAGTAAGCCCTGAATAAAGGCTATCTACATTTATTTAGAAATGAGAAATTAAATTTCAGGGTCATCATAAAAAAGTTTATAACTTCTAGGCTACTATTGGACTATTACTTAGCACTTATGATTTTACCATAAACAAATTTAGAATGTAAATAATTTGTGTGGATAAGTTATACGTATGTGTGTATATATATATATACACACATATATACACATATTATTTGTATGTATATACATACTTATATACACATGTGTATATATCACTAGAACCACTTTCTTACAAGTTTTAAGAAAGTAACTCTACCTAAATTTAACGGGGAAAACTATATGGACTTCTTTTGATAGAGAACTAATAGCTTCTCTAATAAATTCTCTTGTGGAATCAACTCACCATGAAATACAATGCATGTGTTAGTGTGCACACATTTTTGAAACTATACTTTTGAACAGAATAGCTGATCTTTCTGATCCTCAAGTTCTTCAAGTGGGAACTGGACAGGTGTGAACAATGAAAAGCCTTCTGGCTTTTCCCCTTTCTGATTCTAGTATTTAAACCTAGGTGTACTTCACTTTTGGCTCCATAATTAAGCACTTGCATCAATGAGAGAAGAAATAAAAAAGAAGAATGCAAGGAGAAATAGTACAACTTGGTGAGAGGCAGATGGGAGTCAATTTTCAAAGGAAAATCCTCTTAGTTACACCAGTGGAAATGGCAACCAATCCAACTCTCTGTATGAGTGTGGCACAGGTGATATAGTTAACTATGCCAGTATCCTATCCAATAGTTCCAGATACATTTGAAAGCCAAAGACAGTTGCAAAGTGGGATTAAAGCAATGCAGTTACTAATGCATAGAAGAGACTGATCTCTATCCATTGCCACTGTGCCCTATGCTTTTAGCATATGATGAGCAGAGGTAATTTGTATATACTTCCCCCTTAGTCTGTCAGAGAAAGTAGCCCTTATTCAAATTTTGTATCCAAACACTGCTTACACAGGCAAACCAATCAACGTTGTATACAGCATTTATCAAATTTGCTGGAGTATATGTAAAACTAAATGAGAATCAGGTTTCCAAGGCTCAGAGGTCAGTCCCATATTCCACTCAAGAATTAAAAAGGTTATTCATTAAAATGGGCTCAAGAAGGTGATATAGTACAGATCTTGTTACACTCATAGGTCACTGTGAAGATGAGATGAAATGATGTGGGGCAGGCACTTGGGGAGCTACCAAGCACTCTGCCAGCATAAGATACTGTGTGGGGATGAATAAGGTGGAATAGCAGTCGACATAAGAAAAGAAAAAAAATTTACCGATAATTTGGTAGGCGGAGAAAATTTTAGGTTTGCTATTAAAACCCAAACCAGGATATTCTTAAAAGATTCATTCACATCAGACATAAAAGGGTACAACTTTCCAACAATATTCATACAGTCACATCCTAAGAAAGCAGACAGCATAGAGGAGATGGAACTCTATGTCCTTCAAAAATGCAAGGTATACACAACCCAGCAATCCCCACTACTGGGCATATACCCTGAGAAAACCATAATTCAAAAAGAGTCATGTACCAAAATGTTCACTGCAGCTCTATTTACAATAGCCAGGACATGGAAGCAACCTAAGTGTCCATCAACAGATGAATGGATAAAGAAGATGTGGCACATATATCCAATGGAATATTACTCAGCCATAAAAAGAAACGAAACTGAGTCATTCGTAGTGAGGTGGATGGACCTAGAGTCTGTCATACAGAGTGAAGTAAGTCAGAAGGAAAAACAAATACCGTATGCTAACACATATATATGGAATCTATGAAAAAAAAGGTCATTAGGAACCTTGGGGTAAGACAGGAATAAAGACACAGACCTACTAGAGGTCGGGGCTTCGTGACGACCTAGAGGGGTGGGATAGGGGGGGTGGGATAGGGAGGGTGGGAGGGAGACGCAAGAGGGAGGAGATATGGGCATATGTGTATATGTATGGCTGATTCACTTTGTTATAAAGCAGAAACTAACACACCACAGTAAAGCAATTATACTCCAATGAAGATGTTAAAAAAAAAATGCAAGGTAGGTGCCACAGCCTCTGAGATCTCCTCTAACTCAAGCACAGACCTAATCATCCCCTTTCCATTGTGCTTCCTGGGGACCTTGTATGACTTCAGTCAGCTTACTATTATCACCGTATTTTGTAAAGATCTTTTTACGAGATAAAGGCTTCCCTTCCAGAATGCAAACTCTCCATCAAAACGTGTTAGAGAAAAGTGAAACGGTAGTTAAGCAATTTGGCAAAAGCCACGTAAAACAAGAAGCAGCAGGACTGGTGCGTGGAAATTGGCACAGGGACTAGAGGAAGAAGGCTGAGGACTGCTGACCCTAGTATGAGCTCCGTGTGAATGTGGCCAATAACTAAACATAACTGAGACTGTGCTAACCCAAACAAACAAACAAACAAATCCAGGAAAAATAAGTTATCTTTTAACACCCTTTAACAGGGATGTTAAAAAGAACAAGTGAGGAAGAAAAAATGAACACAGAAAAGATAATGCCTAAAACATAATTATTTGCCCCACAAATATTAGTCTTTTATTTCCTTCTGTGGATTTGCAGGGCAGTGATATTACAAAAAGAGAAGCCACGGAAGGGTAGCCTTTCAAACTGTAGTCTTGTAGGTGAGGCGAAAATGAAATAAGTAAGCATGGAGGTTAAAAATCTATCACTTTTAATTGAACACTGGCCCTTGGTTTGTTCAATACATATTTATTGAGCACCTAGTATAGGCCAACCCCTGGGCTTGGAGCTGGTCAGAAGCAAAGCAAGCAAGCAAACAACAAGAAAAGAAATTCAAAACATGGCTCCTAATCTCACAGATTTTATAGACTGTGCTTATATTTTAGTAAAGATGCATAATAAATAATAGCATATATTACAAAATTTTTATTTAAAATAAGTTAAACAAGTTAATGCTGAAAATCAAAGAATTGGGAAATAAGTACCATAACTTGTATACTGTGTTGAAGAGTACCATCAGCTAACACCTTTGCAAATGTTCCACAAGGAAGCCACACACTACATTAAGGTTATTAATCTGAAGAGTCCCAAGACATTGCTACAAATTATCTAAAATGTCTAAAAAATATATCTTGACTCCACTGGAGTTAGTTCAGTTAAGATATCAGCCATGACTAATTTCCAGCCTAAAGGCAAATCAAATTGTGCCTCCTAGTCTCTAATCAGGACTTAGAGAAAACCTCAATTTTTAGAATTTATCTGGCTGAGTCTCAGCTAATGTATGTGTGTCTGGGGCATCTTTGGGGATGACCCACATGGGATCGTTGATAGTTATTTGATGTTTATCAGTCAGGGGCTTGGAAGGAAAAAGCATCGTTAAACCAGGTAGCTGGAGGAAGAGCTGAAACAGAAACTACTTACAAAGATGAGGGGAGGGCTTGGGGAAATTCCAAGGGATAGTGTGGTATCCTCCTGGATCTAACAACAACAGGAAACCACTGTTAAATTAGGCTTACAGGGTTAAGGGAAAGGCAGTTGTCCTATGAACCTAGAAGCTGGAAACGTCACCTGACAGGGACACAAGCAACCTTGCCCTTACATTCATACCACTCTCAGGTCTCCTGCTGGCGTCTCCCACTGGCCACACTGAACCAGAAGTGAGAGGGCAAGCAGATTACAAGAGATGAGCCTCCCAGATTACAGAAAAGGAGGAAGGGTGAATAGCGGATCTGGAGGGACAAACATGAGATATCCACTGTCACGTGAGCCTTCAGATCATATCAAGGATAACCTTACTAGGGCAACTTTTCCCCCAAACACCTAAAGCAGAACGTTTTTCATCCCATTCCGAAAATATTTCTGTTCAGACAATTTAAATATAGAAATGGGTGGGGGGTGTTGTCCTCCAAATAAACTATGTGATCCAGCGATAGAAACTGTAATTACAGATTCCAATACTTAATTTTAGAAAGGACAGCACCAATACTAAGAGTAACAAGAACATAAACTAGCATTTATTGAATACACTACAAGATGTCTGACATTTTTTACATATTTTAAAGATTGTTAGTTTTTCTAATCTTCACAAAAAATCTTACAGGTTAAGCGATATTAGTATTTTGTAGATTTGTTATGGATAAGGAATCAGCAGCTCAGAGCATTAAGATGACTAAGATGGGATTAGACCAAGCCTGTCAGACAATATCTCTCTGTTTCCACTGTATCCCGCAGCTAGTAGACAGCTAACTTTTCCATTTTCCTCATGTAAACTATACTTAATAGTATCCTTATATAAAATAATATTTAAATACATAAAATTCAGTAACTCGACCAGTCAACATGTAGCACTGTCCAGGACTTAGAATTAGCAGTTCAATATAGATTTAATGGAGTTTTTAAAGTCTCTGATAAGTTTCTGTAAATATTTTTGTGTAAGTGTGTTTTGTTTCTTGGAGTAGGAAAAGAATTTTTCATATGGCCCATACCGATCTACTCTTAGACACATAGCAATTATTTTAGAAGTCTTAACATGCTATTAAGACAATTATAACAAAACAGAAACAGACTCACAAATACAGAGGTCAAACTAGTGGTTACCAGAGGGGAGAGTGTTGGGGGGAGGGGCAAAATAGGTGAAGGGGATTAAGTGATACAAACCACTGGATGTAAAATTCAAAGTTACAAGAATGTAATGTACAGCACAGGGAATACAGTCAATACTTTACAATAACTTTGTATGGCATATAATCTATAAAAATATCAAATTACTATGTTGTACACCTAAAACTAATAATATAATATTGTATGTCAACTATACTTCAATAAAGTAAAAAACTTTAAACTCAAAGTTACCAGTTGACGTTTCAGATCTGATCCTGATTGTGTGACCTCGTGCTCGGTCATTAATGTGTCTTACCTGCAATTTCCCATTTTTAATATGGATGTGATGACATTTGTATTTCAGGATTGTGTAAGGACCATATTAAATTATATATGCAAGGTGGCTGGTACCATTTCTCATATCAAATTCTCAAAAAATATTCATTCCTACTGTACCTTAGTCATTTTCTTCCCAAAGGACGTATGTAGGAGCTAATGTGAAAACTACTAGCACAGAACCTGACTAGAAGCTCTTCTCTCTGCCCCCTTATAGGTAAGGGTGGAGGCTGGATGGGGAATTTTCACCAACTAATTGGATTCAGGTGTCATATACTTATAGATTCTGGTGTTTTCCCTGCCCCATCAATATTTACGACATGTATTTGTTTAAATAATTTTTTTACATATGTATTGCCACAGTCATAGCTATGAATTAGAAACGAAAAACTACCCCAAACGATTTACTTCTGTGATAATGCCAGTTGGTAAATAAATATAAGTAATTACTATAGATTAAAAAATAATCGTAAGTAGAAAACTCACTTTGCATATTTACTTCTCCAACACACTTAACCTAGTATATAGTATAAGTAATTAACTAAGACAAGAAATGAAAAATTAGAGGATTAATCCAGGTCTACCATCCTGAAACAGAAGTCTCGAAGAGAAAAAGGTGAAGAAATAATTCAAGAGAACTTCCCAGAACTGAAGAGCGTAAGATTCCAAACTGAATCTACTAATTGCTCAACACGATGGATGTAAAAGGGCACACCAAGTCACATTCACTTATTCATTCACAAATTTCTACTGAGAACCAGGCACGATTCTAAGCAATACAACATTGAACAAAATAGACAAAGTCCACACTGTCATGGAGCTTATATTTTAGTGGTCAGCAGACGAATAATAAATAAATTAAGACGTCATAATAATCCCTTTGCCAAAATAAAAAGAGTGAGTAGGATAAGGTGTACTGGAGGGGTGGCTGTGGGTTGTTATTTTATCAGGGTGATCAGAGAAGGACTCATTATTAGTGTAACATTTGAGCAGAAATAAGGGGGTGAGCCACACGGATATCTGGGAGAACATTCCATGCAGGGGGAACCGGAAGCACAGAGGCTCTGAGACAAGACCATGCATGATCATGCTGGAGGAAGAGAAAGAAGGCTAGTCTGGCTGTGGAGAGAACAGTCAGGGTTAAAATCAGAGAAGTGGCCAAGGGGGAGTGGTACATGTCATGTAAAACATTCTAGACGTATCGTTATGAAATTTCAGAATTCTGAGGACAAACAGTAGATACTAAAAGCTTACAGAAGAAAGGAAAAAACGAGGTTACACGTAAAGGTTAAATAATTAGAATGTCATTACAACAACAACTTTTAACACCAGAAAGTAATGGAGAAATGCCTTCAAAATCCTGAGATAAAATCATTTCTAACCTATAAGTTTTCACACATAGGCAAACCGCCAAAAATCTGTGAAGGTAGAACAAAGTAATTTAACACATGCAAACTACATAAACATTCACCTTCCATGGACTCTTTCTTAGGAAGCTGACGGACAATGTGTTCCAACAAAACACAGGAATAAACCAAGAAACAAGAAGAATTTTCCTTGATTTACTGTCTTGTAGGAAGTAGTGTAAGACATAAGTGATCCCACAGAGAATGAAGGACGTGCCCATGATGTGAAAGTAGATCTACCCAGGCTGGCAGATGTATAAAGAGCCGAAAGAGCAACCTCTCCAGACTAGAGGGAGCTGGGAAAGGTGTTCCTTAACAAAGATGGAATTATGGGACACACAGCTTTTTTACTTATACTGAAAGGAGATACACACTTGAGGAGATCTGGGTAGGAATTACTGGTAGATAAATATAAAACTAAAAAGAAGTTAAGACGATTGTTTCAAGGAAACTAAAACAAAAATTACAAGTAAGAAAATGCAAATATGGTATACTACACAACTCAGCTAAGAAGTCAGGTGATCTGAGAGTCAAAACAATGTAAACAATGACTAAAAAACTTAGAATTGAAAAATCTGTAATTACAATTTCTATCGCTGGATCACACAGTTTATTTGGAGGACAACACCCCCCACTTGGAGTCAAAGTGGCTGCAGTGAAAGAGGGGTGATGGGTGGAGGGAGAAAAGGAAAGGCGAAGGAATAAAAAGGAAGGAAGAGGTTATGTGTGAAAGTAGAACTGAACGAGAAATAGATGAGGATTTAAGACAGAAGGAAAGGGACAATTTATTTCAGTGAGAAAACAGAATTTTTCATCGATGGTTTGAAAAACAGCTAACTATCTGAAGAGAAAAACGATTTTATCTTTTTCGATATATAAAAATAAATTTCAGATGAATTAAAAACTTAAAATGGCAGGAAATGGAAGCAAAGGTTCTCAACTGTGAATGAAACTGAGAAAGGTAGTAACTATTCCTCAGCAGTTTGGTTAGCTAGATGTGTTAATATTGAATACTTTTGGAACCAAAGGGTAGCAGTATTCTTCATGTCTTAACACATCGACATGCACTGATAGAAAAGCACAAAAGACATATCGGCAGAGTTTCTTTGTACATTTCACTACTGTCTCAGGGCACTGCTGTCTCTAGTGGTCATTTTAGGTTTGTGTTTGGATCTTGTACAAGTACCTTTTAATTTCAAATGTGAGAGCCCAAAGAACTGATTCTTTAATTTTACTTTTTTGCTAATTTCATTCCAAAGTTAGGACAGGAGACAGCTAACCTGACTTCCATTTTATAAATATTATAAACTGTTTTTCTTCAGTAATAAATAGGGAAGGAAAATGAAACCATGAACTATTTTGCATATACATATATTTGTGTATATATATACACATATTTTTTCTAATTGTTTTTCAAGTTTGCTTATTAGCTTAATACTTTATAAAAAATTTGTCTTTGCTAACTACTGATTCATACAACTCAGATTTTTAATTTTACCTGTTTAATGAAAATTTAAAAGTCTTATTTCAGAATAAAATGATTAATCAAATGGAATTATGGTTCATGTATTAACGAGCTTAAGTGACCATCAAAATAAGGGCATACAGTTTAGTTTGGATGGGAAAGGGAACAAGAACTGATTTCTTTATATTTCCCGTCTATTTCCAAAACAAGATTTGAAGTGTCTTTGATGCTGTGGAGACTAGGTAATGTTCATGGAAGATACGTAGTCTTAAAACAGTTTTCTTGGGAGTAGGTTTTAGTCTGAAAAAGGTGAAGATATTTATGCTGAGTCATGTTAAACAAGTAATTTGGGACCTACAAAATCTGGCAGAAAAAAATTAATGAAATGGTTTTGCTAAACATGATATTCCACTTGAGAAAACTGAACTTTAGAGTAAATGTGATAACTAAATAGGTTTGTAAACTTTATTCAGTAATCATTTTTGTCTCATGTAAAATGATTTAACATTTAATTTTTACCTTAATTATAGCAGCGTTTTATTACTTATCTTCTAGGGCATTTTAATGTTTAGAGAAAGACTGTGTAAGTAAACCATTGGAGTGATTCTGTCTATGGTAGTAATGAAGTTTTTGGTGCTTGTTTTGATTGTCAAACATTTAGGAAAAGCAGAAAAGGAACCCCAAAACCAACCTTGTTGGTGCACCTTATAGTTAAATGAATTGATAACCTTTAGAGTGGTATTACTTTTTGTGTTTCAGGGTTTATTACATTCTGACTGAATAGTTTTCTCTTTTCCCCTCAGTGTTAATGAAAGGATAACGATTTTACTTACATTGATTTTCACTTATATTGAGTGTGTCTATCATAAGTAAAGGATTTCCAGTGACTCATGTTTATGAACCAGGAGTTCAAATGTTTGCAGGATTACTGAACTTCCAAAGTCGACTAGAAATGCCATCTGTACTCCCCACTGAGAAAATGAACAAAGTCCTGTGTCTTAACAGTTATGCTCTTTTTGAAAGCTTCTGATGTAAGTAACACCAGTTGAGAAATGAGAAACCTTTTACCTTAAATATGGTTTGAATGATGGAAGGTTTCCTTTGTATTTTAAAACATTTTTACAGTTGATTGTTCAAATATTGGCTTTCTGTAAAAACATTATCATGTTAAATTTACTCTTAGTAGTGCAATACCAATAAATTTTGCTGCTTGGGCAGTTTTAATTACTACCTTAAAAAAAAGAGAAAAACTTGGGCTTCCCTGGTGGCGCAGTGGTTGAGAGTCTGCCTGCTGATGCAGGGGACACGGGTTCCTGCCCCGGTCTGGGAAGATCCCACATGCCGCGGAGCGGCTGGGCCCGTGAGCCATGGCCACTGAGCCTGCGGTCCGGACCCTGTGCTCCGCAACGAGAGAGGCCACAGCGCTGAGAGGCCCGCGTGACGCAAAAAAAAAAAAAGAAAAACTTAAAATGTAAAAGACAAAAATGATAAAAATCATGAAAGATTATCTAGGGAACTATATATACAATCCAAGAGTACAGAAGACATTTGTAGGCGTGGCTAGAAGCTCACATAGAAAATGTAGATATTGTGGTGGCTGGTCTCCAAAGAAGTCCCTCATGCCCACATGCCCTCATGTACTTCTCTCCAGCACTGAATCTGGGCTGCCTGCAACTCGTACTAATGGACAGAGTGTAGAGGCAGCGATGCTCCAGGACTTACCTGCCTAGGTAAGCAGGTAGCTGCGGAAGCTTCTACTTTCAAACTTTTGGGAGTTTGGTGATACCATGTAAGACTCTTTTGACAGACCATATAAAGAGACCAGACCAGATGGAGAGGAGAGGCTGTGAGTCTACACAGTGAAGCAGAGAGGTCCAGCCTTCCTACGAATACTGGCCAAGACTCCAGATGGCTTAGCTCCAGGTGCCACCAGAGCACAACCATGTGAGAGACCACAAGCAAGACGAGTGGAACACCCAGTCAAGGCAAGTCATTGAACCATGAGAAACAATAAAATAAATTCTGATTTTAATCCCACCATGTTTTGAGGTAGTTTGTTACACAGCAAGAAACAAAACAATAAAAATCTTACAAGATAAGATGGTCTAGGACACAATGTATACAATCTAAGTTTTAGAAAGACATCCTTACTGAAAGCTGGAAGTTCAAAAAGGAAAATATAAACACAATTGATTATATAAAAACTTAAAACACTTTCATGGAATATTTGAAAAAAATGTGCAATGTAAATTAAAGAGATGTAACATATGTAATAAAAGTTTTCAGAAATTTATAAGAAAATAATCCAATAGATAAATGCACAAAGAATAGGAACAGGCAATTTAAAGAGGATTAAATCCAAATGTCAACCAATACAAAGACGCTCAGAGTTACCAGTAATCAGATTGCAGACTCAAGTAAAACGAGCTATTTCTTCCAGTCAGTATTCAGGCAAAAATGAAAAGGAGTTACAACTTCGATTGCTAACAGGAATATGAGGAAAAGAATCTGACTATATATTAAGATTAATCAAATAAACTAATGATGAAAAAAGAATGCTTATCAACAGAGGAAAGGTAAATAAATTATGGTGTCCCTATGTCATGGTACATCCTGCAGTCATTAAAAAACAATGAAATAGAGTTTCACTAGTTGACTGAAAGGAATTGCTATGAAGATTTTTTTAGCAAGAAAAACAAGATGCAGAAAAGTGTATATAATATAGTCCCATTTTTATAAAAAAAAGTAACAATGGGGGAAAACCTTATATATGTTGAGGTTTCTGTATACTTATACATACATAACCTAAGTATATTATAATATACATATATAACATAAATAAGTGAATGTAGCATATTAGATAAAAAATACAATTTGAAGAGAAGGCATGAGCTTTAGAAGGTTTAAGTACCTGCTTCTCTTGGTATAAAAACTAAGACTTACTTGATAAGGATTAAGTTGGCAACTAGTTAAATTACACCTCACTGTGTATATATTATGGCACTGATTTTTAAATGTTATTAAAAATCTTAGCATTATTTTCAGTGTAGCATGTAACTTAGATTTAACCATTAGATATTTCAGAAAAAAATTACGTTTCTGTTCTTAAAGTGTATTTTAATTAACATTCATTTTCCAAGAACACTGATTTGAAAGGGCTATTTTACTTCCCTTTAGTGCAGAGAGAAAGGATCCCATTTAAACTTTAGAAGGGCACAGAAAAAAATAAACAAGTCTGCTGAACATAATTTCCCCTTTATTCCTTCTGAAAAGTTATGAAATAAAATCTATTATTTAATTACATTGGATCAAGAAACAGGAAGAAAAAGATGCATTTAAGTCACAACACCCCTAAAAGAATAAATTACTATACTTCCTCTGGGAAGAAAAGTGTTTTACTATGTGGATAGGCATTGCCTAAACATTTCAAATCTACTTTCCTAAGGTGTGAAAGGCTTTCAACAAAAATCAACCATAAAATAGCAATGTCAAAACTGAAGGAAGAAACAAAAAACTGCTTGTTAGGATTGATTTATGTGTATTTCTGTAGTATTAAAGAATTTAGGTTTTGCTCTGAAATGTTTCCATCAGTTTACTTAAAAAACAAAAAACAAACAAACAAAAAAACTCTGACATAACACAGCTAAGAAAATTTTATTAGACAAGTAGGATTTACCTTTGCCATGCTTGGATAAAATTTACAAGATGTACCAAGTTCAGGACAATGGTTATGGAAATAAGAATAAAGGCTTTCAGCTTTTTTAACCTGCAAGAGGATTTTGGAGTTGGCCAGACTCTAGCAGGGCACTAAGCAGATGAGCAGTGATGGACAGATCAGACGTGGTCACAGCCTTCATATGATCTGCAGCAGAGGCCAGCAAGCTCTGTGTGTAAAGGGCCAAAGAGTAAATATTTTCAGCTTTGCAGGCCATACTCTCTGTCACATCTACTCAACTCTGCCACTCTAGCACACATCTAGCCATGCACAATATATAAATGAATGAGCATGGCTGTGTTCCAGTAAAACTCTATTTACAAAAATAGGCAAAGGGCCAGATTTGGCCCACCGGCCATAGTTTGCTGGCCCCTGGTCTAAAGTATCATGGGGGAAAATATAAAAATCTATTGTGTTAGAAAAACAATGCTATTCTGTAAAGTAAAACAAATTTTTAAAAAAGCACTCAAAACCCAACACAAACGTAAGAGTTTAAATATGTAATCCATGTACGTACATGCAGATACAGAATAGTCGGAAAAACACATGATTTGTTATATTAGCTGTTCAGAAGTTTTGATATGATCTTATAAACTGTTTTATTAAAATAGCATTCAGAACTTTTGAACTTTATTTGAAAAGTGTATACTTGCCAAGTCCTATCTTCTCTGAATGCTTTTACTCTTACACAGACTATAGCACCGAAAACAGAAACAAAAACTTTTTCAAATAGAAATTTGTACTCTTGAGCAACACACTAAATATTGCATTTCTACTATATTCTCCTGATACTGATTATCAATAATTCTGCTGAATGACAGAGAATCACCACAACATTAAGATGCATAATTGATTAAATATATTGCCAGTGATAAGGAATCCAGAATACAAACCCCCAATGAGCCAATGGCTTTGGGTTTGTTACATTTAAATGAATTATCCCCCCTCTTTCTCTTTTTTTTCTTTAAAGATTAAAAATTTTTTTTGATGTGGACTATTTTTTAAGTCTTTACTGAATTTGTTACAATATTGCCTCTGTTTTATGTTTTGGTTTTTTGGCCGCGAGGCATGTGGGATCTTAGCTCCCTGACCAGGGATTGAGCTTGCACCCCCTGCATTGGAAGGCGAAGACTTAACCACTGGACCTCCAGGGAAGTCCCAGTCTCCTCCCTCTTGAGAGATTTTTTCCTCCTTTGTATGTGTGGTCAAAAAGTTGGATGTCAAAATCTTGATGTGTCATTTATTTCTTCCATTTCAAAAGTGAGTTAGTATTGATTTTAGCCAAGAAATCTCAACTGAGAACAGGTGGCAATTTTGTGTCATGTCTTATAGAAGCAAGACTAAAACAAGCTTTGGCTTTCAATTTGTCTTCATTCATTCATTTATTCAACAAGTATTTATTGAGTGCCGACTATACACTACACACTGTGCTAGGAGCTAGGTTACCATATTGAAAAAAATAGCCATGGTCTCTGCCTTCAAGGAGTTAGATATGTAAAGCTAAACTCAGATTTCTGGATACCTACTTCCTTAGTTTACAAAGACCAATATAATCAATAACATAAGGTTTTCACAGATTTGCAATATTTCATTAATTTACAAGTTTATAAGTTCAAAGTTTAACTCAGATGCATTTCTTTATAAACCTTCAAAATTAATAAATTGTAAATGGCAAACTTTCCAGATTAGAAAATTGCTTATGAAACGGAAATTTCAAGGAACACAAAATGAAAAGAGAGAATGTGCCCTTATTCTTTTCCTGCATTGATTGATAAAAAAAGAAGTCTAAACACCTCCTCCTCACTACTAGTCACAAGTCCTGAAACCAGGTACAACTGTCTTATGCCAATAGGACATTACAAAGGTACTTGTATATTCTTAGGAATCAGTGACTTTGTCTTTCTGGGCCTCACTTTCCTCATTTGAAATGTGAGATAATAATAATTACTTCTCCTTAGGTTATTATAAGATGATTATGGGCTTCTCCTATAAGAGTACAAAGATACTCCAGAGACCTATGCAATAAGGTAAAAAAAGCTAAAGATTAGGAAACATGCAGCACATCTTCCAGAAGTGTCAACTGTATTAGACAGTAAGTACAGAATACATTACGTTATGGTACAGAATTAAATTTCATTATTAAAAGATGTTTAAAATGTCAAACTTACTTAAGAATCCATTTAGTCTAATTCCCCCTTATAGTGGTAAATGTATGCAAAATGCCTAGAACATGGTTTAAGACTGCTTACTATCTGCCTAGAACAGGGAGGGCACACCAGGTAAGGTATTATTAGGGAAAACTACCTTAGTGCTTAAGAAACTACTAGTACTAAGTTATATACATGTAATTATTTTTACTAAAGAAGTATGCCTTTCTTAACATTTTGTCCTAAAAAGGACTTTACAAAATGGCATTATCTTCCTTTTCTAAATATTTAAAACAGTGTAGTTTCTGGCCTACATATATAAAAAGGATCTTTTCTATCTCCTTGGTTATTTGGACTATCATGTAAAATGCATTCTGTTCTGGGAGACATATCTAAAAAACAAACAAACAAAAAACCAAGACTGACTACAAAGAGAATTTAAAATCCTTAACTCAATTAATCCCCATTTAATTGCCTTTTATTCTCCATCCATGAAAATAAGATAAACAACAACACCCATACACATAAGCACACACACACACAAGTAGAAATAAATATTTTAATGTTGTGAGTTCTTTTAAAAAAGCCCCGCTCCTCCTTAGGCAAAATTCCCACAGGGAGCAATAATCAGACTTATACGTTAAGTTAAAAAAGGCTTCCTGACAAAATTCTGAACATTTGCTTTATTCTCCTTGCAGAGCACTATGTTACATGCTATTTAGAGTTACGAATAAAAAAGAGTGGAAAACCGTAAAGCATAAAGCCCCAGCCTGCCTTTAGGGAACCTATCCCAGTGTGGGAGCCCATACATACATCTCAGAAGCTGAAAATAAACATACAGAAATTCATAAATAAATATGGCCTGATTATAGCTCTGCGTAACTATTATTTGATAAAATCACATTAATTTAGCTTTCACTAATTTCAAATTTGTAACTGTTGCGACACGCTGGTCATGGAAATTCAGCTTTTACTCACTGAAGAAAACTGACTACTAAATGTACTGAAGTTACAAACAAGTCAGCCTTCCAAGGTGGAAGGACTTTCAGGAACCACTCACTCATTGCCTTTCTGAAAAATGAGAAACTCAGAAATATGTAACTTAGGAAGAGAATCTAACGATTTCAGGTATGTGAGTCAAGGAAAAGACATTTTTTCCTCTACTTGTACTTGCAACAAAGTGAGCTAAATGATTTCATTCAAGTGGAGCTGCTCCAGTTCCCTCTCATTCATCTAGCCATCCGAAATGATAAGAGTAAAATAGTAGTGGCAGTGTAGTCTCTAGTTATTGATTTCTGAAGCCCCTGTCCAAATCCAATCTCTATCTTCATCGCCTACCCCTCTCCCCAGCCATTGTTCACTGCTACCAGGCCAAAAGCTCTCCACATAAGTCCTGCTGCTATGCCTTTGAATCTCTTGTTCCAGTAGGCCTGAATAACCTTTCCAATTGTGTCTAGCTGACTCCTACTCAATCTGCAAAACTCAGCTCAGACTTCATGTCCTTTAGGAAACCCCTCCTAACCTCCTGTTCTCAGAATGCCTGGAGCACTGCTGAATAAATGATGGCTCTGAACCAGAAGGGTAGATTTCCTCTTCTATCTGTACCACTTATCTGCAAAATTCCTTGAGGTCAGGAATCACATCTTATCCAGCATCTAGCATTCGAATACACATTCAAAATATTTTTGTTGAATGAATGAATGTGTCAGGCACTATTCTAGGAATTTCAATGTGGCATAATAAATACTTTAACATTTTATGAGTAATTTCAGAGATGGAAAATAACTTGATTAAGGTCTCATAGTTACTAGGTGATGGAATCGGGAATAAATCTAGGCCTGCTGGGTTTCAGGCCAGGTGACACTATGCTGCCAACTGAAATTATGATCTTAGACATGATTTCTTCCAGTATGAAAATAGAGCCACCACCCTCTAGCCAGATGAAGAGTCATTTTAAATCATGCAAACTGGCATTTCACTTATAAAAAAATTATTTTAGTGTTTCAAACTGCCAGTGAAGGACTTCTCAAAGCTTTAATAATCATATAAACAGTTTGCTATCTCTAAGTTAGCCATTCTCAATTTCACCCTGTGGATTATTTCATGAGACGAAAAAAGAATGAGTGGACCACCAACCCCATCTATACTCACTTGCTACTGAAAAGAAACCTCATCGTTACTCATGGGAAGAATGGCATCTGAGAAAATACTTTAGAAATGTCAGTAAGTAAATTATTAATCCAGGCCATAAAACAGACTACAGACACTGTCATATTATAAACCTTAGAGGAAATCAGCTGGGAGACCACCCAGAGACCCCGAGGAGCCCGTCAGCGGTCTGTGGGGACCACACTTTGAGAACCACTGTTATAAGAAACGAAACTGCTTCCTCCTTAGTAATTCAGGAACTCAATTCCCCACCCCCTTGGGGGAACACACTGTCCTCTTAAGCCAAAAACACCGAAGTATTAAAGACCTTTAAATTCTTCTAAAATACTGTCATAGCCCCAAACTACCTTGTTTATGGGATGTAGTTATACAGTTGTAATTAATAAGGCACTGAACTTCTAATATGTGTGAACATGGACATCTGTATAGAATATGTACACATAAATGCAGCTCTTATTTAGCTTTTTAAATTTCTTTCTTTTTTAGCAGTGGAACCACCAGTCATTCTGGAAAATAGGACTTAATAAAAGAATTTTATCAGATATTCCTAATGTCAGTATCTAAACAAAATAAAACCAAACCAGTGTGTCACTTAAAGCAGCCTGTCTAGATGGTTATATTCTTAGCCTATAAGGCTATCATCACTGAGAGCACTGCCTTCTCTAAAGGTTTATGAGCCACAGGAAAGTAGTCTTGATACTCTGCAGTAAGAACCCAAATATTTATCAGTCACTGGTTACGTGCCAGGAATATTTAAGGAGCCTAGGATACAACAGTGGGAAGAGAAAAGAAAACAGGCTAAAATCATTTTCTCACCTTAGAACTTATATTCTAGTAAAGGAAAAAGAGGTAAATAAACAAGGAAAAGACAGCAGTATGACAGGTGATCATAAGAAGTGCCACTGGGAAGGAAGAGTGATACTGTTACTGTTAACAGAGTAGAGTCGGAAGAATTCACTGAGAAGGTGATTTGTAGGAAGTGAGGGAACAAGACAGGCAGGTACCTAGGGAAAGAA
>NW_006785876.1:6190518-6196768 GCF_000442215.2 Lipotes vexillifer
CAGGAATGCACAGAGTGAAAGTCGTAAAGGATGAGGAAATGTGGCGGGAAAAACTAGATCTGTAGGGCCTCACAGGTGACTGTGAGATTCTGGTTTTTATACTGAGTGAGATGAGAAAACAGTGGAGGGTTTTGAGAAGAAGAGTGACACTATCTGATGTACATCTAAAAAAGATCATTCTGTCTGCTCTGTTGAGACTAAACTCTAGGGAGGACACATGAGAAGCAGAGAGACTAGGTGTAAGGCCTACTGTAAACTGGATATACAAGTCTGGAGACCAGTTAAGAGGTCTGGGCTAGAGATACAAATTTGGGACTTATCAGCATATATCTGGTATTTAAAGCAGTATCCTAGAAAAGAATAGCCAGGAGGGAGAGTAAAGACAAAGCAAAAAAGTGCTAAGACCGATATCTGGGAAACTCCAGACTGAGAAGAACAGCCAGCAAACAAGTCTGAGGAAAGTGAGGCAAAGGAAAATAAAAGAGTGTAGTGCCCCAGAAGCAAGTTTAAAAACTGTTTCACAGAGGAGAGAATGTATAACTGTATCAAATATGACTGATAAGTAAGATTAGGACTGAGAATTACCACCAGCCTCAGCAGCATGGAGGTCTCTTGTCTCAATAAGAGCAGTTTCAGAGGAGGTGGGGGAGGGTGAAATCTGACTGAGAGAGTCTAATAAAAATTGGATTCAAACAACAAAATGATTCAATAAGGCAACACAGATATATAACATTAAAATACAAAAATCAATAGCTCTGTGATGCGCCAACAATAGCTATAAAGAGATAATGGAAGAAAACACCCTTTTTCGGTGAAAAAAAAAAAACACTTTAGGACGAAACATCATAAAAAATGTGCAAAACTTATAGTAAGAAAACATTTTTAAAACTCCTAGAAACTATTATAGACTTGAACATATGAAAAAAACATTCCTTATTTATAGATAGGATGACTCAATAGTATAAAGATGTCAGTTTACCTTACATAATTTATCAAGGCAAGGAAATCCCTATAGAAACACCTGTATGTTTTTATCTGGAGCCAAATTTATTCTACAATTCATGGAGAATAAACATGCAAAAATAACAATAAAAACTTGAAAGAGAAGAACAATGAAGGAGGACTAGCCCTACCCAAATTATTAAAATATACTATAAAGTCTCTATAACTAAGAAAATGTGGTATTAGCATATGAACAGCCAGAAGGACTAGTATAACAAAACAGAAAGTCCCGAAATGGATCCAAGTACATATGGAAATACAGTATGTTACATTTTTAAATGGTATTTCAAATCCCTGGGGTAAAGGTAGAAATTATTAAACTCCATTTGATAAATGAAGTTGGGACAACTGGACAGCCATTTGGAAAAAAAAATTGGATCAATATTTCACATCATATACAAGCATAACCTCCAAATGGATCACAAATATGAGTGTAAAAAAATTTAAGTCATACAATACCTTAAGAAAATATGAGTAAACTTTTACAACCTGGTATGGAGAAATGCTTCCAAACTGTGATTTTAAAATGTGGATGCAATAAAGGAAAAGGAAAAATAAGGGAAAAGACGGTACATTTGACTACAAACACAAAAATCTTTTACACGCAAAAATCACTGTAAGCAAAACCAAGACAAATGACAAACTGGGGAAAAAATACTTGCAACATATGAACGAAGGACTAATACACCTAATTTGTAAAGAACTAGTAAAAATCCAAAAAAGAAGCTACTAGAAAAATAGGCAAAAGATACTGACAGTTCATAGAAATGGATCTACAAAAGGCCTTTAAACATTGATTTCAACCTGACTTGAAATCAGAGAAAAACAAATTAACATTGTACTGAGATACCACTTCTTGCCTACAAGACGAACAAAAATTCCAAAGCTTGAACTTACTAACCAGGATAGAGAAATAGGAACTCTCAGCCATTGCTGGTAAGAGAGTAAAATGGTACAAGTCCTGTGGAGGGAAATGTGGCAACATCTAACAAGACTAACACATTGATTTACCAGGCAAACCCACTTTGAAAATAGACCCTAAAGATACAACTCCAATAGTATGCAAGAAACGTATGCTCAAATTATTCGCCATCGCTTATTCTGTATACAAAATATTGTAAATACTAAAACATCAAAATAATGGAAACCACCTAAATGCTCATACAATAGAGACTGGCTGAATAAGCTATGGTACAGTTACATAATGTAGCACTATTTGGCTATGGAAAAAAAAGAATGAATTCTCAACTTACAGAGAATTGATACAGAGTCCTTCTCTGGATATACTGCTAAATGTTAAAAAACAACAACAAAAAGGGGCGAAAAAATTTATAAAGAATACTATCTTTGTGAAGATATCTACATTATTTATATAATATACATGCACATGTATGCATATATGTAAATATGTCTGAATATGTGCATGTGTATGTGAGTATATACATAAATATAAAAAGCATGGGACTTTACTGGGAAAACCCTTTAATACGCTTTTGACTTCTGAATCATCTTAGTGTTTTATTATATTCAAAAAATGACACTGAATCAATGAGATGTGTATGGCTGGGATGAGGAGGGGCAGAAATGAACTAAACTGATATTCACTGATAACAGTCAAAAGGAAAAAATACCCAAATATGTTTTTTAAAAGTCAACTTTACTAAGGTATAATTTACATCTAATAAAATGCCCGTTTTTAAGTGAAATTTTGATGTGTTGAAAAATATATACACCTTGCCCTAACCACCACAATCAATATCTAGGGCATTTCTGTAACCCCCAAACCTCACAATGCCCCTCTGTGGTCAATCACTACTACCCCCCAGTCAACTACTGATAGGTCTTCCATTACCGTAGATTAGATTTCTCTGTTTTAGAGCTTCATACGAATGGAATCGTACCATACGTATTTTTGTATGGAGTTTTTCATTCAGCATAATGTTTTTTGAGATTCATCCTTGTTACTTGTGGTATCTTTAGTCCATTTGTTTTATTCTTGAGTAGTATTCCATTATATGAATATTTCACAATTTGCTTATCCATTGCACTTCTGATAGATACTTGAGTTGTTTCCAATTTCGGACTATTATGAGTAAGCTATTTAAAACCATCATGTAAAAGTAATTGTGCAGGCCTTTTTCTTTTCACTTGGCTTTTCATTTCTCTTAGGTAAATACACAGTAGAACTGCAGGGTCTTATGGTAAGAATATGTTTATAAGAAAATGCAAAACTGATTTCCAAAGTGTTTGTACCATTTTACATTACCACCAGCTCTTTATCCCCACCAACGATAACCATTTTCAACCTTTTTATTTTTAGCCATTATAATGGAGATATAGCAATATCACATTTTGGTTTTCATGAGTTTTTTGGTCCATCTTTCATTGGATTGTTTGAATTTGTTTAAACACAGGGGAATTTCTTAGGTAGAACACAAAGGGGAATTAACGCACATGCAAGGGAATGATTATAATTATTGACCATGAAATCTAAAAATAAGTGAGGGATAAGGGGAGGTGGTGACTGGAGAGAAGAATACTTTAAAGTGAAATTGTAGAGGGAGTGCAGTTATTGTTGACAAGGTCCCAGATATGACCATGGGAATTCTGGCTGAAGCAGGCTGGATGACCGTATCACTGGAGAAAAAGAAATGAAAGTGAAAGACCAGGGTATTGGAAAGATCATGTATGTAACTACTGAACTGACCAAGAGGAGTATGATGGACAGGAAAATGAACCACATCTTTTAAGAAATCAGAGGGAATGATCTAGGTATTATTGATGGAATAATATTTTTAGTCATAATAGGGAGGTGAACAAAAAGGTTTTTTGAGATGAGTCAGTGATAGAAGACTTAAAACACATTTTCTGAAATGGGATAATTAATGGGGTGGAAGAATTATGCCATCATGGAGTTGTAAGTTTGAAAAAGCATATTTAAAATAAGATTGTTACGGTTTGTTATGCCGTATTTGACTCATTCAGAAATTTAAATTAACATTACAGAAGGGCATAAGATTTTGTTTCTTAGAGGTGTTAAGAGCTAACTAAGAAAGACTGTTAAACAGATACACATTCATACCAAATTTCACTCAAAGGTTCTCTAGGAATGTGCTGAATATAATTTCCAAATTATGGCATGAATGTTTCATCAGCTTTGCAAAAATTCAATCATACCAATGGTAGAATTTTGTACAGACTGCATTTCTCAGATGATGATTGTCAATATAATTAAACACCTTGGATGCAGACACTCTTATTTAACCAAGTTTAAAGCAATAGCAAAAACAAAACCTCTACATAAATACAGCTCTTAGAAAATGCCCCATTATTACTAACAGACATTACCTTAGTCCTACTGTCAGGAGAAACAAATCCACAGACTGACTGTACCTTACCTCACGCTCCTGAGAGGATCTGCAGTGTACTGGACGCTACACCAGAGGCTGGGAATGCAAAGATGACTAAAATGTGGTCCTCATCCTCAGGGAGGTCATACTTTGATGGGCAAGACAGACCAGAAAAGGAGGGCTGGGAGAAGAGTATGAAAAAGAAAAAGAGCGCTGCTCCAGGCATTCGAAAGCATGAGCAAGGCAGAAGGCAGGAAAAAGGTGTGTGTGCGTGTGAGTGCGTGTGAGTGTGTGTGTGTGTGTGTGAGTGTGTGTGTGAGTGAGGCGCAGGCAGAGAGAGTGGGGAGTAGGAGGGAGACGGGGGAGAGCGAGGGGAGAGAGAAGGAGAGAAAATAAGAAGTCAAGGATGACTCTCTGGTTTTTAGTCTTATTAACTCGGTAAAAGGCAGTATCCCCACATGAGAAATTAAACATTTGCTGGCAAAGAGGAATCTGAAGGTAAGCTAAGGAATTTTGTTTCAGATGCATACGTGAAGTGCTCATAAGTGTCTAAGACTAGGGAGACAGGCTCAGGCCCATGGTAATACAGATGGTATTAACAATGAGAGCAAAGTACTTAGAGTAGTGTCTGACGTGAAGCGTTAGAGTCTACAGAGTGATTCTCAATTTTAGGGAGCATACATACCTGAAAGGCCGTATTAGATGTACCTGTGGGGCTCTTTAAAACCTCACATACACACTGATTTTCTTTTATCCTAAGGTTCTAACCCTTCCCACTAAAAGGAGGGCATAACTGTCCTTGAGAAACATTGAGAAGTCTATAGTATGACTCCAGCTACTCTCCAGTTTCATTACCCTTTTCCCCTCATCGCTTTTAGCTCTAGCCAAACTCATTATTCACTATTTACTAATTAGTGAAGTTGTTCAAATGCACATGTTCACACTTATCTATTCCTCTTGGCCTTGAATGTCTGCCCTCTTCATTTATCCATCTTTCCACTTGAAATCCGATTCAAAACTCACCCCAAAATTCCCTATGCATTATAAAGATGTTTTTGATCTTTTAAGTAGATCTGATCTCTCCCTTGGTTGAATATCTAAGCACCTTGTATTCTTCTATGGTACTTATAATGTTTCATAGAAATGAGACAGGAAGCATCAGGAGGGTAGGATCTGTGTTTTGCTCATCTGTGCTTCGCTTTCCTTCAACATTTAGCACAATTTTTGGTAGACTGCATAAGAACATATCCTATTCAGAAATTATCAATTGTTGATACCTTTAAAACTAGAATTTATTACAATGTATATCCATAATTTTTATTATTTTAAACTTTTGCAATGTTATATGTGTATAATAGTTTAAAACTGTATTATATATGAGTATATAAATCAACATTAGATTAATATATTTTAAATAACATTCATGTCTAAAGCTTTTTATCCTTGAGGTGCTCTTTTGGCAAGAGCCCAAATTCTAACTGAAGGGGATTCAACTGAGTGATAATGTGTTGTATGAACATCTACACACTGTTAAAATGAAAGAGTTATTCCATACCAAATTTTCTTAAACAATTTAAACAGCACCCAGAATCAATCTACTTCCAAATATAGAGTACACAAATTTTCATATGAATATACACCTTACCTAGTGTTTACAATGGAGTCTGATACGGTAAAGGATACAGATGTGTCTTTTAAGCTAATCATTCAATCCAGCCCATGATAAACTCAAGGCTGTTGTAGCACTTTTTTCAAAAGTTGAACCATGTATCTTACAAAGTAATTTATAAAGTACTTATGAAATAAAGTAACTACATACAACACTGGAAAAATTAAAATAATAAAAATTAGTATACTGTAATAAATTCAATTTTTTTTTTTTTTTTTTTTTTTTTCCC
>NW_006785876.1:6197041-6273034 GCF_000442215.2 Lipotes vexillifer
ACAGGCTCCGGACGCGCAGGCTCAGCGGCCATGGCTCACGGGCCCAGCCGCTCCGCGGCATGTGGGATCTTCCCGGACCGGGGCACGAACCCATGTCCCCTGCATCGGCAGGCAGACTCTCAACCACTGAGCCACCAGGGAAGCCCAAATTCAATTTTTAAAAGCATAAATCAGAGCATGATGGTAAATATTATAAAATTATTATTCTTAGACAAATTCCTTAGCATTATGAGATACTCACCAACATTACAGCCAACAAACATTATATGGAGCATCAAAGTAGTTCAAGCTTCTTAGGAGTGTATTTTACAGCTTTCGTCTGTGATTCCTCAATGTACTTTACAGTGCCCAGAGCACAGCAGAGGGTCAATAAATATAGAATATGTGACTATAAAATGCTGAATTAGAAGTTGGGGAGATAAAGAGAATTATGGATCCTGTCACCAAAAACATTACAAAGATAGTAAAACAAGGCAGCAAATTGTGAATACCACAATGATAGTATCAATACAAACAAAGGTATTAAACGAACCAAAGCAGAAGGTGTTAAACAACAGTATAGCGTTCTGAGTGGGAGGTGGGGGGCTCGAGTGTGTGGGGGGGAGGGTGACATGATAAAAGTTGTGTTTACGGATTAACAGCATGTGTCAGAAGGGGAGCTAGAACTGAAATCCAGAGATCACCGCATGGACTAATTTTACAGTCGTAGGAAGAGTGAGAAGAAAGGATGGATCTGCGGTCCTAATACTGCTTAGATTTATAGGCCCTTATAAATTGGCACAGCATATTTGGCCTGGTTTCGGAAGTTTGGGAGGGAAAAAATGTACGTATGATTCATATAAGTACATGTAAACTAATGGAAGGAAACAGTATACTAATAGTTGCCTCCATATTTCCTAGAAAGTTCCTGTTAAGAGTTTTTTTTAGAGAGTAACTGCTTCAGCACTATACCAAGAATCTGAGATATATGAGTAGAGTGGGAGGAAACCACCAAAAAATCCACAGTTTAACAAAATTATATTTTGTAGAGCACCCTTAAAGTAACTGAATTGGTTTTATTTTTTGAAAAATATTTGGTAATACTGAGCTACCTTCTCCTCTTCAGGTCTTAGGTAACTACTCTGACACAAAGGAAAAACACAGTAACTCCGTTCCACATCTTCAATTATGCCTAGAGAGGAGACCACCAGTAGCTACTGGCGGCAGTATTTGTTAACTGCTGGGAGAGGGAAATGGCTCCGCTCACTTCAGCAAAGTTATGCAACAAAGTGGCCACATGTAGAAGAGACCTCACATCAATGCCATGTATCAGTACACTATGTCTGGCCAGTTGTTTCCAAGAAAGGACTTCTAACAGAGCCTGCTCTGAAGTTACCGAATGCATTGAAGAAAATCTGCTCATTTTCACTGGCTATGAATCTAGTAAATAGCATATCATTATTTATTTCATATAATCTGGAAATTTAAGGGGAAAAAGATCATTGCTTACCCAACAAACCCATGTTATCCAAGGAACAGTCACTATCTAGACGGGAGTTAAAACATGTTGAAATTTATGAGAATTTATAGAGCTTTTAGATCAAAAGGTAGATTTCTGATTCTTTCAGACCACCCCAAAGCCAGTCTGTAAACTATAGGATCAATCTATTCTTATTCAGTGTTCAGAGACATAAGTTTCTGCTGAAGGCGTTGCATGCATGGACAACAGCTGGGAAAACGAAATCCTTTCATCTCAAAATGGAAGCAATTTCTTTTTACAAACTGGAGTGATGACATGGAAGCAACTGCCACTACCAGTATACAGCAAGACGCCCACAAGTTCAAAACCACCAATGAAATCACAGGAAATGAAGCAGATGTATAAACAACAAACATCTGAGCCACAAAACAAACTTCATATTCCTTTATGTCTTCTCTTGCCATTTATTCTTAACATAATCAGTACGTTCACTATACTTAAATTAAAATAAATACGATAAAGAGTAATAAACCCTTGACTGAAAAAGACGTTTTTCAGTATTTTACTTCTGCCTACCCTTCTGGAAAATGTAAGATGAAGAAAAATGGATAAAGTAAATAGAAAGATATGTATCTTCTTTTCAGGCAGGTTCCTATTTGGCAAGAGTTTCAAGTTTATTGAGTGACAGGAATAACGAAGCCATGGTTAAAAGACATCTGGGAAACCCACATTTTTATTCATTCCGTAGGACAGTGATCTGAGGATTCCTTAAGGTCAACATCAAGAAGCTCCAATCTACATTTTAAAATTATTGTTCAGAAAACATTTAGAAAAAGCTGCAGAAGTCACAGGTGAGGAACCTACCTAACCAAATAACTCTTCATTATTTGCCTATCTTTGCCTTGCCCATTATATCTATTAAAGACCAGTAACCTGCAAACTCAGATCTTCCTAGGTATGGAGCCAATGAGAACGAGTCATCAGCCAAAAAAAGGCAAAAGACAGTCTCTTGTTTTAGCTTGATAACCAGTGTGCACAATAAGTTCTTATATGTTCACATGTCAACCAAGACACAGCTTTCCCAGAACTCTGTCATGTATACCATACCTCCTGACCAGGTACCTCTTCTGGTTATTAGCATGCACACCAGTTTTATTCTAGGGCTAGAGTCTTGTCATGAACATCAGTCTCTTGAAACTGAGTCCTGGTGACCCATCTTAGCTTTTATTGGATCCCTTTCCCTGGAAAGGCAGGTCTTGACTTTGTATTAATTGCTTCCTAAAGACCTACTTCAGCCCGTATAGATACCCTTCTTAAATCTGACACAGATACCTGATGTGCAGACCTACCAGAAGAAACTCACAGGCTGTTGGTATTCCCTGAATTAAACCTGAGTTTACTGGTGCTTGATAGCCAGCTCTACAAAGAGAGGTAATCTCCTGTGACTTTTCCCAACTGGACCTAGCATGCTAATCACTCCTCTAAAGTGGCCTGTCATTGAGTTCCTAGGATAAAAAGTCTGGGTGAGAGTGACAATATGGCTTAATATATATAACACTCCTACTATGTCATGCCAAGCAACTGACATGAATTTTCTTACTTAATCGTCAAAACAATGCAATGAGGTTAGGAATGATAATATCCCCACTTTACAAGGAGACTGAGGATACAGGACTTGCCCCCAAATTAATGAGGCAGTCTGACCCCAGAAACTCTGGTTTCAGAGAAATTAAGCCATATATACCAAATATTTCATCAAACCTCTGTTACCATCAAGTGTTAAGATCACCATTATTTTAGCACTAAGAAAAAAAATACACTGCCAGTTAAACTGATACAATGCTTTCTTATCAGCGCCACTCAAAATACGGGCCCTGGGCTTCCCTGGTGGTGCAGTGGTTGAGAGTCCGCCTGCCGATGCAGGGAACACGGGTTCGTGCCCCGGTCCGGGAAGATCCCACGTGCCGCGGAGCGGCTGGGCCCGTGAGCCATGGCCGCTGAGCCTGCGTGTCCGGAGCCTGTGCTCCGCAACGGGAGAGGCCACAGCAGTGAGAGGCCCGCGTACCACACACACACACACACACACACACACACACACACACACACACACACACACAAATAATACGGGCCCTAACTAGCACCACACCACAAACTGAGCCTGTGCTCCGCAACGGGAGAGGCCACAGCAGTGAGAGGCCCGCGTACCACACACACACACACACACACACACACACACACACACACACACAAATAATACGGGCCCTAACTAGCACCACACCACAAACTGTTGTCAGTCTTCAGCAAGACAAGAACAGAAAATGAATGTTTGGAAACTTTTATAATATTTTGACATCACTATGATTTTTTATTATATTTTATAAATGTGGTAAACGTAAAAAATACCAACAATAACAATAAAAACTGGACTTTTACTTCAAATAGTTTAAGAAGCACTGACTTAGAATTTTGACTCTTCCGAATCTGTTTCTGATGCAGTCATCTGTACTCATGTTCCTCTGTTACCAAGGCTGCTCCACAGTCAGCTCCTGGGTTTTAATCCCAGACAGACAAGCACTCTTCAAACTTGGATCCCCTCTTTATCTTACAAGAAGGACTCAGGCAATGAGAGCTGTCACTACACATTCAAACATCTGAAAGTTCCAGGGTAAAAAAAAAAATCAGCTCAGAGTTCATAAAACAATGGTATCATTTGTTCCCCTGTCATTTCTAAAATTTCTTCATGCTCTCAACTGTTTATTTAACCAAATAAAAGTTTGAAAAAAATTACTTTTCCCCCTGTAGTCTGTTTTTCGTCCCTCATAAGAAACATTTTGGCTGATACTCCAGCAAACAGTCTTCATTATCTACATAGAAGATGTATGGGTAGTCCACAAGCAGTATTATTTAGATGCAGATCTAAATAGCCCAAACAATATAATTAAACACACCAACTCAAAGCATTCTAGAAGCCCAATTTTCTCCATCTTCTATTTATATTAATTTGAAAATTCATTAGCCAAAATACTCTGATATCTAAATATGTCCTGTTAGTTAATTAGGCATTGACAGACGTTTAGAGAACATATTCCACTCTTGGACATTGTTAATGGCTACTCTTTCTTTCCTGGTTATAAAAGCAATACATGTTTATCAAGGAAAGCTTGGAAACTATAGAGAATAATAATAAAGATAAAAATCTGCTCTAATCCAAAGATCAAATTAATTATAATCAGTTTATAAATTAAGTCTAGGGTGAAATAGACTACTCAATTAAATAAGATTATTTAATTTGAAAAACTGCAAATCAGTGTTTTGATAACTTCACTTATGGGAGTCATCAAAATGTTTCTAAAATGAACACAGAAACCTAAGAAATCTTATATAGATGAGCAACTGGGCTTCAACCATTACATTACACTACCACACCTAAAACACGTTAGGGGCACCACGTTCTAAAAATTCAGCTGAATAGTTTTAGAAAACACTTAAGATCTTATGGCTTGTGGGGTTCGTCTTTACACTTAGCTTTGAGAAGAGCAGGAAAAACAGATTAACTGAGATTCTGGGGAGAACTTTAAGATAGAAGTTAGATACAAATTCACCAAAAGTCACACGACACTGACAAACAGAAGTAATTGGTCTATGAGTATACAAATGGAAGAGAACAGAGAACTAGAATGCATGATGACACCAGCTCATTGAAATGTTGTGGGCAGGTATTGTTTAGTGAATTCACTAGTGGACAAACTGTAATTAAATTAAAAGGAACAAAGAGAATTGAAATGTTGATGAATTGTACAAATAATTTAAAAGTCATATGGTCTTTTATCCAAAATGTTGCTGAAACATGGGTAACAAATGCGGTTGTAACTACTGGATGGGAAAAATAAGCTCCAATATTTATCTTATTCCACAAGTAAAAATTAATTCAATGTAGATCACAGACTTAAGCATAAAATCGATAACCATAAAAATACCAGAAAAAAACCTGAGAGAGAATTTTCATGATCTTGGTGTACACAAAGATTCATTGGACAAAGCATGGGAAGTACAAATAACATGAAAAAAACAGACAAAAAAACTGAACAGATCTATCACAAGGTGAGATGTATGAATGGCCAATAAATATATGTAAAGGTACTGAATATAATTCATCATTAAGGAAACAGAAATAAAGGTACTGAATGCCATTCATCACTAAGGAAATATCACACTGAGATAACAATACATACCCACTAGAATGTATGAAATAAAAAGACTAACAAACCCAAGGAAGCTAGATGCAAGAAAGTACATTCTATACAATTCCATTTACATGAAATCTAAGAGCAGACAATCTATGGTGAGAGCAATCACCTGGGGGCAGCAGGCAGGTGACTGGAAAGGAGAATTTACTTAAGGAATGGAAATGTTAGCCCTAGTTTGGGGTGATGGTTACACGGTAATATAGAATTGTAAAATCTCCCCGAACTGAACAACTAAAATGTGCATTTTCTTGTGCTAATTTTAAATGTACAAATTTGTATATTTACTTATATTACATACATGTATATATTTATATATATTCTTTCTCTCTATATAAAACATATATATATATATATGTAGTCTAAGAAAAAGTATTGAGTTAAGCCTTCTTTAAACAATGAGTAACTTAATAGACATACATATACTGAGTTCCTAGCATGTGCTGAATTACTTGTTTTTGTGTTAGAAATGAACATATCTTAAATTGACTTAAATGTTCCAATACAAATACTATGATTAAAGTAAAACACTTTAAATTTCCCTCCTAAGGAATGGTAACTTGTCAATTCTCTGATGGTAACATTGTTCAGTACTTTTTCTGCATACAAGATATCCTATACCTTTTAAAAATAGAATATGCCCCTATTTGCAGAAATGAAAACTACAATTATATTATTTTAATAATTATTAATGTTTGCTGTCAATTACTTTCTATTTATGTGCTTATACATTTTAGAATACCTTTCTAAAGCTAGAAAGTTAACCAAGGCCTGAGAAAAGCACCTATACAACAGATTGTCAAATCTTGGTCACACTTGGTATGGTGCTATACTTGGATGGTCAGAACTGTCCTTGGCTTCTCTGCCTAAATGGTATTTGTGAGCAATACTTAGGTTGCTACAGACTAGAACATTTCCAACAAAACAGTGCTAATCACTTGCAAAAGAACCATGGAATTTCAAAATATTTCTTTGGTAGAGAAATGCTTACTGTCTTCCGCCTAGATTGTTATGCCTGAGTCATTACATTATCTGCTGCATTTTCTTGATAGGAAATTCCATTTCATGATAGCAAATCCTCAATACTGTTGTTACAGATATTTCAAAAGTATGTGCTATTACAAATTCATGTGCTTCTTTGTGATTTCAAAATTTCTCTATATATAACAACTGCAAGCTCCAGGCAGAAGAAACTGTTATTAAACATACACAATGTAACAACAGTAGGCAAAACACAGCCCAGAATGTTCTGATTTTTCCAAATTCCTTAGTTCTTCTAAATTCAATTAAAGAAAACAAGTCATCTTGATTTAAAATTCTCTGAGTCATTTCTTATCATAACCAATAATGATCTAAAATTACTGTTTTTGCATGTATCTAGAATTATAATAAATGCCATGTGTCAAAGGAGGTATTACTAGAGTAATTTTCATTATCTATAGAATTAGTTCACATAATACATTTAATGGCCTGTTACGTGTTTAGCTGGCGAGTTTCTACATTTACTAACCCCATAATTTTATATTAGAAAATTATATTTCAACCTACTGTTTTTATTTTGATTACATCCAAAATATATTAATTGTGGCACATATAGTTAATAAATGAGCCATTATTTCTCCAAGGTGTGTAAAATACATACATAATGATGCCAACTGCATTAAATTTTCCTGCCAAACAGGAAAACAATTAAAGTTGTGTCAACTATAAAGTCAGGATTACATTTATTTTAATAAAAGGAAAAGATTTACCTTATTATTTTTTTTAAACTTCAGACATGCAGTTATGTGAATGGTAACCTAATGCTGACTGTATAAAATATGAACTATGTAAAGGTTTCACAGCTGGTTTTGATCAGCTTCCTTTGTTTAACATTAAAAGTTAACTTCCAGAAGACACATACAAGCTACAGGTAATGACTACCAGATGGAGATGTTCTCCCTGTTACTATGTCTGACATCATAGAGCATACGCTATATGAAGGGAAAAAAAAAACTTGGGCAGAGATTCTGATGTTTCCTGTGGTACAAATAGGCTCTCCCCACCTAACACTGGCCAGCAAAGTCAAAGATTCTTTAGCATCAGAATGCTTTTGTACTTTTATAATAGAGTGAAATAAGGTTACAATCAGCATACATGGCCAAACGTTTAAAAAATTTACATGAACACTTTTAATTATTAGCTCTTCTTTCCTGTCAAAGTGATTAAGTTGTAGCCTACTGAGTAACATTAACATTTGCTTACAATCAGCTCAGAACAAAAGGTTCGCTCTCCACTGCATACGCCACGCTCCCACACCATATCTTATAACCATCTAACTTAAGGTCAAGCCCTGGGAGTCTAAATGCCCAGTATCCTAGCAGGGCCCCCAACAAGAGTCTCTCTGCCCCAAATTATTCCATGTACTGATATTAGGTTGTCATCTAAAAACAGCAACTGAAAAAAATAAGGTCAAAACTTCAAGAGACTCTCAATTTCTATTAAATATGGTCTCAGAGTTTTAAAATTTCTATTTCCTTTCGTTTCTCTTCATGGATGCTATACTCCCCTCAAAATGAACTACCCCTTTTTTCTCGAACTATCCTCCTAACTATACCTTCCACTATCTAACTCCCAGATTATTTCCAGTCTCTACGAGATCAGACAACATTAATTCCTAAGCCCAGCACAAAAATTATTTCCTTCATAAGGTTTTTCCTGATTCTTAGAGGAAGAACTAATTTCTCTCTCACTGAACCACTATAACATCTCATATATTACATCTTCGTTAGTAGTATATTCATTTAATAATTTATCATATCCACTGCTGGACTATATATAACCTCTCCGGTAAGGTATCCATAGAAGTCATCCTATATGGTACTTGTTGAAGGTTTTAGCCCTCATTGTATCCCTAAAGTACAATATAAGACATTCAGAAGACCTCAATACCGTTGAGCCAAAGGAATGACTTAAAATCAGGTTTTGGGCTTCCCTGGTGGCACAGTGGTTGGGAGTCCGCCTGCCGATGCAGGGGACACGGGTTCGTGCCCCGGTCCGGGAAGATTCCACAGGCCGCGGAGCGGCTCGGCCCATGAGCCATGGCCGCTGAGCCTGCGCGTCCGGAGTCTGTGCTCCGCAACAGGAGAGGCCACAACAGTGAGAGGCCCGCGTACCGCCAAAAAAAAAAAAAAAAAAATCAGGTTTTGCTTTGCTTTTTGAAAATGTCTAAATTATAAAATAAAATAATACCTTAATCATTTTGTAGAATACCAACCTACCTTACATTATACGAGTATTAGAAAAGCAAATCCTACTATATTAAAATTCTTCCCCTAAGTACAACCAACAAAAATGTGTTTATCAAAATACCGGTACAAGAATATTCACGGGAGCACTTTTAATAATAGCTCTAAATTGGATTAACCCAAGTATTTATCAAAACTGATAAATAAATTGTGTCAAATTTATACAATGGAATGCCATCTTGCACGAGAATAGCAACATGATGAATCTCACGAACATGATGTTGAGTAAAAGAAACTAGATTCAGAAGAATATACACTGTAAGATTTCATTTATATTATTAGATCCATTAGAATAATAATCAGGTTCACTAAAATCCTCCCTTGATACCACATCCCCTCTCAGTCTTTGACAGTAAACGGAGTGCTGATAATAATTATGCTAGGATGATAGGCACCAAGCAGGACTCCCTGAGCAAGCCAGGATGCGTTTATACTAGTTTTAGAGCAAAAATCCCTTCAAGGTTGACTATTACTTCTGCCTTCACTTTCTCATCTCCAGTGCTCTTGGTAATTAATTCTAAAAAGACTTTTTGTTCCCACCACTGAATTGGAACTATTCTTGCCACAACTTATCAAATGTAATAGTCAACCCACTGTCCTCATTTTAGTCAACTTCTCAACAGGATCTGAAATACTCTCTTCATTTGGCTACCAGGATACCATACAGTTGGTGTCACTCATCTCCTGGCCTGTGTCTTCATTTCTTCAACCTGTGTGTGTTGGGATACCTCCTGGGGCTGCTCTCCAGTCTTCTCTCTTCTCTTCCTAAGAGACCTCATACTACCTTATATGACTTTAAATCCCATTAATATGCCAATGACTACAAAATTTTTATCTTTAGCACCAACCTCTCTCATGAATTCAAGTCATATATTAAACTGCTTACTCTACTCCTCCACTTAGCTGTCTTACAGGTTTCTCAACTTTAATACGATAAATGCATTTAACACATAAATGCTAAATTTTGGCCCCAAACCGCTATTCATCTAGCTGCTCAGATAAACATTCTAGAGGTCATCCTTGATTTCTTCTGTATCTTCACATCTAATATCCACTCTGTTATTAGCAAGTCCTGTTGGTACCACCTTCAAAATAAAGCCATACTGAACCACTTCTCACCACTACAGTGAGTGAGCGACCAGAAACCACTCACCACTACAGTGAGTGAGCTACCAGAAACCACTACTGAAGTCTCTTAACCAGTTAGTCTACCTGCTTCCACTCCGAAACACCTACAGCCAGCTGGAGTGATCTTTTAAAAATCTTAAATCATCCAGAGGGTTCTGGGGATCTGCTGCACAACAATGTACATGTGGTTGAAAATACTGTACTGCACATTTAGAAATGGCTGGAATGGTGAAAAAAGAATTATGAATTTACTTCACTTGGACAAAAATATTTTTGAAACTCAACTGCTTTTGTTTCAAAGTCAAATAAATTCTAAAAAAAGATAAATAAAATACTCTTAAATGAGAGCACAAATCACTCCCCTACTTATAAACTTTACTAGTTTCCTATCAGACTTTGAACAAAATGCAACTCCTTAGCAAGATTTATCAGTGTAAATTAAACCTTTTAAAAACTTCTGTCCGGGGCTTCCCTGGTGGCGCAGTGGTTGAGAGCCCGCCTGCCGATGCAGGGGACACGGGTTCGTGCCCCGGTCCGGGAAGATCCCACATGCCGTGGAGCGGCTGGGTCCGTGAGCCATGGCCGCTGAGCCTGTGCGTCCGGAGCCTGTGCTCCAAAACAGGAGAGGCCACAACAGTGAGAGGCCCGCGTAACGCAAAAAAAAAATAAAAAACTTCTGTCCGTACAAAGTCAAACAGTGAAAGTGACACAGAGAAACACAATGCATGCATAATATGGCCCCTGCCTCCCTTTTACGCATCATCTCCTACCATTTGACCCCACTCACTTCACTCCAAATACCCTGATATTTCTGTTTTTGAAGCACATTCCAGTTTCAGGACCTTTATACCTCCTGTCAGTCTAGAATGCTCCTCCCCTAGATCTTTGTATGGTATTCTATTCAACATTATTTAGTTTTTTACTCAAATACCATCTCCTCTGAAGTAATCTAACTTTACCTCTCCCTTTCCTTATCCTGCATTATTTTCTTCATAGCAGTTAACATTATCTGATATTATTTATTCATTTATTTATTATCTTTCTTGCACACCAAAAGATAAGCTCTATGGGGGCAGGGGCTTTATGTACCATGACATCCCCAACGCCTGAAACAACGCTTTGGCACATTCATCAATAAATCTTTGATGAACCAATGAATGATGGAACCCATGTGAGGCTAACAATCCCATCCAGTCTAACTCAACCTCTTGTATATACAGTATATTGAGGAGACAGGATTTTACTTATATCAGAATCCACATAATTATACACTATTTTTAACAGAGTTCTGCCTGGAGAGTAGCAATATAAAATTGCAGTAGTTGCAGAATATTTTACTATTGGGCCTGATAAAACATTAAACCAGAAACTATTCTAAAATAACTGCCTGTCCCAGCAGTTTCGACCAATTTTTGCAGCTGGAACAGAAAGGGGAAAAAGCCAGGTGAACTTTTACTCACTTATATGTGAGTGTGATGCCTTTCTTTAATTTTATTTGGGCTTCTAAATGAAATAAGCAACTTGAATAAAATGGGAGCCAATGAACTTATAAATTTTAAAAGTGCCACATTACGCATTTTAATTAAGTGCCTGGGAAAAATGTGATTTGGAGTCCTACTGCCCTGACTTACAACAGAAAGACTTAAGTATTTTACTAAATATTCTGAAGTATCTATACACAGAGAATCACTGTATTTATGTACATTATCTACTACTGCTCCAATCTTCATGCAACATTAATGGATGCTGATATTCCAAATTTAAAACTTCAACACATTTAAGCCAAGGAAAAACTATGTACTCCACAATTGCTACCTAATTCATTACTCATTTTTGTTATATCTGACAAGGTCCTTTCACGTCACATAGTTAAAGGGACCGGGCACCTCTTTTCCAAGAACTTGGTTGATTTGGGGGTGAACTTGATAATCCTGAAAACACTAATTCAGAAATGTATTGAAATCCAACCCCCCAAATAATGTGAGAAATATACTGGAAATTATTAAAAATGAAGAAATGGTAATCAAAATTCTTTTGTAATTTCTTTCTACATTTCTTTATTCTTATCATTTCTGTTAACCAAAACAATATGAATGAAGACCTCATTAGACACTTATCTCAAGCATCAAAAACAGGATCTATCAAATAGAAGATGATAAATATAAATTATAAATATTAATTACATAATAAATATAAATTATACATAAAACAACAGCTTATGTGACAGAGTTCCCCTCTCAAAGTTCTTAGATTACCTAGAAACATCATAACTAACAATAAATCTAATTCAATTAAGATTATCTCCTATATTTAAAATGTTTGACTTTTATTTATGAGAAAATTATATACTCCATTGAAAGATACATTTCTATATTCAAATACTCTGAAGTTTGTAGCAAATTAAATTAGAAATGACTTGAAATTTACTCTGTCACTGACTTTGTAATTATTTAAGCAAATTAAATGTTCAAGCTTCTTTAAAATTTTCATTTTACCAATATCATTCCCTACTTTAATAAAAAATATAAAAAATGAAGTGAACAAATTTCACTATGTGCACTGGTCACCTGGATTTCTGGTTTATGCTTACTGCATAAATAAATTTTCTCCAACCTATATATACATTTTCACTTAACTGCAGATAATCTGATACTAACCTTCTAGATCTTTAAAGTGTATTACCAGAAAGGCTGGAGTACTTAAATCATCCTTAGGAAGCCACAGGAAATAGTAAACACGTAACATCACAAGGTCACCCATTACAAAAAATAGAAACTGTACAGCATGGTGACCATAGTTAATAATACTGTATCGCAAATTGGAAAGTTGCTAAGAGAGTATATCTTAAAAGTCCTCATCACAAGAAACAAAATTTTTTTTAACTATGTATGGTGACGAATGTTAACTAGACTTACTGTGGTGATCATTTTGCTATATATACAAATATTGAATCATTATGTTGTGCACCTGAAACTAATATAATGTTCTATGTCAATTATACCTCAATAAAAAAAAAAATCTGAAACAACTCAGTCTTACTTCCTGGTCAACTACTAATATCAAATCTTAAATGCTTACATGATTAAATGTGATTTGTTACCTCTATCGCCGAGGAACCAAACTCACGGACCCCTTGGACTTGAAGAAACTGTGTACATAACAAAGCACTGGGGTCTTAAGAATCTTGGTTTTAAAAACCTCCTCAAGTTCCTTTCACCTCTAAAACTCTATGCATTCTTTGAGTTTTGCTGTGTTCAAAATAGCCTCAGCAATTGATTCATAATGGTGTCATATACGTAACTAGAAAAACTTCTGTCTCACTGATGTTGAAAATAGGAGTTATTGGTCTGTGAACAGGTGCACTGCTAAAAAAAAAAAAAGAAGTTTTAATGTAATTCTAGTTCCAGAGCTATTAATAACTAAATTTTGATATTCAAGATATCAGGAATAGTGAACACTAGGTGTCAGTGTAAGAAATGGAAAAATATTTTTAAAAACTTGTTTCCAATCAGGTGTATAACAAAGAAATCAAAAACAGCTGTGACCACATTTACTTATAATTGCATAATTCATTTAACAAGCTCTTTAAAACAAAAATTCCTGTTCCAAAACCATCAAGAGTTTAAGATCAGATTAAGCTGATTATTAGAAGTTACAAGTCTTTTTTGTAACTTCAGTTACATAAAGCACAGCAAGTACTTTTACTTTTAAGAATACATATTTTGAAGAATGGTGTTAAATAAGTATGGAAGTATTATGTTGCATGACTTTAGTTGGTAGAAAACAATTATTTTAAAAAACAATGCTGGATGATTAATTTGAAAATACTGAATTTTAACTTTTCCCCCGAAGTCTCCTACATAAATACCAAGGTATTACAAGTTAAGATGCTTAAAGGGTCAATTCACAAAGAAAAAAACACAAGAACACAGGAAGGATGATTGACTCTCCCCAAATTTTGGTACCTAGAGGTTGTAATTTAACTATGAATGCTAATACTGATAATAAAAACTGCATCTATTAACTATAACAATATTTCAGATAAAAAGCTTTCTCTATAGACTCTTCAGGGTAAAGATTTTCAAACTAGGTTTTAAAAATATTATTATTAGCAATAATTATAAAATATAGTGTCTCATATTTTATAAAGTATATTCATAGTAAATACCTGATTTAGGCCCCAAAATAATTATATAATAAATCTATACTCATTAGCACACTGGTCATTTTGGGGGCTTGAACTCTCTTTTCTGTCCTCTGAACCCTCTCTCACCTACCCATTTATCCATTTCTCTGTTTGATCTCTCAAACTCCACGTTACTATCTACTTAGTAAATCTTTCCATGTGTTTTTCAAGCACGTTGGGAAACTTTTTCATACAATATTCTGAAAGTCATTCATTTGGGGGAAAGGAAAAAACTAAACATAGCAGTCATCACTAAAATACAAAATGTTGGGACTCAAAAAATCATTTAGGAGAACATTCAAGTACTTGATGGAGAAACTCTTGTTTCACTGACAGTTAAGTTCTACTTGAACTGCAGTCATAAGAGGAGAAAGCATGAAGCTTATGGAAAAGCCTTCCAAGTCCCAGGATTCAAACAAAGGCAATTTAAACCACTCTGTATCCGACGGTTTCTTCTCAGGGACATAAAGTTAGATGGGAACAGACAAGAAGAACAGGGAAATGCACATATAACAAATTATCTAAACTGATATCTAAGAATTGTAAGATATCTAAAGCATGCCAGGAGTGAGAAGTGGAAGTAGGATAAATCAAGACAGAACTGTATATAGTGTGACACTCAAAGCCAGGAAAGTGGCCCCAGAAATACATATAGGCATATGATTCTTCAAGCTCTCTTCTGGCTCTTTAGTGTCTTTGCCCTTAACACTGTGTTACTCCAATTGTATAGTTTTTTGATTAGAATTTTTGGCTGGCATTGATTAAATCATGTTTTCATCAACAGTGTCGATGAGTGCTAAGCCATTTATGTACATCATCTTATATAATGCCTACGAGGTAGGTAAATTCCTACAGATGAGTAAACCAGGACTCAAAGGGATTAAGAAATAACTCTCAATAATGCATAACTAGCAAGTTATGAAGGAAGCCAAAATTCAAACCCAGGGATGTCTGTCTCCAAAAGCTTTCCACTCTACCAGCATTTCCCAGCTGAAGGTTCAAAAGCTCTTGTGGGTTTTGCAAAAGTAACCAGGAGAGTCACATTTAGAACAATGACTAGTAAGTGAGAATGTGCCAAATTGGTACATCTAAATGTACTCAGAACTCAGAACTTCTACCTGATTTTTACTCAGGTAAACACTGATGTCCGTCATAATGGATTTGATTGATATATTGTTTTGAATTTGTTTATTCTTACAGATACAGCCATAATTTACAGCCATAGTGGATTACTGTTTACAGATGGCAAATGTAGTTCAGGAACCTGTTACCATCCAACTCAGAGGTAGTAACATCTCTCTCCTAAATACTTCAACATCCTTATTCAAACAGACCTCTCTGGAAGTGGCATCTTGAGTCTTTCACTACCTTATATAAAACAGCCAGGTTATTTTATCCACTTTCCTGACTGTGCCACTTTCTAAAATCTTCAATATCCCCAGCAATCTATAGAATTACATAAAAATCCCTCTGTTTGAAATTCAATGACCTTGAATATCTAGTCCCAACCTTCTTTTTCATCCCTTTCTACAGAATACATTTAAGAAACAATTATATTCCAGTGGGAAATCCACATGGCTTGATCAAGGTGATTTCATATAAACCAATGGCTAAATTTGATTTCTTGGCATAAAATGCAAGCTCTGGGCAATTTATATGATACTTAAAAATAGGAATTCTACTCCTGACAACATCTAAAACTTTTCTTCTTGAAGCCAATGACCAACGCAAGCAGCAAATGGTAAATTTCCAGAAGAGTTCACAATATCTTAAGTATCTTTTCTGAGTATGCTTTAATCTCTTCTTTCTTAATATTTAATTACCTTTGTCCAGAGATCTATCAAATGATGCCTACTTTAATGTTATGAAATTATTCATTATGCCTAAAATGTTTTGCTGGCTGTTACGACCATTTCTCACAATGAAGAATGTTACTTTTTCTCTTTACAGACTTAAAATACAGGATATCTTTATAAGATACTTGATATTGAATTTGTATTTTCCACACCAAAAGAAGGTTCTACTTACTTTTCTTGGGGCTTCTCTTTTCTAACCATTTCTTTTTGTTCACTATTCTCCATAAACCCTCTGCAAAATACGAATCTATTCTGAAATCAATACTTTCACTACAGAGAACCACAGAATACTCAAAAGTAGAAGGGACCTTAGAGATACACAGTAAATTCAGTCAGTAAGTACCAGAATAAAAGAATCAGAATTTTTCGTCCTAAAGACTCCTCAAACTCTCTGAAAAAGAAATTACTTGAATTTCACATCTCCTATTTTATAAACTGTGCGACTTGTGCCAAATTGCTTAATCTTTCTGTTCTTCAGTTTCCACACCTACAAAATATTTTCTAACTATCCAGGTTTACCACAAATATTAAGTAAAATGTTTATTATAAGAGATGTCATTCTCAAAGTATGCACAATTGAAAGTTTAAAAAGAAAATATACTTTTAAAAATTTCTTAAGGACATTACTAAATCAAGGAATCTTCATACAAAGTTGTAGGGAAGAAAGTTTTTTGATCTTTTAAGAAATATATGCTATATTATATACAACTAAATTTCCAGATTAAAAAAAATTAACTTTATTATTGAGAGACATCTTTCTAAGTGTATCACACACTATCTTTACTATCAAAGAGTATCCTGAATGTATCAATTTTTTCTAATTGTTTCAAGCCTTAAATATGAATATCAATCAATATACTTGTTGTATGTCAGAGTGATGGTCTCTACAACCAAAGAAATGTTATTAGGAGACGTTAGGTATTTCAATGCATACTTTCTGGAACATAATTTATAAATTGTACTCCTAGACCAATTAGATACCTATAATTTTGTGTAGTTCTGTTTTTTAGCAATCATTTCCCTCTTAGCTCCTACACTCTCCCAACTTCTTGCTGCTTCTTATCAGCACCTGCCTCCACACCATTCTGCTGCATCTACTCTACTGTGAAAAAGAAAAACATATAAACTTGTAGATTAAACCCACTCTGAGTAATGAGCATGATTACAGTAGAGTCTATTGCCTTTCTGTCGCTTACTGTCAGATTCTTAGCTGGATTAGAAGTGCAAAGTCAGTAAGATTCTACTAATAATAAAACATTACTTTCAAATTTAGTCTCAAAACATTCTTAACGTGTTCTCTTAAGCCTTTTCTAATTGACACATTTATTTGATGAACCTTATTTCTCTTTCCATTCCCTTTAAAAATCTGAAGTCAATTTTATATCAGTCTTCAAACATAAATAATATCTTTTGAATTTCAGATTATCTACATCACTTAGAATTTCAGAACAACTTACTCTAGAGAAGTATCTAAGGAGAGTTAGTGCATTCTTAGGAAACAGAATGTGATTTGTAAATTCATCAAGAGAATGTCTGAAATTATAAGCATAAACAAATGGCTCCCTATCACAGTCAGTAAAATAAAACCCCTAATAAAACATCAGGATGAATGTGAATATCTGAAGGGATAAAAAACATACTTAAAAAAGGAACTGTTATATATTCTTCAAGTGTAGACTAATATATAATACTTGGATCTGGGAAATAAATAAAGCTGTCTAATGATATCTATATAACACATAAGGCCATGTCAAATTGGGTTAAACTACGTTAGAAAGCTACATAGAAATAACAGTTGTTATTTTTTTAAACCTGGAAAATGGCCTATGTATCTACAATAAAATAATATATAAAAAATATTTAGGAGACTGGTTGGCACCTAGTAGATATGAACTAACTTTTATTTCCTTCTTCTCTGCATAATCTCCACACTAATCAAGAGAAACAGCAACTCTGGGAAAAGAAGATATAGGATTATGAATAAATAAAAGACTTTCACAGACCTTGGAAAAGGTACTGAAGAACAGGAGTCTGAAAACAAGTCTCTTGGTTCAGATACAGAACAGAACACAAAATGTGATGAAGGAGGATGCAGTAGTTGGGAGATACTTGCCAAAGTAAAAGGCATTAGAAGAACAAACAGATAGGGGAGGAGAAACTCAGTGCCTGCTAATCCAGATGGGAGGTTAGATAGTTACTCCTCACACGTTAGGTTTATTCTTTACTAGTTTTCATAAAGATTATTAGAATAACTTTGAAAACCAATTCATATATGAACACAGAATTCAACAGATTGCATGGTTTACTACTTGGCTGATAAATTCGTATAGTGAAAACCCAGTATGACTTTTAAGTAGAATGGTAGATAATTATATTCCGTGTATAAAACAAAGTGATTTTTCTGATATTTAACTGTGAGTAAATAGAGAAATAAAAGTAGCTATACGGCCACCAAAAATTATGGTAGTTTTTGAACTGCAAAAATGGGTATTATCAAAAGCATATTATCGACAGCATATAATATCAATTCAGTCACACAATTTCCAGTTGGCACAAATCTGTACCTATTTTAATTAACTGATGTAACTCAGTCTGGAGAGAGGGTATTTTATGAATGGTCTGCATGTCTTTGGTAAATCTGAAATTCTTGGAAACTATGCATTAGGCATTTAATAGGAGCTGCAGCCAGAACTGAGTTTCAGCACAGGTCAGAAATCCAAACTTGGCATAGGATCCAAGTAGCTAGCAGAGCTTAGCTTAAGTTAGGTAACAGGATCCTAGCTGACCGGCAGGAATAAATGAAGAACACTAAAGGAAAAGCCTTGACACACATGGAAAGGAGGGAAGACACTGTCCTACACCTCTGCTAAGAAAATCATGTATAACAGTATGAAACGGTGCTTTTAACTTACTTGGAACTATAAACAATTTGTACTCTGAGATTCTCTTACCTTGAAGAGTTGAACAATTGACTATTAGTAGAATATACTACAGGAGGAAAAAGAAGACATGCTGAGAGTTGGGAAAGGACTGGAAATTCTTTCCTGGTTGGTCCTCTAGGTTATGCCTGTAGCAAATTACCCAGGAGAATTGGCGGGGAAAAACGTAGCTAAAGAGGCGATCTACTTAGAATACGCCCATTTTGTGTCACAGGTTAAAAACTAAATATCTGTCATCTGCAATACAAACATTATTTCTTAAAAAAGAGAAGATACAATACTATTTCTTGAGGTATGAGGTAGTAATATGAGAGAAAATCCAGTTAAGTAATAGAAAATATTAAGAGCAATCGATCAGAAACAAGTGCCATTCAAAACAATTAGTAAATTTTCCACAACACACTCTTTAAAAAGAAGCAAAAAAGAAGGAAAGGAATCACTGTTCAAGACATACAATGTTCTATATTGTGAACAATGCTGTGTATGTATATGTGTGCACACGTGTGTGTATATTCCACAAAGCAGGTGTGCTTTCAGTCTGTTTATGCTAAATATGTGGTACTTCATTTACTCTACAGTAGAAACAGACAAATAAGCCAAGAATTTTTTCCCAGATGGTATCTGTGAATTTCTCTGTCCCATCCACGTAAACACAGAGTGGTGTGTTCCGGTTTGCTGAGTTACATATCCACGCTCTGACTTGGTACAAAGTCTGAATGTTTAGTCAGCTAAAACACTGTTTCCATTCTGTGATTCATTAGGTCCCCATGGTACCTCTACTTCCTTTACTTTATGCAATCACAAATTATATTAGTTTGTCCTATTTTTATAACCCTTATAACTGAAGATCTGCACAGGAAATTCTATCGCTATTTTAAAACATACTCATAAACCATTACTGAGGTGACATAAGTGACAGCCCCACAGAAGTGGTGATGAGGACTGAACATTGCCTTGCATGAGATCCTTCTACCAGGAAGATAAACTGTCAAATTAAAAAGCATTACAAGTAAGTGGGGTAGAGGAAGGGATGACTCAGTGTATGCTAATCCAGATGGGAGACTTAAGCAATCACTTTTGACACATATAAATTTGTTATTAATTTTCATAACTAAAGACTATTAGAATAACCCTGAGAAAGTGGTTCTGATGTGAAAAGAGTACAACAAATTGAGGAGCTTACTAGTTGCCTGGTAGATTATATAGTGAAAATCCAATATGTTCTGAAATGGAATGGTAGATAGTTACACTTCGTGCATACAATGAAGAGGGTCCTCTGATATTTAATTTTGAATGAATAAAAAAATGAAAGCAGCTATATAGCCATCAGATGTCATGACAGTTTTGGAACTTGAAAGGATATTATTATTGACAGTATCATAATAGCAACTCTATCACACAATTTCAAGTTGGCATAAATCTTTACCTACTTCAAACAGATGTAGCTCACCCTGTGGAGTGGGAGAAGACGGAAGCTTAGGATATGAAAATGTCTGCATCTTTCTGGAAAATTTGAAAGAGGATTTCAATGGATTTTTTCAATCCAATTCTAATCTAAATCATGCCATTAAATAGCCCTGTTATCTTAGAATTAATCACGATAGTAACCATTTACTACTACCAACTTAGAGAAAGGGTACTATGCCTCAGAAACTTCACTAAGTCTCTAATATACAATATATCTAATTTTTATTACCCTCTATAACCACTGTAAAAAGTAAATATTAGTATTGTTATTTTACAAAATAAGAAAATTAAAAGTTTTGAAAACTCTCTCTAGTGACAACTAATTAGTATTGCACTGAATCATAAAACTGCTGATATTTAACCATTCCTGACTTATAAAAAAGGCAATTTCATTTGGTTCAAACTATTATATAACAAATAATTTCTGAAGTATAATTCAACTTTAAAATCCTATGACTTTAATATTCTAACTTGTTCTTGAATAAAGTCAAAAGCTTTATATAGATTTTAAACTATAAGTTTTCATGATTTAACATATTCCATAATCTTCACGCAGAAGTCCAGTGAAGAACAGTTAACTGGGGCCTGAGCTGGTCACAACCTAGCAAGTGGAACAGAGTAGAGTTAGGTGGAATCACTCAGACTGGAAGGCAGGCCTGGCTGAAGAACTGAGGAAGAATCAGGGGTAGGATGAGAGGGCACAGGTCTCAAATGGGAATCATAGGTCCAAGAAACAAGAGACAGAAGACTTAAAGAAAACCTCTTCCCAAATGAAACAACACGCAACCGCTGCCAAAATGATCCAAGAGACTGAAGAATGGATTTTCTTCCCCTTTAAAGTTTTAGATTAAGGTATTAAGGGCTAGCAGTTGAGGAAAGAACGAGTCAACTTAAGTTCTAGCTCACTACCCCAGTACTTAAAGGTGCTTTTTGAACAGGAGACACAGCACCACAGAGGTTGTAAGAGTGGAATCACTTTCTTCCCTTCTAAATAGGCTGCAGCAAAAATCTAAATGCTTTTTATTTCTTCTATAAGTTATGTATTCCCTTTGATAGTACACTATCAAAGCACTTTGATAGATCACTCTGGCATTTACAAAGTCACAGGGGGAAAAAGTATATCACGTAAAAACAACTTCCTTATTATATTTGTCTATGAACTTCTGTGACATACATAACACTGTTTCCACAGCTTTTGAGGAAAACTAAAATTCCTTTAAAAAACATCACTTTCTTCCAAAATTAAAAAGTATGTTTTCTTGAAAAATTGAAATTGAAGATGGATATGGGAAATACAGCAACAATATGCTATATAAATCCATCAACACTGAATACTTTCCTGGTTAAGCAAATGAAGCCGGCCTGGTAAAAACCAGGTAGAAGTGGCTCCTGAGCTCAGATTTCCATATTAAAAGTCATACCTGTGCTGTCAAACATTCCAATTTTAATCTTTCAAGAATAGCCAGAAATCCTAAGTTTTTATGTAAAAGTGATCTAATTTTAAAATGTTGGCAACTAAATTTGTATCAATATAGTGCAAGCAAAACCAGATTCTATGCTACATCTATGCATAGGTCAAGAGTTGTTTACCTCTATTCTGATGCTTACTTTCCTCAATTAAATTTAATAAATATATTAAATATATTTATTTGAATCCTATGAAAGATTTAACATATATTTTTATATAGACATGTATATACAAAAACAAGAATTCCAGGCTAGATACCTCTTGTCAAAACCCCCATCTCTCCCTGTGAATATCAGCATTACCAGTTACCATAAAGTTTAAAAATTAATTTATTTAAAAAAATTTTTTAATTCAATTTATTTAAACTAAAAAACAGTTCATCCCACTCCACCTCCTGCCTCTGGCAACCACCAATCTGTTTCTCTGTTTCTATGAAGTTGATTTGTTTTTCTTTTAGATTCCACATATAAAAGGGCTCATACAGTATTTGTCTTTCTATGTCTGTCTTACTTCACTTGGCATAATATCCTTGAGGTCCACTCACGGTATTGCAAATGGCAAGGTTTCATTATTTCTCAAGGCTCAGTAATATTCCACTGCATAGTCATACCACAATTTCTTTACCCATTCGTCCAGAGATGGATACTTAGGTTGTTTCCATATCTTGACTACTACAAATAATGCTGCCACGAACATGGGCATGCATACATCTTTTTGAGTTAGTATTTTCATTTCTTTGGATAAATACCCAGAATTGGACTTGCTGGATGATATGGTAGTTCTGTCTTTAATTTTCTGAGAAACCATAGTGGTTTTCCATAGTGGCTGCACAAATGCACAATCCAACAATGCACAAGGGCTCCCTTACTCCACATCCTCACCATCAGTTGCTATTTTTAGTCTTTTTGATGACAGTCATTCTGACAAGTGTGAGGTGATATCTCATTTGGTTTTGATTTGCATTTCCCTGATGGCTAATGATGGTGAGCATCTTTTCAGGTACATGTTGGCCAGCTGTCTGTCTTCTTTGGAAAAGTGTCTATTCAGATCATCTGCCCATTTATTAATTGTTTATTTTTTGCTATTGAGTTGTATGACTTCTTCATATATTTTGAATATTAGCCCCTTATCAGATATATGATTTGCAAACATTTTCCTCCATTCAGTAGGTTACCTTTTCATTTTGTTGATGGTTTCCTTTGCTGTGCACAAGCTTTTTAGTTTGATGTAGTCTCAATTGTTTATTTTTGCTTTTGTTTGTGGGGTCAGATTCAAAAAATCATTGCCAAGACCTATGTCAAGGAGCTTAATGCTTATGTTTTCTTCTAGGCATTTCATGGTTGTAGGTCTTACATTTAAGTCTTTAATCCATTTTGAGTTAATTTTTGTGTACAGTGTAAAAGAGCATCTAGTTTCATTCTTTAGCATGTGGCTCTCCAATTCTGACTGCTTTCTCGTAAATTAATTGACCATATATGTGGGCTATTTCAGGGCTCTTATTCTGTTCCACTGATCTACGTGTATGTTTTAGGCCAACACTTGTTAGAATGGCTATTATGAAAAAGACATGAGATAACAAGTGCTGGTGAGGATGTGGAGAAAAGGGAATCCAGTACTTTAAAACTGTTGTGCTATTTCCTTCTAGTCTCCATAGTTTCATGAAAATTCTGCTGTCTTTCAAATCATTGTTCCCCTATGGTAGTAAATCTGGGTGCTTTTAAAATTTATATTATGCCGTTCATAGTCAGCAGTTTGAACATGCATTTCTTTGGGCTCATCCTTTCTGGAGTTTGCTCAGCTTCTTAAATCTATAGATCTACTTATTTTAGTAAATTCCAGACATTTTCAGCCATTATGTAATTATATAGAAAGCCTATTTGCAATAGCAAATAAGAAGGTTAAATACTTAGGAATATATCTAACAAGAAATACATGAAGCCTATAAAAAGAAATGTTAAAACACTCATGTAAGACACAAAAATAGTCTTGAAAAAATGTAGACATTCATTTTTCTTAGACTGACTCAACATTAAGATGCAGTTCTCTTTCAACTGATTTATAAATTCACACAATCCCCATAAAAATACCAGCAAGTTATTTTATGGAGCTAGAAAATTCAATACTAATGTTCACATGGAAAAATAAACATATAAGAATAATCAGGAACACACTGAGAAAAATTAGAAGGGGTGTCTAGCTGTAACAATCTTTAAGATATACCATAAAACCAATATAATTAAAAACGTTGTATTAGCACATGCGTAGACAAATAAACCACTGGTATAGAATATAAAATCAGAAATAGACCCCAATACATATGCTAATTTAGTAATGATAAAGGAGGCATCTCAAATCATTAGGGAAAGTAGATACTTTTTAATAAATGATGATGGTATAACTGGGTAGTCATTTGGAAAAATCTATAGTTAGATCCATATCTCACACAATAACAAGAATAAACCACAAATGGTTAGGAATCTAAATGTTAAAAATGAAACCATACAGGTACTAGAAGACAATATGGATGAATTTCTCTTTAAACTCAGTATAAGAAAAGTGTTCCTAACTATAACTCAGAAGGAAATAAGAGATTGATGCATTTGACTACATTAAAATAAAAATACTTGTATGCCTCCCCAAAGCTCATAAAAACAAAGTCAAGATAACTGTAACTGACACAGAAGAAGAATATATTTATATCATATGCCACAAGCAAAGGACTGATATACCTAATATTTATGAGACACAGGACCAAAAACTTGATAGAAAAATGAGGAAAGGACATGAAAGCATTCCTAGTGCCCAACACTGAAACAACTTGAGAAATAAAAATAAATAATAATATTACTGCATAATGAACCAAAGAATAAAATTTAAATACACATTAATCCATACATATGTACATTAAAAATTTAATAAATAAATGGTGATAAAGAATAGCTATTCCTATCAGAATAACTGCAATTAAAAAAGATAAAAGGAAAGAAGAAAATAGAAAATAATTACTATGCAAATACCACAGTAATAACTATCTCAGACTACACCCACTGATGAATGTTAAAATTAATAGGCAAAATTTTTCAGAGAAACAGTATTTGCATAGTCACAAAATATCTCCCACAAGACATTTATTAACAACAAAATAAAAAAAAATTCATTATAGTGGAAAAATTCAGCCTATACCACTTTACCCAAGTTATCAAGGTTAATTTAAGATCACAAACGACACATCAACAACATGAACCCACTGATATGATACAGTGAGAAAAACCCATCACTTCTGTGGTATTCTTGCCAAATAGGCATAGCCACATTCTAACCGTAAGAAAACATTAGACCAATTGACAAAGAAGAGCATTCTACAGAATAATTGTCTAGTACTTTTCAAAAATGTCAAGGTCATGAAAGACTTTAAAGAAAGACTGAGGAACTATCACAGATAAAAGACCACAAAGACATGACAGCTCACTACAGTGTGTTATCCTGGATTATTACCTCCTGGAACAGAAAAGGGACATTAATGGGAAAACTGACGAAATTCATATAAGGTTGGTAATTTTATTAACAGTATTGTACCAATGTTATTCCTGGTTTTGATAATTGTACTATGGTTATGCAAGATATTAACAGAGGAATGTGAACTGTATCTGAGAATTCTCTGTAATATTTGTGCAATTCTCTTTCCAGATATCTAAAATTCAGAATAAAAGTTTTTTTTAAAGTTCTGAAAAAACTATACTGATATAATGATACAAATCAGATCAGTGGGGCTTCCCTGGTGGCATGGTGGTTGAGAGTCTGCCTGCCAATGCAGGGGACACGGGTTCGTGCCTGGGTCCGGGAGGATCCCACATGCCGCGGAGCGGCTGGGCCCATGAGCCATGGCTGCTGAGCCTGCGTATCCGGAGCCTGTGCTCCGCAACGGGAGAGGCCACAACAGTGAGAGGCCCGCGTACCGCAAAAACAAAAAACAAAAGAACAGATCAGTGTTATCCGAGGTCAGGAGTGGGAGAAAAGACTGATTACACAGGGGTACAAAGGGATGTTTTTGGATGATGGAAACATTTCCATATAATGACTGCGTTGCTAGCCACATGACAATATTCATCTGTCAAAAGTCATGCAATGGTGAAATTCTGTTACATGAAAATTATACTTCAATAGAGCTGACAAAAAAAGAATTCCAAATGTAAAAAAATGTAAAAAAAAAAAAAAATTCTTAAAAATATCTTGGGTTGTGATGCCAATATAAGTGGAATGCAGAGAAGAGATACCAAATAAGATTATATGCTCTTACCAGGTTAATTAACTGAGTGTGTACTACATCTTCTACCAAAACTGCTGTTTCATGAAGAGGCCTCCTAGAATCACCTAGAGAAAACCTGCAAAGAAAATCAAACATACCAATATTAAGGACTGTAAAACTAAGAAAGGCAAAAGTGAAAAATATTAACCATGATACTGTTTAATAAAGTACAAACTGTCCTCTCAAATGACAGAGTACGTATACAATTTTCTATGGACAAGGAATTGCATCTTTCCTACATAAGCTGAAACTTCCAGAGAAAACTGCAGTGTCATCAATGTTATTTCTTGACTTGTGTAGGCATTTTCTGAGGGCATTTACTATTTCAAAATGCAAAATTTTAAAGACAACCACTTCATAATATTGGCAACCAGAAAACTGTTACCATATCCAAATAACCAATACAGCTGGCCCTTCATATCTTCAGGTTCTGCAGGTTCCTCGGATTCAACCAACCACCAATTGAAAATATTCAAAATTAAAAAAAAATCCAGAACGTTCTGAATAGCAAAACTTGATTTTGCCATGTGGTGGCAACAATTCACATATCATTCACATTGTATTTACAATTATTTACATGGCATTTACTTTGTATGAGGTATTATAAGTTATCTAGGAACAATTTAAAGTGTATGGAAATTTCCCCAAAGAAGATATACAGATTGACAATAAACACATGAAAGGATGCTCAACATCACTAATCATTAGAGAAATGCAAATCAAAACTACCATTAGGTATCACCTCACACCAGTCAGAATGGCCATCATCAAAAAATCTACAATCAATAAATGCTGGAGAGGGTGTGGAGAAAAGGGAACCCTCTTGCACTGTTGGTGGGAATGTAAATTGATACAGCCACTATGGAGAACAGTAGGGAGGTTCCTTAAAAAACTAAAAGTAGGACTACCGTATGACCCAGCAATCCCACTACTGGGCATATACCCTGAGAAAACCATAATTCAAAAAGAGTCATATACCACAATGTTCACTGCACCCCTATTTACAATAGCCAGGACATGGAAGCAACCTAACTGTCCATCAACAAATGAATGGATAAAGAAGATGTGGCACATATATACAATGGAATATTACTCAGCCATAAAAAGAAACGAAACTGAGTTATTTGTAGTGAAGTGGATGGACCGAGAAACTGTCATACAGAGTGATGTAAGTCAGAAAGAGAAAAACAAATATCGCAGGCTGACACATATATATGGAATCTAAAAAGAAAAAAAAATGGTTATGAAGAACCTAGGGGCAGGACAGGAATAAAGACGCAGACGTAGAGAATGGATTTGAGGACACAGGGATGGGGAAGCGTAAGCTGGGATGAAGTGAGAGAGTGGCATGGACACATATACACTACCAAATGTAAAATAGACAGCTAGTGGGAAGCAGCCACATAGCACAGGGAGATCAGCTCCGTGCTTTGTCTCCACCTAGAGGAGTGGGATAGAGAGGGTGGGAGGGAGACACAAGAGGGAGGAGATATGGGGATATATGTACACATAAAGCTGATTCACTTTGTTATACAGCAGAAACTAACACACCATTGTAAAGCATTATACTCCAATAAAGATGTTAAAAAAAAAAAGAAAAAGAGACATGGGACAGTCACGAGCAGATCACTTTCACTGAATTTCCTTGTCCAAGATTCACTTAGGAAGGCAAAGTGTGCTATTTTGAGGGGCATTTGAAGAAAATGGTAACTTTAACATTACCATGGAAGACTATGTGCGTAAATATTACAAATAATAATTCTGCTTATTAAAGTAAAAAAAAACTATATGGAAAGATGTGCATAGGTTATATAGTAAATGCTATGTCATTTTATATAAGGGACGATTTGGGTATCTGCAGGGGGTTCTTGGAACCAATCCCCCTCAGACACTGAGGGACAACTGTACAGTAACACAATAATAGCCACGTAGAAAACTAAAAAAAGCATGTGATGTAATTAAAATGAAAACTGCTAAGAAAAATGCATGTAAATGGTGTAAACTATTATTTCAAATTATATACAAGCAGATTATCAAGAATGGATGACAAAGCTGATCTTAAAAGTCCTCTTCTCAATTTTCATATTGTGGACTCGATGGTCCTGGTAAAGAACATTTGAAAATATACAGTAATATATTAAAAACTTATATTTAAAGCATACTTCAACCAGCAGTATAGAGAACAAAAAAGAAGTCAGAGAAAATGAGAAAACACAGTTCCACAAGATAAGAGAGCCCTGGAGCCAAAATTTATTCTGAAAGCATCTACTTCTTTATAGTAGCCTATAGCTTGGATTTCAACCAGCACAGTTTTCAAGGTATAGGAAAGAGCGCTGGGACCTCAAGAGAGGCTCGAGGAAACTCCTCTGAAGTTGAGAAAAGCAACGCCCAGATGGTGATACTTTCAGTGTGTGAACTAGGAAAATACCACTCCAAGGAAGGCACTTTGCCTGTCTTACCCCAGGCTGAGTGAAAGAGAAAAAAAATGTGGTATTGGCACAAACAGACTATACGAAAAGAACAGAGAGCCTAGTGATAAACATATAATGGTCACAACTGATTTTCAATGAGGGTGGCAAGAGCACCCCATCTGGAAAGGACAGTCTTTTCAACAATTGGTTTAGGGAAACAAGATGCCCACATGCAAAAGAATGAAGCTGGCCTCTTACCTTGTACCATATATTAAAATAAACTCAAAATAGATCAAAGACCTAAAACTATAAAACTCTTAGAATAAAACAGAAGGGGAGATCTTCATGACCTTGGATTTGGCGAAGGTTTCTTAAGTGTGACACCAAAAGCACAGGCAACAAGAGAAAAAAATAAGTTGGACTTCATCATAATTAAAACCTCTTATAAATCAAAGAACACTATTAAGAGAGAGGAAAGGTAACCCACAGAATGGGGAAAAAAATGTTTGAAACTCATATATCAGATAAATAACCAGCATATACAAAGAATGCCCACAACGCAAAAAAAAAAAACAACCCAACTTAAAAATGGGCTATAGACTTGAATAGATATTACTCCAATGAAAATAAACAAATGACCAATTTCAAATGAAAAGATGCTCAAAATCATTAGCCATTAGGGAAATGCAAATGAAAAAAAACATGGAGATACCACTTCAAACCCATAAGAATGGCTATTATCAACAAAATGGAAAACAATAAATATTGGCTAGGATATGGAGAAATTGAAAATGCTGTACATTGCTGGTGGGAATGCAAATGGTGCAGCCACTGGAAATGTGCATGATATGTAGACACCACCCAAAACTGAACAGCTGTAGTGTTATAGTCCCCTTCTGGAACATCCCTGAAAGACAGTGGTAAAGGGAAATCCTCCCAGTGCACAGAACTTACAGCAGTGCACTTAGTTGTTTACTTGAAAGAAGAAATAGTTAGATGTGTAATTTTATACTGATTCATGGGCTATGACCAATGAGTGGCTAATGGTAAGGGACACGGAAGGAGTATGTTTGGGAAATTGGGAAATTTGGGGAGGAGGTAGACAGATGTCTCTAAATAGGCAAAACAACAACAACAACAACAACGTGAAGACGTCAACTATATTTCAATTTAAAAAAACTAAAAAAAAAGTGAAGATATCTGTGTCTTGTGTGAATGCTCATAGGTGACCTCAGTAAAGGAAGATTTTAACAATCAAGTGGATACCATCAGCTTTTCCCGAATCACCCAGTCATTGCCCAATGGGCTATGAACAAGGTGGCTGTGGTGGGAAGGATGGACTTCCACTCACCAAGGTCACTGCTGAGTGTCCATCTGTCAGCAGCAGAGCTCAACAGTGAGTTCCCTATACGGTACCACTCCCCAGGGTGATCAGTCAGCTACCTGGTAACAGGTTGATGCCATTAGACCACTTCCATCATGGCAGTGGAAGTGTATTATTCCTACTGGAATAGACACTCTGGATATGGAACTGGCATCCCTGCATGCAATGCTTCTGCAAAAATTACCATCTGTGGACTTAGAGAATGCCTATCCACTGTCATAATATTCTGTACAGCATTGATTCTGATCAAGAAACTCACTTAACAGCAAGAGAAGGGCTACACTGGGCCCACACTTATGGAATTCACTATTCTTAACATGTTCCCCACCATCATGAAGCAGCTGGTTTGACGGAATGATGAAATGGCCTTTTGAAGACTGAGTTACAGTGCCAGCAAGTTGGTAATACCTTGTAGATCTGGAGCGAGGTTTTCCAGAAGACTAAACAGTCTAGAACCAGCATCTAATATGGCGCTGCTTCTCTCACACATAGAATCACAGGTCTAGGAATCAAGGGATAGAATGGGAGAGGCACCACTCATTATTACTCCTAGAGCCCCACTAGCAAAATTGTTGCTTTCCGTTCCCATGGCCTTATGATTTGCTGGCCCAGAGGTCTTAATTCCAGAGGGAGGAATGCTTTCACATTTATGCCATTGACACAATTACTCCATTGAAATGCAACTTAAGACTGCAGCTGAGTCACTGTGGATTCCACATGCTTCTGAATCAACAGGCAAAGAAGGAGTTACTGTGTTGGCTGGGGTGAGTGATACTGACTACCCAGTGGAAAATAGACTGGTACTCCACAGTGGAGGTAAGAAAGAATATTTCTGGAATATAGGAGATCCCTTAGGACGTCTCATAGTACTACCATGCCCTGTGATTAAGGTCAATGGAAAACTACAACCCAATCCAGGAAGGACTACTAATAGCTCAGATCCTTCAAGAATGAAGGTTTGGGTCACTCCACCAGTTAAAGAACCACAACCAGCTGAGGTGCTTGCTGAAGGCAGGGGAATACAGATTAGGTAGTGGAAGAAGGTAGTTATTAATACCAGCTACAACCATATGACCAGTTATAGAAAGAGGATTGTAACGGTCATGAGTACTCCCTTATTTTGTTATGAATACGTTTGTGTGTGTGTGTGTGTGTGAATGTGAGTGTCGGGGAAATATCTGTTTCCTTCCCTCTCTTATTCCCTCCTCATGTAACATAAAATGTATTGGCCTTACAGTATTTGTTATTCATTTTATATCATAGTATTTAATCTAGGAACACCAAGGAAAAGTATAAACATCACTCAAGGACTTAACCTCATCTTCTGGGGAAGGGGTTAGCACATGTTCAGTTGTGTGCTGGATAACTGTATCACGTTAGGCAGAACTATGACCTTGTTACTGTCTTTATTTGGAGACTAAGCACAGTTTAAGGAGATATGGGTGCCCAAATTGATATGGGTGATGGTTAATTTTATGGCTCAGTTTGACTGGGCCATGGGGTAGTTAACATTAGTTTGATATGTATTTGAAGGTATTTATGCGAGAGATTAACATTTGAATCCATAAACTGGGTAAGGCAGATTACCCTCTCCAATGTGGGTGTGCCTCATCCAATCTATTGAAGGCCTGAACAGAACAAGAGGAGGAGTAAGGGAGAATTCACCCTCTGCCTATCTTCAAGCTGGGACATTGGTCTTTGACTGCCTTTGAACTCATTTTGGGACACCATCAGCTCTACTGCTTCTCAGATTTTCATACTGTAGTTTTACCCTCCCCTCATCACATTTTTTGTTGTTGATTTCACAATGTACATCTTTTACCTTGTGTATCATTAACAAATTATTGTAGTTATGATTATTTTTACTACTTTGGTCTTATAACCTTCATACTAGATGTATAACTGATTTACCCACCATTAAAACATTTGTGTATTCTGAATTTAAGCAGTGGAATTTGTACTTTTATACATTTTACTATTACTGACTAGCATCCTTTCATTTCAGTTCAAAGAAGTCCCTTTCTTATAGGCTAGTCTAGTGCTTATGAATTCCTTCAACTTTCACTTGTCTGGAAAATTCTTTCTCTCTCTTTCAATTCTGAAGGATAACTTTGCTGGGTATACTTTTTTTGGCTGCCAGGAAAGCAAGAGCAAAACATAAATCTATTAGGGCTTCCCTGGTGGCGCAGTGGTTGAGAGTCCGCCTGCCGATGCAGGGGACGTGGGTTCGTGCCCCGGTCCGGGAAGATCCCACATGCCGCGGAGCGGCTGGGCCCGTGAGCCATGGCCGCTGAGCCTGCGCATCCGGAGCCTGTGCTCCGCATCGGGATGGGCCACAACAGTGAGAGGCCACAACAGTGAGAGGCCCGCGTACCGCAAAAAAACAAACAAACAAACAAAAAAACCCCATAAATCTATTAACATAATTAACTCCATAAAATATGAAAACAGAAAAACTATATGATCATATCAATAGACGTAGGAAAATCACTAAACAACCATTCACGACAAAAATTTTAGCAAAGTACGACTAAAAAGATTTTCTTTAATCTGATGAAGAGAATCTACCAAAAACCATATAGGGAACAACATACTCAGAAGCATTCAAACCTTTTGAAATTCAGACCAATATAAGGATTCCCACTCTCACCACTTTTAGTCAATATAATACTTAAGATTACAGCGACAACATAAGGCAAGAAAAGGTTTAAACTATGTAAGTATTAAAAAGAAAAAACTAAACTGTTCTTATTCACATATAATCTGAGTATCTACACAGAAAACTCAAAATAATGGGGAGACAAATGATTTCAACTGATAAAGGAAGCCAGCAAGTTTTTCAGCTATAAGCGCAATCTAAATATCATCAACACAAAGGCAGAACTCATTGCAACAGACAGCAGAGGGGTGGTTACCAGGGGCCGGGAGTGGGGGAAACAGGGAGATATGCTTACAAACTGCTAACTGGAAGTACAAACTTCCAGTTAGAAGATGAATAAGTTCTGGGAATGTTACATACAGCACAGTGATCATAGTTAACAGTACTATATTATACACTTAAAAGGTGATAAGAGAGTAAGTCATAAATGTTCTCACCGCTACAATGAAATGGTAACTGTGTGACGTGATAAAGGTGTGAGCTAAAGCTACGGTGGTAATCATTTTGTAATAAACACGTATATCAAATCAACATTTGTACTCCTTAAACTTACACAAGATCAATCATATCTCAATAAAGGTGGGGAAGACAGCACACAAAGATAGAAAATGCAATTAAAAAAACATAAACTGGCTCTAAACTTTATGTGAGAGAGTCAAGACCCAAGAATAGTCAAGACACTTTTGAAGTAGAAAGTAGGAGATTTCCTACAAGACTTATTACAAAGCCATAGTAATTAAGGTAGTGTGCTACTGGTGCAAGGACAAACCGATAAACCAACGAATAGAAAGAGAATAAAAAGTCCCCATCAGGGAGTCAACTCCACAATGGCAGAAATCTTCTGTTATGTTCACTGACATATTCAATATTTAATGCTTTGGGCCGCCGGAACAAAGTTTCTCTTCCATTATTTTAAGTTAATTTTAATCGCAACAAAGAAGGACAAAGTTATCAAAGGGAAATAATTGACTCAAAGATAAAACAATGAATGCAATTCACATCTCTAGTAAAAAGAATACTTTAAAATTCTTCTTATATAAAATGTACAAATAATTACCAAGCTTTACCTCAAGCTTTTATATACTTTTCTATTAAAAATAATCATTAACATAAACATGTAAAGTACTTAAAACCAGCTAAAGATATAAATACGGATGGGATTTTGATTAGTTATTATTTTAATTTTCAGGGTTGTTAGTTCCTCAGCTTAAATTTGCATTTTTTCTCATATTACTTCTGCTAAGTTTATTTTCCCAAATGCAGAAAGCTAGATATTGTCTTAATGGTTTCTGGAAAATAGAAATGAAAGCCACTGTACCTAGCCATAGTCACCTCTTTTTGCTCTGCAATGTATATAATATTTTTAAGTCACTTAAAGACAAAATCCAGGTAATTGGTACTTATACATATCTTTTGATTTCCCCTCCCCCCATTAAACACCTATCTTATTATGCACTGATGCCTTGACTGACTTGTCTTGGGTCTATTCCCAACCAAAAAGGTCTGATGCTCAAACCCTTCACATACTTCCTAGATGCCTATAACAACACCAGTACTGCTGGACCAGCTTCCACTAAAGGTCTTTCAGGAAACGTTCCTAAAAAAGTTGTCCCTCCCCTGGTCTTCTGCAGTAGCTTTGTTGCTATAACACACAAGACTCTATTTTAGTTATCATGTAACTTTGATAAATATGGTCACAACAAGTTAAGTCCAGAGCATTCTTGCTGGACTCCACTTAATCAAGACAGTGGCACAGCCACTTATACCCTATCCTCTCACGCAAACAGGATTGGTTTTATTCAATTCCAGGATCAAATGTTTCAGTGATCACTAGGGCAGCTGACTCTGCAATTCCCTTGTCAAGGGCATAACGAAAGTATGAAATAAGCAAGACTATTCATGAGGTGAAGTTACACTTCTTATTCTGTACACTTAGAAGAGGATGTATGCTGAACGAAACCACGGGATACTGTTCCAAAGATTCTGCAGAACTTACCACTAAGCCTTTCAGTATTTTTGGGTGCTATATGTAAGCCTAACACAGTCTAAAATTGGGATATAGCCTTTACATAGACATCTGTTAAAGTAAAAAGAAAAATCTATTAATAGAAAGTACAGAGTAAAACAGAGTAAGACCTAGTTACAGAAACATTTCCAAAACACAGAAAACAAATTTTAAAAAATACACACTGAAAATATTCACTAGTCACTATGCGTTTCCAAAAAACAACAAAACTTCATTTCAATAGTTTCTAACCTCAGTTAAAAAAAAATAAAGTTTTTTTAAAAAAAGGAAGGAAGATGCTAGATATTTGCTATCTTACTCTCTGTTGAACCCCTATTTGACATCTTCAGTTAGTAATTTATGCCTAGATGCTTCCTGAGTATGGTGATACACTTTCAATGTCTCTGGAAATTCTGACACATTATGTCTCTGGATATTGACACATTATTCTTTATCAGAATCTTTTGCTAACCTCCAGATCCTATGTAAATGTATATATCTGATGATGTATCTACCCACAGACCCATTCTTCATACATCCACTTATCACCAACTGTTGAAAAGAAATCAATCCCAAATTCTATTTTTTAAAATAATTATAATAGACTTCATTTTTTAAAGCAGTTATAGAAAAAGTGAGTGGAAAGTACAGAGAGGTTTCATATATCCCCTCATCTCCCTCCATGCCCAGTTTCCTATTACTAACACTTTGTATTAGCGAGCCAGTATTGATTGATACGTTATTATTAACTAAAGTCCAGAGTTTACATTAAGGGTAACTCTGCATGAGTTTCTCTATTGGTTTTGACAGATGTATAATGATATGTATACATTATTACAGTATCATACAAATGGTTTCACTACAAATCCTCTGTGCTCTGCCTATTCATCCCTTCCTCCTTTGCAATCCCTGGCAATAACTCATCTCTTTACTGTCTCCATAGTTTTGTCGTTTCCAAAATGTCATAGAGTTGCAAACATATGGTATGTAGCCTCTTCAGACTGGCTTCTTTCACTTAGCACTATGCATTTAAGATTCCTTCATGTCTTCATGGCCTGATAACTCTTTCTTATTACTAAATAATATTTCACTGTATGGATATACCATGGTTTGTTTATCCATTTGACTACTGAAGGACATACTAGTTGCTTCCCAGTTTTAGCAATTCTGAATAAAGTGACTATTAACATTCATGCAAGTTTTGTGTGGACGTAACTTTTCAAGTCATGTGGGCAATTACCAAAGAGTGTGTTTATTGTATCATATAATAAGAGTATGTTTAGTTTTGTAAGAAACTGCCAAGCTGCCTTCCAAAGTGTCTGTACCATTCTGCATTCCCACCAGCAATGAAGGAGAGTTGCTGTTGCTCCACATCCTCTCCAGCACTGGGTGTTTGGGATTTTAGTCATTCTAATGGCTGTGTAGTGCTATATTTTTTTTGGGGGGGCGGGGGTACGCGGGCATCTCACTGTTGCGGCCTCTCCCGTTGCGGAGCACAGGCTCCGGACGCGCAGGCTCAGCGGCCATGGCTCACGGGCCCAGCCGCTCCGCGGCATGTGGGATCCTCCCGGACCGGGGCTCGAACCCGTGTCCCCTGCATCGGCAGGCAGACTCTCAATCACTGTGCCACCAGGGAAGCCCTGTGTAGTGCTATTTCATTGCTGTTTTAAGTTGCAATTAATTCCTTAATGATGTATGATGTTGAGCGTCAACCCCAAATTCTTTTAATGGCTGTAACTGTTAGAAGAGCAAACTTTTCCAGTAAGCATATACGATACGTGTATATTTTTCTCTTTTTAAGTCCTACAAACATACATGTGATATTAGTACAAAAACACAGTATAAAACAAAAGAGAAATTTCAAAGGAGGTAAAAATGTATCAAACAATATTTTTAAATAAGTATTATTTTCTTTATTGAAATGAGAAAACTTTTTTGATCTGATTAAATACATATATATAAATTATTAGCATTACCAACACTCCCAGTTTGCCTGAGACAGGGATTTTCCAAATTACTTTCTACAAAAGAAATCAGCCTAATTAATACTAAAAGGTCATGACATATTTTTTTATCAAAAAAAAAAAGCCAGAAAATTTTTTTTTAAGGGAATGAATGAATAATACATAAAGTGTGTATACTATTTACTTTCAAACAATTACCCTATCATTTTTGTCCTAGAGTCCCAAAAAAGCACCTGGGGAATTTGACCCTTCATTTGGAGATAATGCCTTTCCATACTGTTCAGTTGAGTATTCAGTGCAGGAGGATTAGCAACCCAGCTGAGTCTCCTTGTAGTCACTGCCTTCACTCAAAGAAGAAAGAGCACCAGCTGAATGAGGGGCCAGAGATGGGAGCTGAGAATAAACAGATACAATTCATATGGCCGGTATCCAAGTAGGAAGATTACAATAATGCAGCTCAAAGTCTCACTGCATCCTGGTCATCAGCTACAAAGAAGAGGCAATCAGTTATGATGAAAAGAAATTAGACTGAAAGTTAGATGACCTGGTTCTGGTTCCTACTCTATGACTAAGTAGTACTGTAACCTCGGGCAAGTAGCATTTCTGGGTACCTCAGTTCCTCCACAATGAAAGGAGGGGACTGGATTCAGTGATTTTAAAGATGTGTTTCCAGGTATTTATTCTGGGTATGCAAGCAGCTATAATCCTTAAATCCCAAAAACTTTTGTCTTCAAGAATTATAAGAAAATTATATTTTAAGAAAATCACTTTTATAATTCTTTTAAGAAAATTAAATCTTACTAAACTGAGTAAATTGGGCAACAGTCATGAAATTAAGAAAAAAGAAAAAAAAATTTAATGGGTAACGCAGAATAAAATAAACAAATAAAAACAATGAGAGGAAGAGCAATAAAGCTAAATTTATTCCTGTCCTATATGTTGAAATAATTTCCAAGAAACATTCCATTGCCCTCTAAAAGACATTAAAAACAAAACAAGACAAAACAAGGTAGTGCCTGTACTTGGGGAACGTATCACAGAATTCTATATTATTCTTCTTTAGTATATTTGACAGGGTCAGCTTTTGAGTCTAAAATACTTGTTTTCAAATTTTCAAGCCCTGATTAAGAACAGAGTGGAAGGACTGAATAAGTTTTAATTAAAGGGATTCTTCAATTAAAGAGATCCTTTCATAATGTATATCAAGGCATCACATTGTACCCTTTAAATAACTTAACAATTTGTCAGTAATACTGCAGTAAAGCTGGGGTGTGGGGACAGAGTCTGAAAAAGAAGCCAAGGAAGTAAGTTTAGTAAAACTCCATGACAGAGAGCGTGCTAGAACAGCCCTGAAGAACACAAGGCCCACAAGCAGATCTGCTCATAAAGATCCAGGAACTAAACATAAAAGGACAAAGAGACATTTCTTTACTACCTTGTGTGCGTCTTCTTGGATGCTGAGTTGCTTTCAGTACTTACCACTGGCTATAAACTCTAATGTGGTTAAATTATTCTGGATACTGTGGTTAAGTAATTGCTGTGGTCTTGGGAGCTAGTAACTGATTCTTTTTTTTTTTTTTTATTTTTTTTTTACTTCTGGTTTTCTGAACATTTTCTACCTCAGGTAATTGATATTACTTTGGAATGGACACTGTGACTACTGCTTGATGTAAGAAGGCCCTGGGTGACTTTCTGTCCCCAAAAGAAAGTTGCCTTTTTCTCTTAAAACCACTTATTTGATTATACTTTTATAGGCTAGGTATTACTATAATACCCAGGAATTTCTCCTAACTGGAATTAGAGTGAATAGCAGGCTGGAGCCCTAGCATACACTCCAGTCAGCTAACCTGGTACTAGACAGCACATGCAAACACAGATATCATACTGTTTATGTCATTCTTACCCAATATTTGTTGAGACTGATTTGCCCTCTGTCGAAAGGGGAAAAAAAGTACAGAAGTTTGACCATGAGCAGTCATTTAAGGTAATCAGACAGTCATAAACACATGCAAATTCTCCTTACTCTTCAATTTTTAATACCACTAACCTTTGTAACTCTATGATTTTATCTACCTGTTTTCCAAAGGAAGAAATGAATTCAATTAGCAATGGCTCTGAGAAAGCCAAAGTGGCAAGTAACTTAAAATAATTAAATAAATACCTAAGACAATAGCCAGGACATGGAAACAAGCTAAGTGTCCATCGACAGATGAATGGATAAAGAAGATGTGGCACATATATACAACGGAATATTGCTCAGCCATTAAAAAAAACCTGAAATTGAGTTATTTAAAGTGAGGTGGGCGGACCTAGAGTCTGTCATACAGAGTGAAGTAAGTCAAAAAGAGAAAAACAAACACCATATGCTAACATATATATGGTATCTAAAAAAAAAATGGTTCTGATGAACCTAGGGGCAGGACAGGAATAAAGACACAGATGTAGAGAATGGACTTGAGGACACGGGGAAGGGGAAGAGTAAGCTGGGATGAAGTGAGAGAGTAGCATTGCCATATATACACTACCAAATGTAAAATAGATAGCCAGTGGGAAGCAGCTGCACAGCACAGGAAGATCAGCTTGGTGCTTTGTGAACACCTAGAGGGGTGGGATAGGGAGGGTGGGAGGCAGATGAAAGAGGGAGGGGATATGGGGATATACATATGCATATAGCTGATTCACTTTGTTATACAGCAGAAACTAACACAACATTGTAAAGCAATTATACTCCAATAACGATGTTAAAAAAAAACCTAAGCTAACAGTTTTTCTAGATATGATCATTTATCTCATTGCTTGCTTGATTTTTCAACATCCATCCCCCGTCCTTTACTTTAGTATATATTCATATCTTATTATAATGAACTTTGACAATATTTTTAGAATTTTATAACCCTTTATGAAATAAGTATAAATATCTTAAGACATAAGAAAAGCAAGATTATGATTCCTATACACTAATGATGATAAATCTGAAGGAGAAATTAAGAAAACACTCCCATTTACCACTGCAACAAAAAGAATAAAATACCTAGGAATAAACCTACCTAAGGAGACAAAAGACCTGTGTGCAGAAAATTATAAGAAAACTGATGAAAGAAATTAAAGATGATACAAATAGATGGAGAGATATACCATGTTCTTGGATTGGAAGTATCAACATTGTGAAAATGACTCTATTACCCAAAGCAATCTACAGATTCAATGCAATCCCTATCAAACTACCACTGGCATTTTTCACAGAACTAGAACAAAAAAATTCACAATTTGTATGGAAACACAAAAGACCCTGAATAGCCAAAGCAATCTTCAGAAAGAAAAACGGAGCTGGAGGAATCAGGCTCCCTGACTTCAGACTATACTACAAAGCTACAGTAATCAAAACAGTATGGTACTGGCACAAAAAGAGAAATATAGGTCAATGGAACAGGACAGAAAGCCCAGAGATAAACCCATGCACATATGGTCACCTTATCTTTGATAAAGGAGGCAAGAATACACAGTGGAGAAAAGACAGCCTCTTCAATAAGTGGTGCTGGGAAAACTGGAGAGCTAAATGTAAAAGAATGAAATTAGAACACTTCCTAACACCATACACAAAAATAAACTCAAAATGGATTAAGGACCTAAATGTAAGACCGGACACTATAAAACTCTTAGAGGAAAACATAGGCAGAACACTCTATGACATGAATCACAGCAAGATCCTTTTTGACACATCTCCTAGAGAAATGGAAATACAAACAAAAATAAACAAATGGGACCTAATGAAACTTCAAAGCTTTTGCACAGCAAAGGAAACCATAAACAAGACGAAAAGACAACCCTCAGAATGGGAGAAAATATTTGCAAATGAAGCAACTTCAAAAGGATTAATCTCCAAAACATACAAGCAACTCATGCAGCTCAATATCAAAGAAACAAACAACCCAATCCAAAAATGGGCCGAAGACCTAAATAGACATTTCTCCAAAGAAGATATACAGATTGCCAACAGACGCATGAAAGAATGCTCAATATCATTAATCATTAGAGAAATGCAAATCAAAACTACAATGAGATATCATCTCACACCGGTCAGAATGGCCGTCATCAAAACATCTACAAACAATAAATGCTGGAGAGGGTGTGGAGAAAAGGGAACCCTCTTGCACTGTTGGTGGGAATGTAAATTGATACAGCCACTATGGAGAACAGTAGGGAGGTTCCTTAAAAAACTAAAAGTAGGACTACCATATGACCCAGCAATCCCACTACTGGGCATACACCCTGAGAAAACCATAATTCAAAAAAAGTCACGTACCAAAATGTTCATTGCAGCTCTCATTACAATAGCCAGGACATGGAAGTAGCCTAAGTAGCCTAAGTGTCCATCAACAGATGAATGGATAAAGAAGATGTGGCACAGATATACAATGGAATATTACTCAGCCATAAAAAGGATCGAAACTGAGTTATTTGTAGTGAGGTGGATGGACCTAGAGACTGTCATACAGAGTGAAGTAAGTCAGAAAGAGAAAAACAAATAATGTATGCTAACACATATATATGGAATCTAAAAAAAGAAAAGAAAAGAAAAAAAAGATCAGAAGAACCTAGGGGCAAGACAGGAATAAAGATGCAGAGAATGGACTTGAGGATACGGGGAGGGGGAAGGTTTGGCTGGGACAAAATGAGACAGTGGCATGGACATATATACACTACCAAACGTAAAATAGATAGCTAGTGGGAAGCAGCCACATAGCACAGGGAGATCAGCTCGGTGCTCTGTGACCACCTAGAGGGGTGGGATAGGGAGGGTGGGAGGAAGGGAGACGCAAGAGGGAAGCGATATGGGGACATATGTATAACTGATTCACTTTGTTATAATGCAGAAACTAACACACCATTGTAAAGCAATTATACTCCAAAGAGATGTTAAAAAAAGTAAAAAAAAAAAAGAAAAGCAAGATTATGAAATGATCATCACAATGCAAAATTTACAATACTGATGGGGAAAAAAGATATATTAATAAATACATTTGTTTAAAGTAAAACAAGAGTTAACACAGGGTAAAACTTTGAAAAAGCATTTAAATAACCCATCAATATTCATTACTATAGGTATTAATACTCAGTCAACAAGTATTTACTGAGTACCTTGTATGCAACAGGTGTTGCTCAGTTGCTTAGGATACATCAATGAACAAAACAGGTTAAAAAAAATGAGTGGAGTTTGCATTCCAATGAGGAAAGGATAAAACAAACAATATACATGATAAATTACTAAATAAATGATTTATATGATAAAAAGATGACAGAGGAAAAAAGAAAACAGAACAGGATCAGGAAATGGGAAGTGTGGGATAGGGGAAGGGAGGCAGTGTGAATATTAAAATGGACATTTATTAATTTTTATGTGTGAAAGAAATGGTTTTTAAGAAATAGGAAAGAGAAAAACATCAGAAAACTTGGTTAAAACCAAATACTCACCTAGGAAAGCTCATTGAGAATTAACAGAGCACAAGGCATGGAAATATGCATCTGAGGAATTTTACAAAATTAGCCTAATATGTATATGAATTTCTTCTAACAATTCTAGGGCAATTTTTCTCACATATCCTACATTCCTAAGAAGCAAATAGCCCTATATTCAAACTCTAATGAACAGCAGCATAAAGCAAACGGTTATAAACACTCCTTATTTGAGGACAGAAAAGAGAATGAATGAGAAGTATACCAATCACTGCTTGTTAGATCAGGGAAGAACCTAAAAGATTTAGTCCATCTTGCTTTAAACAGACTGAAAGTAAAGGTCAGAGAGGTTAAATAACCATCTCAGGGTCACAAATCAGAAGTTATTTTGTCCAGAATTCTTCTTCTGCAATACCATGTTAAATGTGCAAAAACTGTAACAAATTAGACAAATTAACCTTAAATGCTCATTTACCTAAGATTACAATTAACAAAATAATATAAAGGAAACTCGGTTCAATTTGTATAACTAAATAATTTTTTAAAGCTTGTAGAGAGATACGTAATAACTTCAAGAAAGTTATTTTTAGTCCCTTAGGCCCTCAAGACATTAAATAACACAAGGACTTAACTATCTTATTATTGCTGAAATTTAACAGTCAAAAATTAACTTTCTATAACATTGGATATAGACACAGTGTAATCACAAATTTAACCCAAATTTTCAAGCACATTTCATGGACTGGGAATCAGAGATTCAAGAAAGTTAAAGAGATTTGCCCATGGCGTTAGCCACAGTAAACTTCAGAATTACATGCTGTGAGATGGCCACTTAGAGAGAGGAGAATTTTGCACTATACAGATATTTAGAAAATTAGCAAAATAGATAATTGTGAGCATACTATACCAGCACTTCCCAAACTGTTACCCAGAAAAATACTACTCCGTAGTTAAATAAATTTAGGAAATATATTTTATTCTCTAGATTTGCAATGCATGTTACTATTTTAGACACTCTGAAAAGTTCTGGAGGAAAGAAACTTTTGGTTTTCAAGGTATTTACTGTGTATATAATCATTTTTCTAAGCCCACTTAGTTATGAAGCACTGAAAATCAATTTAGGCAACACCGACATAAGCAAAAAGAGTCCAATATGACTTAAAAACTTTAGTAATGGGATTCCAAACACACTGCAGCCTAAGGTGCTAGAAGGTCAAGGTTCTTCAGTTTTTTGTTTTTGATTTTTTTTGGCCATGCCACGTGGCATGTGGGATCTTAATTACCTGACCAGGGATCAAACCTATGCCCCCTGCAGTGGAAGTACAGAGTCTTAACCACTGGACTGCCAGAGAAGTCCCAAGGTTCTTCAGTTTTAAACAATGAGATGATGGTGGTGATAATAACAAGCAGTTGGTTTGTCTGATTTCTCCCTTACTCATTCTATAGATACTCATTGTGGTTCTATACGTTAGGCACTGAAATTTGCACCAGCTGGGGCTTCCGTGGTGGCGCAGTGGTTGAGAATCTTCCTGACAATGCAGGCGACACGGATTTGAGCCCCGCTCCGGGAAGATCCCACATGCCGCAGAGCAAGTAAGCCCGTGTGCCACAACTACTGAGCCTGTGCTCTAGAGCCTGCGTGTCACAACTACTGAAGCCTGCATGCTTAGAGCCCGTGCTCCACAAGAGAAGCCACCACAATGAGAAGACTGTGCACCACAATGAAGAGTAGCCCCCGCTTGCCGCAACTAGAGAAAGCCCACGCGCAGCAACGAAGATGGAACACAGCCAAGAATAAATAAATAAAATAAATAAATTTATTTAAAAGAAATTTACACCAGCTGAGAATTTTTTTTTTTTTTTTTTTTTTTCATTACGCGGCTAACTTACCAATTTTAAATCAACATTTTTTTGTTTTTTGTTTTGCATTACGCGGCCCTCTCACTGTTGTGGCCTCTCCCGTTGCGAAGCACAGGCTCCGGACTCGCAGGCTCAACGGCCATGGCTCACGGGCCCAGCCGCTCTGCGGCACGTGGGATCCTCCCAGACTGGGGCACGAACCCGTGTTGCCTGCATTGGCAGGTGGATTCTCAACCACTGCACCACCAGGGAAGCCCTGAGAATTTTTAAAGTTATTACAAACTAAGGATTTTTCTGTAGCTCCGGTAAGCAGCCGCCAGAACCTGACTAAAGCTCATCTGGATCACCTAACAGTGGCAGCTCCTCACTTCTGAAAGTCTATTAGGAACGGACTCAACTTGCCTCTAAGTATCAACCAATGCACATCAGTCTCATCTGAGTAACCTCTCGTCTACAGATGACGTCAGCCTCCAGAAAACACCAACCAATCCCTGAACTCCATGCTTCCTGAAAACTCTATGTAAGATCAGCAATCTTCCCTGCTGCGAGATCGTGCTTGACCACCATATATCTTTCCTTTACGGTAATAAAAAATAAATCTAGTTTTCTCTATTTCAGATATTGAATGCTGAATGATGGTCTCATTACACTTTGACACAGTGTTTGAGAAAGACTGCTTTCACAACCCTGTCAGCCTAACCCCTCCTCCTCTCTTTTCTCCCACTTTTTATTTTGAAAGATTTCAAATCAACAGAAAAATTGAAATTATGGCACAAGGAACACCTATATATCCTTCAGCTAGTATCACCAACTGTTAACATTTTAGCACATTTGCTTTCTCACACATATTTATATAAGTGCATACAAAAACATATTACACACTACATACATATATACTTGGATCTTCATCTCTATTTTTCTTTGAACAGTAAATGTCTATTGAGTGCTTTATATGTGCCTGACATGAATTATGTCATTTAAACCTCTTAAAGACCCCATAACCCACTATCACTATGCCTATCCCTGCCCCTCTTGGAGAGACATTCCTTACAGTAAGTGAAGTTCTGTTTGCTAACTTCCATACACTGGGCTTGGTTTTGCCACCCAGAACTAGCTAAAATATCAAATCTATCTTTTACATGATGGGTCTTCAAAAATGTGACAAAAGTTTTCTTAAATTTTTTTTCGGGTAAATAGGATCTTTTTTAAACAGTTTGAGATATTTATATACCATAAAATTCAGACTTAAAGTGTACAATGCTATGATTTTTAGTAAATTTAAAGAATTGTACCACCATCACCATAATCCAGTTTGGATTATGGAACACTTCCAAAAAGATGCCTCATGCCCATTTACAGTTAATCCCCATTCTCACCCCTATCCCCAGGCAACCATTAATCTACTTGAAGAAATCATGCACCCTCTCTCTAAAGGGGCGTATCCTTTTCCAATTACCACCACTTCCAATCCTCGCTTGAATCTGAGCAGTTCGGCATTTACTTGGCCTAGATATTGGGGTCCTGCCCAAGATTTCATTTGATGAAAAAAGGTTCCAAAATTTTTAAATAAACAAAAGAAATGAAAATCTATAATTTAAGTGTTTAACAAGTCATAAGCCAAATATAAAATCCTGTAAGCTAAGAGATATCCTTGAGATGAAAGATTCACCAATCAACGCTTTGTGGGCCGGGAAGAGTTGAACCAACTATCAAAGCTGCCTTTGTCCGGACTATAATTCTCCATCTCATCCATAAGAACATCTTGTTGAAATTTTGTACTCTACTGCCATACTCTATCAGGAAGGGAAATTATTTTACTCAAGTATGAATTGTGAATTCATGTAGGTTCCTACTCATTCATTACAGATCTCAGAATTTTTATTGAGATTGATGTCAAATTCACAAGGGTGTAATGACTAGAAACCTCCCTTCCCCTGTCATTTTTTTAACTGAAGCAAACTTGTGCCAAAATTATAACTTAATTACACTTCCTTAAATAGCATTCTAGAAAAACCACCTGGTAATAATTAATACCACTGTTGTAAATAATCTCTCTCCTAATGTACTTTTATTTCCAGGATTTAGTTTATCACCCAAGACAATGGTTTCAGTCTCATATACTGTAATACTGACTAAATAAATCTGCAAATTAAAATATACGGAAAACAGTACAAAACTGTTATATTACCAATTAAGCAGCTCAGAAATTAATTGTACAAATATTCATGCCTGCCAACAGGAAAATACATAATATATTCCAGTTGCAGTACATAATACATTCCATTTGCTCCTTCACAAAGGGCTTCAGTTTCAATCAGGAGGTGTACAAGACAATTATCTTTCTAGAATATGTAAAATGGACAATGATAGGTCACTTTCATTCTGAGAAAACTATGAAAAAGTTTATCTCGGGCTTCCCTGGTGGCGCAGTGGTTGAGAGTCCGCCTGCCGATGCAGGGGATACGGGTTCGTGCCCCGGTCTGGGAGGATCCCACGTGCTGTGGAGCGGCTGGGCCCGTGAGCCATGGCCGTTGAGCCTGCTCGTCCGGAGCCTGTGCTCCACAAGGGGAGAGGCCACAACAGTGAGAGGCCCACATACGGAAAAAAAAAAAAAAAAAAAAAAAAAAAAAAAGTTTATCTCTAGTTTCCACAATTTTCCTCAAATCAAAATAAAATTTAGTATGCCCAGAAAAAATGTATTTTAAGTCTTTCTTAAGAACATGGATAAAAAAGTGATAAAAGACGTTAAGACAATTATATTTAACAATTCTACCGAGAATAAACATATAGGATATAATAAATGATCTCTTGGTTTTAATTTAAAATTTTGGCGCGTACAAATAAGACTCTTTCATAGATATTTACACACATTATCAGTGAAAGTCATGTGTCAATCCTTAAATTAACAACATTATGAAATTCTTAGTCTGTATTTCTAGTTGCTTACAACGAATAACGTGCAGTCTTCTAAACGTGTTAAAAATATTAAAACATATGTCATGTACCAACTACCAGTCTACATATTATCTGCATAAGGACTAGCTCCATAGTAGCAAATAAAAATAGTAATAATAATTAATATCAATAAAATAGAAGTTAACTACTAGGCTTAGAACCATCACAGAATCCTACAACTTTCAAACTCCTTTGCTTTGTATATAAAAACCTTTGAAATCTGGCTTCTGCCTTCAGTTCTGGCCTTATTTCCAGCCACGCATCCTTTGTTCCCATTTGACATATCAAAAACTACCTGAAGATAGCTGACGATACAATGAGCTTCACATCTTCTGGCCTTGGTATGTGATGTTCTCTCTGGCCTTTGTTTCTTCTTTCACTCAACTAATTCCTCCAAAATTTAGTACAAGAGGTACCACCCAGTTTTCCCTAATCCCCAGTTTAATTTAGATGCTTCTCTGTGGTATATTGCATTGATAGCCCTAACTCCTTATCACACACTATATCCATTCCCATTGCTAAGTAACTTCAAGTGTCTTCATGCTATAACTCTGAACTCAATCATGTTGTATGCTTTGGCCAATAGGATGTTAACAAGCAGAGGAGAGGCTAAGAAGCACTGAAGCATTTCAAGTTGTGCTCCTGCACTCTGCCACTGCCATGAAAATGTGCCCAGGCTAGTACGCTGGCCGACTAAAGACACACGGAGTAGAGATGAGTCACTCCAGGTCTCTCAGTCGAGACACCCTAGATCGATCAGTCAGATGACAGAACCCAGTCAAGACTGGTAGAGCTGCCTAATCTACTATCACAGACACATAAACACAAATGCTGAGGTTTTACCACTGACGTTTTTGTTATGCAGCACTACTGTGGTAGTAAATAACAGATCCACCCTCCTAGATGCTTCCACAGCACTTACAGCACATATTACATCACACGTTTATAGTGACTCACTTATCTCTTCTCCCCTAGACTGTAAAGGAGAGAGCATGTATTATTTAAATTTGTATTCTCAGCATTTAACACAATGCCAGTTGCATGTTGGCATGAAATATATGTTTGTGAAAATAAGGGGGGAAAGGTGGAGGGAGGGAAGGAAGTAGAGAAGGAAAGAGGGAGGGAAAAAAAACATACAGGCGATGAAGTACAGCTATTTCGAGGGGATTTACCTCCCATCTGATTTCACTGGGATCTCAGGTTCCAAGGAGTCTTCTGTCCTGTGGGGCACACACACTAAATACTGGTAGAGCAGATCAAACCCTTAAAGCACATAGATAGCTGCCTCTTAGATTAGAAAAAATACCTACAATTCATGTAACTTGTGAGTACGGTGTTAGCAGGGAAGAGCCAGTAACTGTAGTACTCTGGCCAACAGCATTACATTATGCAGTAGAAGATACCAGGGCAGAGAATCAAAGGGTGTATGTTCGAAATCTTAACATTTTCACATGTAGACGTAGCAGGCAGAACTGCAAAGATGCCAAAGGAAAAGAGCCCCCATTTTTTTTCTCCTGTAAACCCATACACATATACCACTGTTTCTACAACTCTGCCTCTACCTAGAAGGCCTGGCTGTACTCCCTCAACCTGCCACCACCTTTTATCACCTGTTTAATACCATTATATCTTTTAAGGTCTTGATCAAATGTTTCCCCTTCTATGAAATCATCTCTAACACCTATCCAAAGAAGAACTAATTATACCCTTTGAAATCTGTACACACATATTTATAGCATAAGAATACTACATTAGTGGTAATTGCATGATGGTAGAGACTTGATCTTTTTCATCATGAAATGAAACAGCACACAGTGGAAACTTAATAAATGTTTACTGAATAAAACAACAGCACAAGGAAAAAAATGTTAAAAATTTTATTATAGTTGGTATGCTTTGGGGAACAGGTAAAAATTATTCAAAAAAGTGTCAGATTATGATATAATTTTTTCACAGTAGCGTATATAAAAAAGAAAAGAAAAAAAATCAATGAATCTGAAAGGACATAAGATTTATAGTCACCATAATAACAGCAATGAGGAAAGTAACAGCAAATGATATTTATGATACATATTGAGAATTTACTATTTGCTAGACACTATTGAACTGATTTAAATGTCAAAATGGCCCATAAGGTAGGTACTATTATTTCCATTTTTACGCTTGAAGAATTTAACTAGATTATCCAAGGTCACACATTTAATGAGTGGCAGAAATAGGATTCCAACTCTCACCAGTCTAAGTGCAAACTTTAAAAATCAACCCACCGATTACTGTGTAATACTGTCTTTCATAGGAACTGAAAGGACCTCATACATCATTTACTTCAGTTTCTAAAACAATAAAAAATAAAATAAAAAATTTTAAATGGGGCTTCCCTGGTGGTGCAGTGGTTGAGAGTCCGCCTGCTGATGCAGGGGACACGGGTTCGTGCCCTGGTCCGGGAAGATCCCACATGCCGCGGAGCGGCTGGGCCCCCGGAGCCTGTGCTCTGCAACGGGAGAGGCCACAATAGTGAGAGGCTTTTGTTTCGCCAAAAAAAAAAAAAAAAAAAAAAAAATTTAAAACGATGTAAGCATATATCCAATTAGGGTGCTTGCACTAGGTTGTTGGATGACAGATAAATTATGAATGACTTTTTGACAATTAAGTGTAGAACACATGGAAAAATAAACAAATGTATAACAAGCTACAACAATTAAGTTTATAGGATTAAGAGGAAAAAAAATGGAGAACTGGAACATCAAATGCTTTTCATATCAAGACCTAGAAAAAGAAATCTACTGGAAGGTTAAACAAAAGAATCTTCCAAGTCAAATGCAAATCAATGGCTTCCTCTCTATTTATTCAAATCACTTATGACGTGAAATTCATCTTTTAAGTCCCAAGAATTATTGTAAATATTAAAAATGCATAACTGGGAAAATCCATGGCACCCTTATGCATAAATCACAGGTGCTTATGCATAAATCACAGAAGCATATGCATAAATCACTGGGGTTCTGGAACAAAGTTCAGAAATCACCCTACTAATTAATGTAAAATTTTCCCAAACTAAAACTTGGTAAAAATTATGATTTAATGCAGAAATACTAACAGTAAGTGTAGGGTTAATTTCATCATACTAGATGTGTTATAATAAAGATTACAGAGATTAAAATTGATACTTAGAGACAGGTTGATTAATTAGGTATGTGATTATTATTATATTTATAGTGAAAATTTCCTTGTAGCTTAAAGATACCAATACCATTCATATAACAAACACAGAATGTTTGATAAACAGAGAAAAAGCCCAGAAAAATCTCAGCCCATAAGAATGTGGCTTCCCCAAATAACTCCAGGTTTCCACAGAAGAATTCGAGCTTGTTTTGTTGTGAACAAATTTCACATCTCAAACCCCTTGGCAAATTTCTGCTTAGCCTTTATAGACAGAATCCTTAGGGCACGCTGAGAAGGAAAAGGGGAAAGTGTAATGCTCCACGCCCTGGAGCCCAGAGGTTCCCAAGATTCAAGCAAGTGTAACAATTTGTCTCCCTCAGTATTAATAAGGAACCAGAATATGAGATAACACAATCTGAGTTCTCTCAGCTTCAGGGAGCTCCGCCTCATTCGAAAGATTCACAAGGCTAAGAAATTATGTTCAGGTGATTGTCAAAATATATCTTTCACAGGTGGATGAATCGAAATAACATTTAACATTTCAAATTATATTGTTCATATTGTACTATTCAATTCCTCATTAAGTTCAGAGAGCTTGTTTCTACTTATAGATGTGTTCTTAAAATCCTAAGTGAAAAAAGTTAAGTGAAAGAGATGTTTCATTTTTTAAAATCCAAAGAGGAAAATAAAGAGTGCCAGAGTAAGGAAACACTAATTTTCTATATACATAAGCTTTAACTTTAAAAAAGAAAGTGCCAAATTAATCTGTTTACCCTTATTATATTTTCACATAGGTATATTCGCTATATTTCACAGCTTTATTATGCTGTTAAAATGCAATAGTCTACAACAATCTATTCCAGATTGGGGTGAGAGAAGGGGATTGGTGAGGAAGTAGAAGACTAACAAGGTTGTCTGTAGCACTTTTAGTAAATGTTATAGGAATAACACATAACAGAAAAACCATGGTTCCATTTAGTATAACTACCTCAATTTTCTTAAACTCACATACGCTTTATAGTTAAAGCCCTTACACATTTTCTCTCTAAAAAAACTTAATTTAAGAACAATTTGGCGGCACCTCTGGAATAAAAATAATATTTATATTTATAAAAATATTTATATTTTTAAATGTATAAAATATTGATAGTTAAAATGTCTCTTTTTAATCTATTTGCTAAGAAAACAAAACAGCAGATTTTGAAAGGGTACTAAACCAACCATCATTAATTTTATTCTGGCAACTAACTTCATCCTAATGTCTTAAGGCTAAATCACCACACAGATAATTAAAAGAGCAAAGACAGAAGAGAAGGTTGCTCTTATCCCCATAAAAGAGTTTTGTTTTTAATTTTTGTGAAAAAGAAACAAAATGGGAGTACTGTTGGAGAGGAGTCACATCAGAAGGTGTTTTTCAAATTAAACAAGGAGGAGCACTTTGTGTGTATTTTCTTTCTAAGATTAAATCACATCGAATACTAAACTCCCAGATCCAGTTAACAAGAATAATCATCTGCAACTCACTAAATTCTTTCATTTTGGATTGTATATTATAGATGAAAGGTGGAAATTTAAGAGTCTATATGTGCTCTACTTTCAGCTTTATCATCAATATGTTGGAGGACCTGGGGTAAATTTCTTTACATCAGCTAAATATTCTAGGTATGCTACTTAGTTGTCCAACACACTTATACATCTTAATTTACATATAAATTTAATTGTGTAACAATATTCATTGAACCATAACCAGTCCTCCACTAAAGGCTGAGAAACACAAACGTGAATAACACCAAGTCCTTGTGTTATATTATCTAAAAATAATATGTAGCAGCCGGTAAACAAGCATACAAATAAACCAGTCCAACTGTCCTTTTTAGAGTCGAACATAAAATTATATTGATTACCTACTTTTTTTTTCATATGTGAGGTAGACTAACAGGTTGGGAATAAATTATTGGTAAGTCCAGGGCCAGCAACTTTTTCTGTGGGAGGCCAGACTGTAAATATTTTCACCTTTGTGAGCCATGAGGTCTCTCTCGCAATTACACAACTGCCACTGTAGCAACAAAGCAGCCACTGACAATCCACTGATGAGTGAAGGAGCATGACTATATTCCAGTAAAACTTTATTAATGATCAGTAAAATCTGAATTTCACATAACTGTTACATGTCACAAAATAGTATTATTCCTCTGATTTTTTCCCAACCACTTAAAAAGGTAGAAAGCATTCTTAGTTACACATGATGTACAAAAACAAGCAGCTGTCAAGATTTAGCCCTTGGGCCATAGTTTGCCAACTCTTGGTGTGATCAAGCACCAATACCAAATAATACATGAATTTAGAGTGATTCTAGAAGGTACTGACCATAGCTGCTACTGGTGTTCAGAGGGGAGAAAGGAATAAGATCAAACAATCAAGAAATACTTCTTTGAGTAAGAAGAACTTGAGCTAGAGCCTGAGTTGATCTAAGGACAATGAGAACTCATTTATTGCAGCTTCTATCTAGTTAGTATACGCGAGAAAGTTGCTCCACTCTGCGGAAAAAAATCATTATTTTGTCAAAACATGTAGTAAACAACAAGCGATTAAGCATCATACTGCTGTTTAAGCTGTATGTACAGCTTACCAATTTTTGAAATATTGTATATTCACATTTAAAATAATAAAAGACAAACGGTCATGGATTATCAAAAAAGATATGTGGAAAAAAAGAAAATAAACAAAAATAAAAAATAAAAAAGATATGTGTAAGTCCTGAATCCCAGTACCTCAGAATATGACCTTATTTGGAAATAGGGTCTTTACAGAGGTAATGAAGTTAAAGCAAGCTCAATAGTGTGAGCCCTAATTCAATATCCTTATAAAAAGGAGGAATTTGGACACAGAGGGAGGACCAGGTGCAGACACAAAGGGAAAAGATAGCAATGTGACTGGAGTGATGCATCTCCATCCTAAGGAATGTCAAGGACTGCTGGCAAACACCAGAAGCTAGAAGGGACAAGGAAGGATTCTCCCTTAGAACCTTCAGAGAGAGAGCATGGTCCAGTTGACACCTTGATTTTGGAATTTTAGCCTCCAGAACCATGGAACAATGAGTCTCTGGGGTTTTCAGCCACCCAGTTTTTGATACTTTTGTTATAGAAGCTCTAGGAAACTAATACACAAACATAACAAAGTATTAAGGACATTTTTCACTCTGTAAGACTATCGTTACAGTACTCAAATAACACGTCATCATTTAATGAACAAATAAAATATTAAGTCTGAAATAAAATAAACCGTGCATTAAAATTGTCGTGTTAAAATTAAATGGACTTTCTTTGCATGATACGGCTACCAAACAAGTCATTCCTTGTTTTTTTGTTTTTCCTCAATACCTCAAACCAGATGTTCTTTGGCTAAGGTGGACATCTAACAAGCAGACAGAAAATCAGTCATACTTATTTATCTTGCTGCCTCTTGATGTCAGGTGAAAGTTTCCTGAATGAAGCAGCTGAGTAATTAAGTTGCTGCAATTAGGGGTCCAGGTGTCCTCAATGTCCAAATGGCATATTTCAGCTCATTAGGCACAGTGTGCTCCTGAGTAATCCAAGAAACGACCACCAAGACCACCTTCTTTCCCAATGGGGGTATTCATTTGGATCCACATCAATACTTTTTTTCAAGATGGAGCTTCACATTAAAGAATAAAAGAAACCTTTTCCTCAAGCAAATAAAAGCATAGCTACCTTGCCCAGGAGCTCTTTCTTGCAGTAGTTATGCTATAACATTTTCTTTAAATGGTCTGTTAATGCTTTAAATCTGAGCACAAGCCATACTTCTTTAGGAAAAAAAATAATAATCAGGACATTGTCTTGGATTGAGGCCACTCAGTAAAAATAAAGTCAGTCAGCAACATCAAGGCTACCACAGAGTTGTTAGATTGCCTTTTTGTTATTTTAAGAGTATACATCAATCATTTAACTTTGGCTTGTACAATGTAGAATATTTTAAGAGTTAAGAAGAACTCAAATGATAAGATACCGCTTGTTATCTTCGTCCTATGTTTTAACAGAACATCTCTGAAAATGTGAGTTTACTAGGAATGTTAAAGAGAAAGCTGATGGATCTAGGCCAGATTTAGCTGTTATAATGCCTCATTTTGTTTTTCCTTCTCGGGTTTCCAATTTATACAAACACTTTATCTGGAAGTTTTTCTAATCTGTTTTGCCAATGTACTGTTTTCTATAATGTGTAGAATTAACACAAGGTGGTAGGTTCCATCCAAGCCATTAACCATGGTCCCAAGATGACAATGACCTATAATGTACTAAGATAAGAAAAACTTCTTTGGGCAAACATTAGAGTCCAGGAAATGTACAGAAAGACCCCTGTGGTAGTAAATTAGTAGAGGCATACAAATTTGGAGACACAGATTCTATTTATATTTAAAGTAAATGTTAAGATTTCTACAATCAATCAATAAAACTCACACTTGAGTTTAACAGTATTACGTTAAGAGGTGGTAAGCGAGAACTCTACCTGAGACTAAATGTCACGAACACAGCTACATCAATACTCATCACTGGCACATAACCAAAATCATCCATTCTCATGAATGACACCATTCAGCCCCTAGGGAAAAACGTCTCCACATTTCTCAAAACAAAAGGCTACTGCATCAGAATGCCACGAAAGTTTGTGGGTTGTGTTACTACTGACATGGGAAATGCACACTGCTCTTGGGAGTTGGGAGGATTAAGCGGTAGAAATGCTGAAGTTCTCAAATCTTTCTCTGAGATAGCATGAATGCAAAAGATTCTTGCATTACAAAGCACCATTTTCAAATAGTGCCAAGGATTCACTTTCTTGCTTCTCTTCCTGTTCTGATTTGTGATTTCAGGTATATTTATGATGACACATGACACGTGTGCCTTCATTTAAATTCCTACTCTTTGCCCTACACGTTCTGGGGAGCAGATTTGAGCAAAACCTGAATCAGATACATTACGGTTGAAATAAGGTATTATTTCTATCTCATTTCTAGCACAGATTTAACTTTTGGTAAGTAAAAAGAATAGAGTATGCTTAGAAATTCTGGATTAAAAATATTAAGAACTACTGACCCTAACCTATTCCAAAAGAAGTGGACATCTTTCCTGTTTTTAAAGATTTCCAGTAAAAGAAAAGTCCAAAGCTGTATTACTGTTTATGTTAAAGTTTCCATTTTCAGTTTATTTGTATTTCATCCATTAAAAAAAATGTTTTGAAAAAGGAGATTCGCATAGAATGTTGGCCAAATTTTCAAAGAGATCCAAACATGATCTCTCAAAACACAAATTTACAAGTTTCTTAATGTCTCTGAACTCAGATTTGTGCATTTCAATGTCACTGAGGTGCCCAAATTCAAATTTCAGGGATGCTTATCAAGCATAGTAACTGAAAACTTGAACTAAACTCACAAGTGTGCAAAGAAGTAAATATCCATTGGAAAAAAAATCCTGATTTACAGGGTGGCCCATTTAAAACAGTTCCTATTTAATCATGTGGCTGTGTACCGGGCCTCTTTTAAATGGGCCACCCTGTATGAAGCTTAAGTCCAAGATAAAAAATGTCCTCCCTTGAGAATTTTTAAAAACCAAAAACACTGTAGGTTTAGTGGTTATTTTTAAGGTTTTAGATGGTTTCTTTGGACTCCTTTAGAACTGAAAAAAGATGGATACACATTTTAAAAATGAAATGTTACAACCACACATCTGTAATGAGAACCAGTGCCAGTGGATATTTTTAAAGCAAATTAAAACGGTCAACTTTTTTTTCACTTAGGCAAACAGCTGCTACACATACAGTGCACAGTAACTACTTTTCAGCAAAAGTTCAAAAGGAATTTCCTAATGAAGATTTATAGGATGTTCTAGGGTTGATAATTAAAGGTTCCCCCAAACAGATATGAATGACAGCATCAGAGATGTGAGGGTTAAGGCACTGAGCATGCCTGTCCTCTAAGGGAGGGGCCTGGAATTGAGAATAAAAAAATACACAGTAGTGGCCACAAAGGGAAGTTAGGATGAAATAGACATGGAGCAAAGCTTTATTGTATATCTTTTCTCTACTGACTTCAAAGTGTTTTGTAAGGTTCCACAGTGATTTCTAATGTTTAAATACCTCTATAATTTAACTTCTTCTCTTAAAAGGGGGAGTGAGAGGAGAAAAGCCTTGCCTGAAAAAAAATTACACTGATAAAAGAAGTTGTGGGCTCTGAAGACTCTGACTTACATTCTGTACCTGTTTTTAGTAATGCTTTTCCCCTCCAAATCAATCATAATAATGGTAATAATAATAACTATGAACCCTCCCATTATACTAAGTGCCAAGTACTCTTCCTAGGCACCTGACATCATTAAATTATTTGATCCCTACAACAATACATGCTATGAGGTTGATACCGTTATCTCCATTGACACGTAAGGGAAGTGAAACACTAAGAGATTAAGTAATTTGCTCAAAGTCACAAACATAGTAAAACTGCCTGTTTTGATTCAAACTGAGACTCGGGTTCCAGGGTCAGTGCTCCTGAGTATTAGGCTATTCCAGATCTTCAAAAAGAAAAAGAAGTTGCATAGTTCCTTGAAAGTATCATTTTGGAAGAATTATATTCTGAACATGACATATCATGTCCCCTTACAAGGGAAGGAGCCACATTCAACCTCATCCTCAGAGGTAGAGCTCATTCATTCAACAAATTATTTATTGAACATCCTACTAGGGACAACTATTGGTCTGGGCACTGGGCATAAAGCAAGGAATGAAATAGGCATTTACCCTGATAATCTCAAGAGTACTCAGGTTGTACCTGATTGGGACAAATGCTTAACCTTAAAGGCCAATTATATTTATTCTTTTGGAAAACTGACTAAGTCAACAGGAAGTAGAATAGGCAAAGTAAGGAAACAAAAGAAGGAAAGCAGCCCAAGTAATCAAAAACTGCAAGACAGAAAAGAGGACAGTAAAGGAGGAATATAGCAAAAGAGAAAGAAGCCACAAGCACATAGAGAACCAGAGAGATAAGAATCTCAAGAATAGTAAACTGCTACAGGGTGTATGTAATGGTATCGCATTATAGTTTTAATTTACATTTTCCTGAAGACTAATGATGTTCAGTAGTTTTCATGTGCTAATTTGCATTTTGTATGCCTTCCATTGTAAAATGCCAAGTCTTTCACCAATTTTTTTATTGGTTTGCTTAACTTTTTATTGAAGTGTGAGTTACATAGATTCTCTGGATACAATTCCTTTGTCAGACATAGGTACTGCAAACATTTTCTCCCAGTCTGTGGCCTACCTATTCATTTTCTTCAATATGTGTTTTCAGTAGATCCAGCAAAATTTGTTAAAAGGGTATCCTTTCACGGTTGAATTACACTGGCATCTTTGTAGAAAATCAGTTGGCCATCTATGTGCCTCTATTTCTGGACTCTCCATTCTGTTCCACTAATATATATGTCTATCTTTCTGCCACTACAAAATGTCTGGATTACTGTAGCATTTTACTTTTGAATGAGTCTTGAAATTGGATAATGTAAAGCCTCCAACATTATTCTTTTTAAAAACTGTTCTGGCTATTTTCTGCATACATATAAATTTTAGACTAGCCATGTCAATTTCTATTTTTAAAAAAGCCTACTGTGATTTTGATTGGGATAACATTCAACTGTAAATCAATTTGGAGAGAACTGACAATAAATTCAAGTGGTATAAGTCTCCATTTACTTTTGTTTTTACTCAGAAATATTTTGTAATTTTAACTGTATAGATCTGTCATATTTTAAGTTTATTCCTACTGTATGATTTTTAATGCTATTATAAATGGGCTTTATTTTAAATTATACTTGTTTTTATTTTAATTATACTTATTATTTATTATACTTGTTATCATTTAATTATAATTGCTATTATTTTAAAAATAAATTTATTTTATTTATTTATTTTTGGCTGCGTTGGGTCTTCGTTGCTGCACACGGGCTTTCTCTAGTTGTGGCAAGTGGGGACTACTCTTCGTTGCGGTGCACGGGCTTAGTTGCTCCTCGGCATGTGGGATCTTCCCAGACCAGGGCTCGAACCCGTGTCCCCTGCATTGGCAGGCAGATTCTTAACCACAGCGCCACCAGGGAAGCCTCTTGTTATTATTTTAATTACTCTTGTTTTTTAAACCCATAGTGGCTAGATCTTATTTTAAATGTTCCTATCACACACAAAAGAAGTACACAGAGAGGACAGGAGGAAACTTTTGGAGATGATGTATATGTTTATGGCATAGATTGTGGGGATGGTTTCACTGAAATGGATATATACTCACCTCCAAATTCATCAAGTTGTATGCATTAAATATGTATAGATTTTTTATATCAGTCATACCTCAATAAAGTGTTTTAAAAAACAAGTATAATTTAAAATAAAGCCCACTTAAATTACATTTAATGATTTGCGGATCTGACTTGCAGATTTATTTTAGGAACCAGGAATAAGGAAGCCTCAGATCTATTAACTTTAAGTAAAGTGCAGACAAAATTCCCAAATGAGCATCATAATGGATCTCATGTATGTATATTTTAAATGACTGGGCTATTTTATCCTTATCCATACCAGCCAATATTGTGATATTTAGAAGGCACCAACTGTAAAAGACCAATATCAAAGCAAACAGGCACTTGCAGCTGGCCTAAGAAAAAAGCCACAAAATGTGCAGCAAGAACTTATTCAGTTGACTGAGTCAAAGGTACTAAATACAGAGTTCTAGGCCACAGGTTAAGTCCCAAACTTTAATATTGAACAATCCAAGCAGATGCTTGAATTTGGTAGTTTTTGAAAGAATTTTTCGTTTTCATATGACTATCTAGTACAATCAAAAATGTACAAATATATAGAGAAATAATTATGAGGTATGCTTATTAGAAACATACATATATATGCATGTGTATATGTATTTAGAGTGGCACTAAGATCACTCGAAACTAATGAGATGAAATCACAGAAAGATAATTTCCAACTTCTGTTAAAAGCATCTGAATATAAATGAGAAGGAAATAAAATCATACTCCTTAAAAATTTTTTTAAAAAACTACCCTCTTAGAAAAATTTGAAATATACAATGCAGTATTATTAACCATAGGCGCTATGCTATATACATCTCTAGAAATTATTTATAACTGAAATTTTGTCCCCTCTGATAATACCTCCCTGTTTTTCCCTCCTGCCAGTCCCTGGCAATCACCATTCTACTTTCTATGTCTATGAGTTTGACTGTTTTAGATTCTTCATGTGAGTAGTATCATGTAGTATTTGTCCTTCTGTGCCTGAATTATTTCACTTAGCATAATGTCCTCCAGGTTCATCCTTATTGTCACAAATGGCAAGATTTCCTTTATTTTAAGATTGAATAACAGTATCACCGTATGTATGTACCACATTTTCTTTATCCATTCACCCATCGATGGTCATTCAGGTTGCTTCCATGTTTTGGCTACTGTGAATAATAGATTTCATTTACTAATTCTTCACTGCTTAGTTATAGAAATACATGAATTTTTATTAACTTTATATCCTGTGATCTTAATACATTCTTTTATTAGGTCTGGTAGTCTTTATTTTTCTTGGCCGCACCATGAAGCATGTGGGATCTTATTTCCCTGACCAGGGATCAAACGCGGGCCCCCTGCAATGGAAACGTGGAGCCTTAACCACTGGACTACCAGGGAAGTCCCAGGTCCGGCAGTCTTTAAACTATTATTGTTTCAATCATTCTGTAGCATTTTCTATATACAAGATCATGTAATTTGTGAATAAAGACAATTTTACTTCCTTCTCAATTAGAATGTTTCTTTTCTCGGGCTTCCCTGGTGGCGCAGTGGTTGAGAGTCCGCCTGCCAATGCAGGGGACATGGGTTTGTGCCCCGGTCTGGGAAGATCCCACATGCCGCACAGCGGCTGGGCCCGTGAGCCATGGTCGCTGAGCCTGTGCGTCCGGAGCCTGTGCTCTGCAACGGGAGAGGCCACAACAGTGAGAGGCCCGCATACCGCAAAAAAAAAAAGAAAAAAAGAATGTTTCTTTTCTCTTCAGTTGCCTTCCTGCACTAAGACTTTCAGTATTATATCAAATAGAAGTGGTAAGAGCAAACATCACACCTTGTTCTTGATCTTACAGGGAAAATGTTCTATCTAATACATTAATTATGATATTATACGCAGGTTTTCATACATGATCCTAATCAGTTTAAGCATATTTCCATTTATAGTATCTTTTGTGTATCTATTAAGATGATTATGGTTTTTACCCTAGATACTGTTAATGTGGAGAAATATACTGATGGATTTTCTTTATGTTGCAACAAATCTGCATTGCTGGGATAAATTCTTCATAGTCTTTATTTTATATATATTGCTGGATTAGATCTGCTGAGATTTACCTAAGAATTTTTGCATCTTATGTTCACGAGAGACAATGATTTGTCGTTTTCCTAAAATATTTTGGTTTCAGTATCAGGATAAAGGGGTATGCAACAAAAACAATACTGAGAGGCTAACTTATAGCTATAAATGCTTATACTAAAAATAATAAAGATCTCAAATCAACACCTAAAAACAAGAAAGATCTCAAATCAACAACCACCCTTTACAACTTAAGTAACTAGAAAAAGAAGACCAAACTAAAACTACCAGAAAGAGGGAAATCATAAAAATTAAAGCAGAGAGAAACAAAAAAGAGAATACAAAAGGAATTTTAAAAACTCAATGAAACCAAAAACTCTTTCTTAAAATAAAGTCAAGAAAATTGAAAGCCCTGTAGCTAGACAGACTCAGAAAAGAGAGAGAGAGAGAGAGAGAGAGAGAGAGAGAGAGAGAGAGGACTGAAATTACTACCAACAGAAAAAAAAGTGGGGACATTGCTACAAATTCAAAGGAAGTAAAAAGGATTACAAGAAAGTACTAAAAGAATAGTATGCCAATAAATTACGATAACGTAGATGAAATGGAAAAATTCCTAAAAACAAAAAACCTATCAAGAGTAAATCATAATGAAAAAAAAATATGAACAGACCTATAACTAGTAAGGACATTGAATAATTAATCAAAAATCTCCCAACAAAGAAAATCCCTGATGCATTCTACCAAACATACAAAGAAGAACTAATACCAAACCTTAGTAAACTTCTCCAAAACTTTAAAGGGAAAGAAATACTTCCTAACTTGTTTTATGAGGCCAGCATTACCCTGATACCAAAGCCATACAAAGACACTATATAAAAAAGGAAACTACAGACCAATATTCCTTATGAACATTGTTACAAAAATCCTCAAAAAAAAAAAAGTAGCAAACAGATTTCAGCAGCATATAAAGGATTATGCATCATGATCAAGTGGGATTTATTCCTGGAATGCAAGAAAGTTCAACAAAGAAAAATCAATCAGTGTATATGCCACATCAACAGCATGAAAAAAAAAAAACCACACACACACATCACCATCTCAATTGATGCAAAAAAGAAAAAAAGCATTTGACAAATTCAACACACTTACATGATAAAAACACTCAACAGGAATAGAAAGCAAACACCTCAACATAATAAAATCCAATACAAAACACACACAGTGAGCATCATACTCCATGGTGAAAGACTGAAAACATTTAATCAAAGATCAAGAACAAGGCAAGGATGCCCACTTTCATCATTTTTATTCAGCATAGTACTAGAAGTTCTAGCCAGAGCTACTATGCAAGAAAAAGACACAAAAGGCATCCAAACTGGAAAAGAAGAAGTAAAATTATCTTTTTTGCAAATGATATGATCTAATGCATAGAAAACACTAAAGATTCCAAAAAGAACCTGTTAAAACTAATAAATGAATTCAGTGAAGTAGCAAGACATGAAGTCAATGCACAAAAATCAGGTGTATTTCTATACACAAAGAAAAATAATCTGAAAAGGAAATTATAAAATCATTTCCATTTATAAAAGCATCAAAAAGAATAAAATACTTAGGAATTATCTCAACCAAACAAGTTAAAGGATTACACAGTAAGAACTACAAAACGTTACTGAAAGAAATTTTAAAAGATACAAATAAATGGACTCGTATCCCATGTTCATGGATAGGAAAACTTAACATTATTAAAATGTCAATACTACCTAAAGTGAGCTACTTCAAATGCAATCCCTATCAAAATTCTAATATTGTTTCATGTAGAAACAGAAAAACCCATTCTAAAAATCATATGGAATCTCAAGGGACCCTGAACACCCAAAACAATCTTGAAAAAGAACAAAACTGGAGGACTCCTAATTTCAAAACTTATTACAAAGCTACAGTAATCAAAACTGTGTGGTATGGGCATGAGGAAAAAACACATTAGACCAATGGAATAGACTACAGAGCCCACATATACACTCAATTCAACAAGGGTACCAAGGCCACTCCACGGTAAAAAAGCAGTCTTTTCAACAAATGATACTGGAAAAGCTAGATATTCACATGCAAAAGCATGAAGATGGATCATTACCTGAAACCATACACAAAAATTAACTCAAAAATGGATTAAGAACCTAAATATAAGATCTAAAACAATTATACACTTACAAGAAGAAACAGGTCATAAGATTCACAAAATTGGATTTGGCAATGATTTCTTGGATATGACAGGAAAGGTGCAAGTAACAAAAAGGGAACACAGGAAAAATTGGATTTCATAAAAATTTTTAAATGCTGTGCATTCAAGGACACTATCAACAGAATAAAAAGGCAACCCACAGTATAAGACCAAATATTTGTAAGTCATATATCTGATAAAAGATTAACATCCAGAATATATAGAAAACTCCTAACACTCAACAACAAAAAGGAAATGAACCAATTAAGAAATGTGCAAAAGACTTAAATTGACATTTCTCCAAAGAAGACATACAAATGAGTAGTAAGCACATGAAAGGATGCTCAATATCACTAATTATTAGGGAAATGCAAATCAGAAGTATGAAAAGACACTACTTCATACCAATTAGGATGGCTACTATCCAAAAATCAAACATACACACACACACACACCACACCCCAAGTGCTGGTGAAGATGTAGAAAAACTGAACCCTGTGCTCCACTGGTGGAAATGTAAAATGGTACAGCCACTACAGAAAACAGCATCATGTTCCTCAAAAAATTAAACATAGAATTACTATATGATCAATGGCTAAGTGAAATATGGTATATACATACAATGGAATGTTATTCAACTTTAAAGAGACAAGAAATTCTACAAGACACTAACATGAATAAACTTTGAGGATATTACACTACTGAAATAAGCCAGTCATAAAAAGACAAAAACTGTATGATTCCACTTACATGAGGAACTTAGACTAGTCAAAATCATCATAAAGACACAAAGTATAATGGTGGATGGCAGGGCTAGAGGAGGGGAGAATGGAGACATCACTTAGTAGGTACAGGGTTTCAGTTTTACAAGATGAAAAGAGTTATGTGGGTAAATGGTGGAGATAGTTACACAATAATGTGAATGTATTTAATACCACTGAACTGTATACTTAAGAATGGTTAAGATGGTAAACTTTATGTTATATGTATTTTACCACAGTAAAAAATTATTTTAAAGATACATATACAGGAAAATAGAAGAAATGGAAAACATATACTTTTGGATATAAAGGGTTACTATTATAAAGATGTTGATTTTCACAAAGTTAGTCCATAAATTCAATAAAATTTCAAAAGGAATTAATATAAACTTTAAAACTAATCTAAGTAAAATACATAAAACTACATAAAAGACTTTGAAATACATTAATGAGGAAGGTACTATCTTATATCAAAATACAGTATACTTAGAACAGTGTAACATTCAGAAATAGATAAATGTTTTGTAGTAAGCTCTCATAGCATTAAACACCTTTCTCCTTTGTGGCACTTATTAGCGATTTTACATTATATATAAAACATTTACTAAATGGTTGTCTCAACTGCTAATGTATTCCTACTTTGTAACATATCACCTGATACACAGTAGGTACTCGAGACCTATTTGCTTAATGAATGAATAAATAAATGAAACAAAACAGAATGCAGCAATATCACCATTTATATGTAAGAACAATACATGTATTCTCAAGTCAATGAGGAAAGAATGGATTATTCAGTTAGTGTTACTAATAAACTGACTAGCAATCTGGGAGAAAGAAAACTTAGCCTACAACCTTACATCATTTATAAAAATATTTTCAGATTGCTGGAAGATCTAAATGTCAATGTAAAAATATGAGCAAAGAACAAAATCAAATACCATTCTTAACTCATTACTTTTTAACAATTGTAATTTAGCTAAGCATACAGAATAAATATTATTCCCAAGAAGCAATGTGAAATAGAGAAGAACAAGTAAATTACAGCTTTAGTTAAGTATTATTTCAGCGTAATTATAGTGACCAGACGTTTCAGGCTGGTTGGAACAATGTTGGATTTATTTTCCAGTCCTAGGTACTGGCAATTCCAAATCTCCTCTAAAATTGGATCACTGTATTCTGTGGAAGCAGTCCAAACTGAGAGGTAGGAAGTTTTGCCTCTTCAGACTATTTGCAAACCTCTCATTAACTCTGATACACAAACAGGCTGTCAGATAATAGTAAGGCCTTTTTCAATTCTATTTTCCCATTCAAAATTGCTGCAAAAGATGACTTCAAATGGCTCCATGGCTGTCTCCATATTAAACCAGTAAAAAAAAGCAGAAAATAAAGCCATGGATTTCACCTACTTTAAAGGTATACCTGATAGCCTACTCCAAAGTCCAGCCAAGGAAATAAAGGACAGAAAAGAATAGAAAAAGAATCCTTTTTTTTTTTTTCACATTCTTACATTTCTCTTTGACCTCTGGACCTCTCCTGAGACCAATGCATTTTACATATTAAATTATCTGAAATAAAGTGTGTTAAACATTGACTGAAATGTTTTATAAATTATAAAACTTTTATAAATTATAATTTTATAAATTATAAAATCTTTTATAATTCTACAAAAGATTTATCAAATTAGCATTTCATTTTTCATTGGTGATTGTTCATAGGAAAAAAACCCAACTCCAAATATACTAGCACACTATGCTTTGGAACAACCTAATGGAGAACGACTCATCTGAATTCCCAAAAATAAATTTTCAGATAGAATGTAAAACAATGCACCTGAATTGACAAAAGTAAATTTAGGAAGTAATTATTTTCTTACAGAAATTTTCTTTGCTTTTAAAAAGTATTCAACACTTTGCCTAGAGAAGTGTCAGCCTAGAAATTAATAAAACTATAACAATAATAGAAACAATGTACTTCAATCCTCAGAGAATATGAATATGATATTACTATTATCATCCCATTACAAAAAGGAAAAGAGAGACTTATAAGTCTCATGGATAATAAAGGGGAGAGGGAGAGTAGTCTCTTAAAAGTAAACAAACAGGGGATTCTGCCAGCAGCCTTCGTTTGGGCTGCAATTCTTCCCAGAGTCTCCGGCCCGCTGGCCTACTACAACAAATTTTGGATTCACCAAGCCTCCACAATCATAGTCCTGGTGCTCCAGCCGGGTGTCAGGCCTGAGCCACTGAGGTGGGAGAGACAAGTTCAGGACATTGGTCCACCAGAGACCTCCTGGCCCCACGTAATATTAAACGGTGAAAGCTCACTCAGAGATCTACATGTCACTGCTAAGACCCAGCTTCACTCAACAACCAGCAAGCTACAGTGTTAGATACCCTATGCCAAACAACTAGCAAGACAGGAACACAACCCTGCCCATTAGCAGATAGGCTATCTATAATCATAATAAGTTCACAGACACCCCAAAACACAACACTGGACACGGTCCTGCCCACCAGAATGACAAGATCCAGCCTCAGCCATCAGAACACGGGCACCAGTCCCCTCCAACAGGAAGCCCACACAACCCATTGAACCAACCTTACTCACTGGGGACAGACACCAAAAACAAAGGGAACTACGGAACTACGAATGTGCAGCCTGCAGAAAGGAGACCCCAAACACAGTAAGTTAAGCAAAATGAGAAGGCAGAAAAAAACACAGCAGATGAAGGAGCAACGTAAAAACCCACCAGACCAAACAAATGAGGAGGAAATAGGCAGTCTACCTGAAAAAGAATTCAGAGTAATGATAGTAAGGATGATACAAAATATTGGAAATAGAATGGAGAAAATACAAGAAACATTTAACAACGACCTAGAAGAACTAAAGAGCAAACAAACAATGACGAACAACACAATAAATGAAATTAAAAATTCTCCACAAGGAATCAATAGCAGAATAACTGAGGCAGAAGAACGGATAAGTAACCTGGAAGATAAAATAGTGGAAATCACTACTGGAGAACAGAATAAAGAAAAAAGAACGAAAAGAACTGACGACAGTCTCAGAGACCTCTGGGACAACATTAAACACGCCAACATTCAAATTAGGGGTCCCAGAAGAAGAGAAAAAGAAAGGGACTGAGAAAATACTTGAAGAGATGATAGTTGAAAACTCCCCTAATATGATAAAGGAAATGAATCAACTCCAGAAAGCACAGAGATTCCCATACAGGATAAATCCAAGGAGAAACACGCCGAGACACACAGTAATCGAACTATAAAAAATTAAATACAAAGAAGACATATTAAAAGCAGCAAGGGAAAAGCAACAATTAACATACAAGGGAATCCCCATAAGGTTAACATCTGATCTTTCAACAGAAACTCTGCAAGCCAGAAAGGAGTGGCAGAACATACTTAAACTGGTGAAAGAGAAAAGCCTACAACCAAGATTACTCTACCCAGCAAGGATCTCATTCAGAATCGACAGAGAAATTAAAAGCTAAGAGAATTCAGCACCACCAAACCAGCTTTACAACAAATCCTAAAAGAACTTCTCTAGGCAGGAAACACAAGAGAAGGAAAAGACCAACAATAACAAACACAAAACAATTAAGAAAATGGTAATAGGAACACATATATCGATAACTACCTTAAATGTAAATGGATTAAATGTTCCAACCAAAAGACACAGACTGGCTGAATGTATACAAAAACAAGACCCATATATATGATGTCTACAAGAGACCCATTTCAGACCTAGGGACACATACAGACTGAAAGTGAGGGGATGGAAAAAGATATTCCATGCAAATGGAAATCAAAAGAAAACTGAGTAGCAATTCTCATATCAGACAAAATAGACTTTAAAATAAAGATTATTACAAGAGACAAAGAAAGACACTACATAAGGATCAACGGATAGATCCAAGAAGAAGATATAACAATTGTAAATATTTATGCACCCAACATAGGAGCACCTCAATACTTAAAGCAAATGCTAACAGTCATAAAAGGGGATATCAACAGTAACACATTCATAGTAGGGGACGTTAACAATCTATTTTCACCAATGGACAGATCATCCAAAATTAAAATAAATAAGGAAACACAAGCTTTAAATGATACATTAAACAAGATGGACTTAATGGATATATATATAGGACATTCCATCCAAAAACAACAGAATACACTTTCTTCTTAAGTGCTCATGGAACATTCTCCAGGATAGATCATATCTTGGGTCACAAATCAAGCCTTGGTAAATTTAAGAAAATGAAATCATATCAAGTATCTTTTCCGACCACAACGCTAAGACACTAGATATCAATTAAAGAAAAAAATCTGTAAAAAATACAAACGCATGGAGGCTAAACAGTACACTACTAAATAACCAAGAGATCAGTGAAGAAATCAAACAGGAAATCACAAAATATCTAGAAACGTTTGACAACGAAAACACGATGACCCAAAACCTATGGGATGCAGCAAAAGCAGTTCCAAGAGGGAAGTTTATAGCAATACAATCCTATCACAAGAAACAAGAAACATCTCAAATAAACAATCTAACCTTAAACCTAAAGCAATCAGAGAAAGAAGAACAAAAAACCCCCAAGGTTAGCAGGAGGAAAGAAATCATAAAGATCAGATCAGAAATAAATGAAAAAGAAATGAAGGAAACAATAGCAAAGATCAATAAAACTAAAGGCTGGTTCTTTGAGAAGATAAAAAAAATTGATAAACCACTAGCCAGACTCATCAAGAAAAAAAGGGAGAAGACTCAAATCAATAGACTGAGAAATGAAAAAGGAGAAGTAACAACTGACACTGCAGAAATACAAAGGATCATGAGGGATTACTACAAGCAACTCTATGCCAATAAAATGGACAACCTGGAAGAAATGGACAAATTCTTAGAAAAGCACAACCTTCCGAGCATGAACCAGGAAGAAATAGAAAATATCAACAGACCAATCACAAACACTGAAATTAAGACTGTGATTAAAAATCTTCCAAGAAGAAAAGCCCAGAACCAGATGGCTTCACAGGCGAATTTTATCAAACATTTAGAGAAGAGCTAACACATCCTTCTCCTCAAACTCTTCCAAAATATAGCAGAGGGAGGAACACTCCCAAACTCATTCTACGAGGCCACCATCACCTTGATACCAAAACCAGACAAGGATGTCACAAAGAAAGAAAACTACAGGCCAATATCACTGATGAACATAGATGCAAAAATCCTCAACAAAATACTAGCAAACAGAATCCAACAGCACATTAAAAGGATCATACACCATGATCAAGTGGGGTTTATTCCAGGAATGCAAGGATTCTTCAATATACGCAAATCTATCAATGTGATTAACCATATTAACAAATTGAAGGAGAAAAACCATATGATCATCTCAATAGATGCAGAAAAAGCTTTTGACAAAATTCAACACCCATTTATGATAAAAACACTCCAGAAAGTAGGCAGAGAGGGAACTAACCTCAGTATAATAAAGGCCATATATGAAAAGCCCACAGCCAACATTATTCTCAATGGTGAAAAACTGAAACCATTTCCACTAAGATCAGGAACAAGAAAAGGTTGCCCACTTTCACCACTATTATTCAACATAGTTTAGCAAGTTTTAGCCACAGCAATCAGAGAAGAAAAAGAAATAAAAGGAATCCAAATCGGAAAAGAAGAAGTAAAACTGTCACTGTTTGCAGATGACATGAAACTATACATAGAGAATCCCAAAGATGCTACGAGAAAACTACTAGAGCTAATCAATGAATTTGGTAAAGTAGCAGGATACAAAATGCACAGAAATCTCTTGCATTCTTATACACTAATGATGAAAAATCTGAAAGAGAAATTAATAAACTTCCATTTACCATTGCAACAAAAAGAATAAAATATCTAGGAGTAAACCTACCTACGGAGACAAAAGACCTGTATGCAGAAAACTATGAGACACTGATGAAAGAAATTAAAGACAATACAAACAGATGGAGAGATATACCATGTTCTTGGATTGGAAGAATCAACGTTGTGAAAATGACTATACTACCCAAAGCAATCTACAGATTCAATGCAATCCCTATCAAACTATCAATAGCATTTTTCACAGAACTAGAACAAAAAATTTCACAATTTGTATAGAAACACAAAAGACCCCCCCATAGCCAAGGCAATCTTGAGAAAGAAAAATGGAGCTGGAGGAATCAGGCTCCCTGACTTCAGACTATACTACAAAGCTACAGTAATCAAGACAATATGGTACTGGCACAAAAACAGAAATACAGATCAATGGAACAGGATACAAAGCCCAGAGATAAATCCATGCACATATGGTCACCTAATTTATGACAAAGGAGGCAAGAACATACAATGGAGAAAAGACAGCCTCTTCAATAAGTGGTGCTGGGAAAACTGGACAGTTACATGTAAAAGAATGAAATTAGAACACTCCCTAACACCATACAGAAAAATAAACTCAAAATGGATTAAAGACCTAAATGTAAGGCCAGACACTATAAAACTCTTAGAGGAAAACACAGGCAGAACACTCTATGGCATACATCACAGCAAGATCGTTTTTGACACATCTCCTAGAGAAATGGAAATGAAAACAAAAATAAACAAATGGGACCTAATGAAACTTCAAAGCTTTTGCACAGTAAAGGAAACCATAAACAAGATGAAAAGACAACGCTCAGAATGGAAGAAAATATTTGCAAATGAAGCAACTGACAAAGGATTAATCTCCAAAACATACAAGCAACTCATGCAGCTCAATATCAAAAAAACAAACAACCCAGTCCAAAAATGGGCACATCTAAATAGACATTTCTCCAAAGAAGATATACAGATTGCCAACAAACACATGAAAGGATGCTCAACATCAGTAATCACTAGAGAAATGCAAATCAAAACTACAGTGAGGTATCACCTCACTCCGGTCAGAATGGCTATCATCAAAAAATCTGCAAACAATAAATGCTGGAGAGGGTGTGGAGAAAAGGGGACTCTTTTGCACTGTTGGTGGGAATGTAAATTGATACAGCCAGTATGGAGAACATATGGAGGTTCCTTTAAAAACTAAAAATAGAACTACCATTTGACCCAGCAATCCCACTACTGGGCATACACCCTGAGAAAACCATAATTCAGAAAGAGTCATGTACCACAATGTTCATTGCAGCTCTATTTACAATAGCCAGGACATGGAAGTGACCTAAGTGTCCATCAACAGATGAATGGATAAAGAAGATCGGCATGTATATACGACGGAATATTACTCAGCCATAAAAAGAAACGAAATTGAGTTATTTGTAGTGAAGTGGATGGACCTAGCAACTGTCATACAGAGTGAAGTAAGTCAGAAAGAGAAAAACAAATACTGCATGCTAACACATATATATGGAATCTAAAAAAAAAAAAAAAAGCGTTCTGAAGAACCTAGGGGCAAGACAGGAATAAAGACACAGACGTAGAGAATGGACTTGAGGACATGGGGAGGGGGAAGGGTAAGCTGGGATGAAGTGCAAGAGTGGCATGGACATATATACACTACCAAATGTAAAACAGATATCTAGTGGGAAGCAGCTGCATAGCACAGGGAGATCAGCTCAGTGCTTTGTGACCACCTAGAGGGGTGGGATAGGGAGGGTGGGAGGGAGATGAAAGAGGGAGGGGAAATGGGGATGTATGTGTATGTATAGCTGATTCACTTTGTTATACAGCAGAAACTAACACACCATTGTAAAGCAATTATACTCCATAAAGATGTTAAAAAAAAAAGTAAACACACATACACAATTAGTAGTTAGAATATTCATCTGTTTACTTTCAGCCCAAGTCTACTTAATTGCTCAGCCTGCAGGACTCATTTAGATTGAGGAGGCAGTATAAACGTTCTAAATTTGAGGAACAAATGATTTGACACAAACATCTTTTCTTCTTGCTAATACTCCATACAACTTGTTCAGATCTTCAACACAGATATTTAGTCTCTTGCAGTCCTAACTTCAAAAAGTGTTTTGAAATGTGAATTAATAGACTCTTTTCTTCCCTAGTGGAAATTTTCTTTCCAATACAGAATATTCAGAGAGCAGGAGAGGACAGACCCACAAACCTGAATTTCAGATTATCTATCATATTTGAATCATTTTAGGTCTGAAAATAAATTGCACCACATACTTGGTTAAAAAGCTAATGCAGATTCACTCCTGCGTGATGGGAGGACAAGTCTTCTGCCATTCCCGAAAAAATTATACAGCTTAACAGAAGCGTCAAAAACAACCATTTCAGCACTCAGAACATTGACCATAGGCTCACAACAAACTGAGAAGTGGTTGTTCATAAAAATCACTGCACTATGAGTAAGAAAAGCACAAGCCTGTGGTGATTTTCCTGAGGGTTCTGACAAGCTCTCAGCTCTGTATACGCAGTAGTTCAATTAGGGCAAGACAAGATGAATAACTGGAAGGTCACCTGCTGCTGTTGAAGAGGAGCTCACTTGATTGAAAATGTTGTCAGTGAAAATGGTGATTTTAGTGGCACATGAAGAGGGAAGGACACTGCCTCCACTAGTTTGAAGTATTGTTCATTTTCAGGCAAGCAACAGACTGTCAGGCAAGCAAGGAATTTTTTTTTTTTTTTTTTTTTGCGGTCAACGGGCCTCTTACTGTTGTGGCCTCTCCCATTGCGGAGCACAGGCTCCGGATGCGCAGGCTCAGCGGCCATGGCTCACGGGCCCAGCTGCTCCGCGGCATGTGGGATCTTCCCAGACCAGGGCACGAACCCGTGTCCCCTGCATTGGCAGGCAGACTCTCAACCACTGCGCCACCAGGGAAGCCCGCAAGCAAGGAATTTAATAGGTAATTCTGGAAGGTGAGACAGCCATGGGGCTAGATGAGATCAACAAGTGTGTTAAACTGACTGAGGGTGATATATGCACAGCAGAAAATGGAGTGGTGCAAGCCACTCATACATCCTTAGAAGACAGAACCTAAGCTAACACACAGAGGAGACACAAGAGAGCCCAACAGAAAATAAGAACCAGGAGAAACTTTAAAACAGCATGAAATTTGTACCCCCCACATCACAAAAAGATCAATAAGTAGACAGAGGAAGCCTTACTGGCTCAAACTATTTGATCACAATCTCTGACCAATAGCTGACTGAAGATGATGAAGCTAAGTAGAAACAGAGGAAAACACCTAGGGAGCCAGGCTTAAAAATAAGGAGAGTTTAAAAAAAAAAAAAAGTTAAACAGCGAGATCAGTGGCCATACAGTTTGGGTGAAGATTTAGTCTAGATAACTACCAAACACACAAACAAAGAGAACAACAAACCTCAGGGGGAAGAACTCAGAATCTAAAATTGCTATGCAATATTATCTAACATGGCCAGTATTCAACAAAAAGAAATTATGAGACATACAAAGAAACAAGGAAGTGTAACCTACTGACTCAGGAAAAAAGTAATAAAAAAAAAGTATGTTAAATCCTCTGAACGTTGGATTTAACATATAAAGATGTCAAAACTCTTATTATAAATACATTCAAAGAACTACACATGCTTCACCATGTTTAAAGAACTAAAGTATGACAACAATGATCTACTAAATAGAATATTACAAGGCAATATTACTTAATAAACAGTGGAAATTCTGGTGTTGACAAGTACAATAATTGAAATGAATAATTCACCAGAGGGATTCAACAGCAGATCTGAGCTCTAAAAAGAAAGATTCAGTGATTTTGAATTAGACCTATCCATTCTGAAAAACAAAGGAAAAAATGATTGAAAAAAAAATAACAACCTCAGAGCACATTAAGTATACCAATATAACTATAAAAAGAGTACCATAAGTTGTTAGAGAAAACGCAGAAGACAAAAATATTTAAAATAATAATGCCTGAAAACCAAATGATAAAAAACATTAACCAATACATCCAATCTCAACAAACTCCACATGGAATAAACTCAAAGAGATTCATAGCTATACATTTTATATGCCAAAGACAGAGAAAATCTTAGAAGTACCAAAAGAGAAATGAGTAGTTCCATACAATATTAATAGCTGACTTCTCATAAAAAAAAAAAAACAATGAAGCCAAGAAGCAATGGAATGCCATGTTCAAAGTGCTAAAAGAAAAAAAATCATCAACCAAGAATTCTATAGCCAGTAAAACTATTTTTCATAAAGACGTCTCCAGATAAACAAAGACAGAATGTGTTGCTAGCAGATCTGCCTTATAAGAAATACTAAAAGCAAGAAAATGAAAAGGCAACCTACAGAATGGGAGAAAATATTTACAAATCATATATCAGATAAGGGGTTAATATCCAAATATACAAAGAATGTGTACAATCCAATAACAAATAAAAACAATCTGATTTTTAAAAGAACAGAGAAACTTAATAAACATTTAGTCCCAAAGAAGACATGCAAATGGCCAACAGGTATATGCAAGGATGCTCAACATTAGTAATCATCATGGAAATGCAAATCAAAACCACAATGAGATAGCACCTCACACCTGTTAGAATGGCATCATCAAGAAGACGAGATAAAAGTGTTGGCAAGGGTGTAGAGTAAAGGGAATCCTAGTACACTGTTGGTGAGAATGTAAACTGCTGCAGCCACTATGGAATACAGTATAGAGGTTCCTCCAAAAATTAAAAATAGAACCATCATATATATGATACAGTAATCCCATTTTTGGATATGTATCCAAAGAAAACAAAAACAGGATCTTGAAGAGGTATCTGCTCTCCTGTGTTTATTGCAGTATTATTCACAATAGCCAAGATATGGAAACAAACCAAGTGTCTTTCAATGGATGAATGAATAAAGAAGATGTGGTGCATATATTACAATGGAATATTATCCAACTGTGAGAAAGAAAGAATTCCTGTCGTTGGTGGTTCTGGATGGACCTTGAGGGTATTAGGCTAAGTGAAGTAAGTCTGACACAGAGACAAATATTACATAATATTATCAATACGTGGAATGTAAAAAGGTTAAACTTGTAAAAATAGAGTAGAAGGTGATTCCCAGGGGCTTTGGGTGGCGGAATTGGGGAGATGTACTTTAAGAGTATAGGGTAGGGGAACTGGGGAGATATTGTTTAAGGGTACAAACTTGCAATTAGTAGATAGCATCAAATGCACAGCATAGTGATTACAGGCAACAATACTGTATTACAGACCTCAAACTTGCTAAGAACTTAGACCTTAACTGTTCTCACCACACACACAAACTAATAATAATTATTCAAGGTGATAGAGGTGTTAGCCAACACTACAGTGATAATCAAATTCCAACATACAAATGTATCAAATCAAAAGAAGGGCAGGAGGAAAGATGCTCTCCAGTGAAAGAAGGGAAAAAGTCCTTGAATCTTAACAGCAAATTATACCATCTGGAACCCTTGGCTGAGACAAGAGCTGGTGTAAAGCCTGCCAGAGCTTGCCTTGAAGCCTTGGAAAAGCCAGAAAATAAAATGTCTTGAGGAACCTAGTACCTAGAGAGGAAAGGCAAAGGAGCATCTGTTCTCAGGACAGTTCATAATAATTGAGAACAGTAGGAATGACTTACATTCTAAACAGCTACAATTCTAAACACTTTTCAACTCGCAGTTCATTTAATCATCACAATAAGCCTATGAGGTAAATGCTATTATTATTCTCATTTTACAGATCAAGAAATTATGGCACTGAGAAGTTTGGTAAATTGCCTAAGGTCATCAACCTAGTAAGTGGCTGAGCTAGGAATCTACCCAAGGCAGTCTGGCCAGAGACTGTTTTCTTAACCACTACATTATACTGCTAAGATATTTAAAATACTTTGTCGTGGTTGTAGAAAATAAAGGAATCTGAAGTTAAGTTAGACAATGAACAATAAAAGCTGATGTGAATAACTTACTAACATTGAACCCAGGTGCTGAAGTTTTAAAATCTTAATTTACATTTGGCTACATGTTTGTTCCTTCCTTCCTTCACTTAATTCCCTAATATTTATCAAACATCTACTATGTGCTAGACCTAAGATGTAACAAGAAATCAAAATCTCTGAAAACAAAAGGCTTAGACTTCTATGAGGCCATAAGTTGGAAAAGAATTATTATATAGTGTAATTGTTGTATGAGGGATGTACATAAGGGTGGATGGGACTGGAACAGACAGCTACACTCCAGACATCTCCAGCAACACAGGCCAAGGACTAGATCATCCAGGATGGCTGCAGTGTATGGTGTCATAGGAAGAGATGGCTTGAAGGTGAGGAGAGAATTCTGAGCAAGGCAGTGGCCTTATCATTTTGTCACTTTGTCAGCAGTACGGAGGATGGATGAATTGGGGCAATGGAGGAAGAAGGTACATCTTAAGTACCAGGGACAGGG
>NW_006785876.1:6273044-6275900 GCF_000442215.2 Lipotes vexillifer
AGACAGAAGAATCCAATTCCATCTTTAACACTAAGGATGAAAGATTAAGTCCTCAACTGAGACACTGGAAGTAAAGGGAAAAAGAAAAGAAGATGAAAGAAATCGTGTCAATTAGTTAGCAGTTAAACAAATATGCTATTTTAATGAAGAAATTTATCATTATAGAGAAAATTAAGCAATAATCACACACTAACTTTCTACCATGTAGTCCCATAGTAAAGCATGGCATTATTACTGATAGCAACTGAATTACCGGCATAGGCTTAAACCACCTATAAATAGCTAAATCTATACTCCTATATCTTTGCCTAACTAGAGAAATAAAAATCAAAAAAACATATCTTTTTGCATTTTTAGTTTCCTCAGACAGCGTAATTTCTACACAGAGGTTTTAGGAAAGTGCTTCATTTTTAACAAAGATATACCATATTCTACTCTAAACTTACATGTATACGTTCATTTAACCCTCTCCCAAACCCTACTGAAGTTCAATACTATTATCCGTGTTTTACATATGAGGAAATCAAGGCTCTGAGAGGTTATGCAAAGTGCCAAAGGTCACTAGATGGCACAGTTAGTTCTGCTGTAACACTTAATTCTGAAAATGTAAATTGATTCCACTGCTATTGATACAGTAGGGAACAGTGTGAATATAACTCACATTTTGTGTTTGCTTATGAGCAAGTTCATCCACAAGAAACAAGGTAAATGCAGAAAACTGCACCCCATTACACAAGGCCACGTAGGAATACACCAAAAGCACATGCCTCAAACATTTATCTACCAGCTACCAGTTCACCATGTGAGGTGTGAATCACATCCGTTCACATCTGGTGTCACAACTTCCCTTTAGATTTCAGTAAGCTTCCTTCCATCACTCCAAGAAACTCACAATCTTGCAACCCTTTCCACAGCCACTCCCACGAGGGAATGACGTATTTTGCAATGTAAAATGTCAAATGTATTGCAGTATTTAGTTGTTAACCATTTAACATTTAAAATTTTTAAAATATATCACTGACAAGGTTTTGAATATTGTGCCATAATCTCATTTTCTCATAAGTCCTGTGGCTTTCGCTGTGTGATTTTGCATAGCATGATGATTTTTTTAGCAACATATATGTTATGGTGCATTATAGCAGAACTAACTCTTTTGGAGTGATATCTGAGTTTGCCCATATCAGAGTCAATGCTCTTAAGTTAAAGGGGTCTCCCACCTTTATTTATGTAGTCACCCGAAACTGTTAGCACACGATGTGCTTTCTGAACATCTTAAACTTCCAATTCTCTTTCACATGTACTACTGTGACTATAGATATTCATTCACCCAATTCTTCAGCCTTAGAATCAACTCTTTTTTTCTTACGTCCCACATCTGATCTTTAGTATATCTTGCCAATTACCTTCAAAATATTTCTAGAAATTGACCACTTTTCACACCTCCAAATGCTACTGCCCTATTTCAAGCTACCATCATCTCCAGCCTGGGCTACAATAGCCTCCTACCTGGCTTTTCTGCTTACACCTTTGTCCCACCTAATGCCCTTCCTCCACAGCTAGACTGAGCCTTTTAAAAACAAACACATCCCTCCTCTAATCAAAATCCTCCAATTAAAAAACATATATTCAAATAAAATCATCACTCCTGGCCATGGCCTGCAAGGTCTGGCTTCTTTGCCTTATCCACCAAATCCCTTCCTCCCTTACCAAACAGCCCTCTCACTGTTCCTTGAAGAGTCAAAATATGTTCCCACTTAAAAGCTTTTACCGGGCTTCCCTGGTGGCGCAGTGCTTGAGAGTCCGCCTGCCGATGCAGGAGACGCGGGTTCGTGCCCCGTTTCGGGAGGATCCCACATGCCGCGGAGCGGCTGGGCCCGTGAGCCATGGCCGCTGAGCCTGCGCGTCCGGAGCCTGTGCTCCGCAAATGGGAGAGGCCACAACAGTGAGAGGCCCGCATAACGCAAGAAAAAAAAAAAAAAAAAAAAAAAGCTTTTACCTTCACTATTCCCTAAGATGGGAACGGCTCCTTTCCCAAATATTGGCATAACTCCATTCATATCTCTGCTCAAATATCATCTTTCAGATTGGCCTTTCTTGGCCATCATATTGAAAATATTCACTTCTATTATATTGTATTCCCTTAGCCTGCTTTAATTATTCTTTCTAGGAGTTATCAGTATCAGATATATCATATATCTACTTACTTGCTGTCTATCTCTGCAACTAGAATGTGAGCTCCATGAAAACAGAAACTTCATCTTGTTCACAACTGCAGCCCCAGGGGCTAGAACACTGCCTCAGGCATGGTAGGTATACAATAAAATTTGTTGAATTAATTACCTCTTAATAAGGACATTAATCGGGACAAAAGAATTAGTCACTTTAATAGGGACAAGAGATAGACATTAGACTATATTTCTCATTAAAGTTGTTCATTAAACAACTTTAGATAATAAAGTATAACAAGTAATGGAATAATAAAGAGAAAACTGATGACTAAACCTTCGTAGGAACTATAATACATTATTCAATATTAAATGGAAAACGACTGTGTATATTTGTGTTACCAGAGACAGGTCAAAAATTATTGCTAAACATTCACAAAGTACTATATTGTTTGACTTGCCAAGTCCATAGTTCCACAATTAAAATAGGTTTTAAAAGTTCACTCACTCCATTAGGTCTAGTTTTTTTGTACTAACATGAGATGGGGATTTTTCTATAACCCCACCCTGTCTAACCATGTACTTCCATGAATCATCCTTCACCATACAAAATGTACTCAGACAATGACTTGTAAACATAAAAATCCTCCATATAATTCATCTACTTGTTGTTAACACGATATGAAAGAGT
>NW_006785876.1:6275910-6297997 GCF_000442215.2 Lipotes vexillifer
CACATAAGTTAAATTTCTAGAAAATTCAATTTGATTTCGTCCTCATATTTAGAATAATCTTAGAATAACAGACTTATTTTGAGGAAATAGTGAAGAAGGGAGGAAAAGAAAAGACCAAGCCCAGTGACTTAAAACTACTTTTCCTTTTTAAGCAGCTGGAATCTTGTCCTTAACTGAAATCTTACATCAAAGCCCAATAGGTAAAATTTAAATGGATATATTTTAGGCACGGGAATCGAGGGAAAAGGATGAGTCTGGAAAGAAGAGGGACCTTGAAATCTTGACTGTTTATTCCCCTAGGATTCAATATCCATCTCACTTACTCCAAAGGGGAAAAACTCCAAAGGGGAAAAATGCCTCTTCCAGTCCACATGCTAGTTTATAGTAAGATAAGGAAATGGAGGTTCAAAGATGACTGCAGGAGTTAATATATAGGTTGAACCATAAATTTCTCATAAACAGTAAGTAGATTTTGCATTACAAATGAGTGATTGAGAATGTTGTTTTTCAATGAATAAAAGCATATTAAAACAAAAGAAAGACTAAGGGACAAGACTGAGATCCTAGGGTCACTATGAATTGGGGCAATGAAGTCAGCTAGAGGCCAGCATGAGGCATTCTGCTGAAGAGCATCAAAAAAAGTTGCCTTGGGCTTCCCTGGTGGCGCAGTGGTTGAGAGTCCGCCTGCCGATGCAGGGAACACGGGTTCGTGCCCCGGTCTGGGAAGATCCCACATGCCGCGGAGCGGCTGGGCCCGTGAGCCATGGCCGCTGAGCCTGCGCGTCCGGAGCCTGTGCTCCGCAATGGGAGAGGCCACAACAGTGAGAGGCCCGCGTACCGCAAAAAAAAAAACAAAAAAAACTTGCCTTAAACATAAGAGGCCATTCTACCCTCAACTGGGCAATTTTCATTTTCAAAATATACATTACAGCAAATAATTCATCTGACATTCAAATACAATAAGAATAAAGCCAAACTCAGTTCTTCTATCTTAAACAATATATTCGTAATTCCTCAGCATGACCTATCTACACTGTAGCCAAAAAAACAAAATAGAACATAGCTTGTCATGAAATGGTCAATAAAACAGATCCCATGGCCAATAATTATATTACCAAGCTACATGGACCATAAAAAAACAGCTCCTTTTGCATATGTAACTTGTTTCCCTCAGTGTCTGAGACTAGCACAGCCAAAGAAACCCACATCCTAAGCCACAGAATAGAGCCACCTGGTCTTGCTCTTATCACAGGATGACAAAATGATTTCAATCCCCTAATGTCATGCAGACATCCTCAACATTTGTATAGTGTTTTTTAACTAACAAAACTGTTGTATCCTTCCTGAGTTCAAGAATGGTCAAAAGGCTCAATGCAAACACTTCTCTGGACAACCTTTATTACCACATTTAAAGGCACAGGCTCAATGACTTGACACACATTTCAAAACGCTATCTCCCTTTCCTTTCCCTTTTCTGTTCTGCTACTCACATGATAAAGATTGATTTCAAAAAGTTTCTGGGGGCTTCCCTGGTGGCGCAGTGGTTAGGAATCTGCCTGCCAATGCAGGGGACAAGGGTTCAAGCCCTGGTCCGGGAAGATCCCACATGCCGCAAAGCAACTAAGCCCATGTGCCACAACTACTGAGCCTGAGCTCTAGAGCCCGTGAGCCACAACTACTGAAGCCCGTGTGCCACAACTACTGAGCCTGTGTGCCTAGAGCCTGTGCTCCACAACAAGAGAAGCCACTGCAATGAGAAGCCCGCGCACCACAAAGAACAGCAGCCCCCCTCACAACTAGAGAAAGCCTGCGTGCAGCAACGAAGACCCAACGCAGCCAAAAATAAAGTAAATAAAATAAATTTATTTAAAAGAAAAAGTTTCTGGGATCTCTGCTTTTAGAAATGTTTAAATCAATGCAGCTTTGCAGTATCCATACATCAATCCAAATAAAATATTAACAATTTTATGAGCATGACAAGAAGCAAGTTTTTTTTTTTTAGTGCTCCAATTCCATGACAGGGTTACAAACAAGTGTGAGAAAAAAAAAAATACATATCATAAAAAAGTATCTAGGACTTCACTACTATATATATTAGAATAATGAATTTTTTGACTTTTGATCAGAAAGATTTTTGGAATAACTAACTTGAAAGAATAATTTGTAATTTTTTTGATTAAAAAATGTAATAAGTAATTCTGTGACTTTGTTTTGACCACTCCACACAGCTTGCAAGATGTCAGGGACTGAACCCTGGCCCACGGCAATGAAAGCACCGAGTCCTAACCACTGGACTGCCAGGGAACTCCCCTCTGTGACTTTTTAATACCATAATTTCTACAGTACTAGTGAAAAAATAACACAGGATTCTGAAAAATATGTTGAAATCAAGATACAAGTGCAAAGAATTTAACAGCCATCACCATATATCCTTGATCTCTGCTGATTTGATCAGAGAACACTAATAAGTAAATGGAATTCCACTTCTAATAATTTTCAATGAAAATGCAATTAGCTGGCAAAAGTAATTTTTTTTCTGTTATAAACAATGATGAAACCTTCATTTTTCCTCCTTTCACCTTCAAAGGATTATTATTCAATTCTATTATGTTTATATAGAACATTGTTTTCAGAAAGAAGTTTTAATAATGTCGTAATAATTTAAAAGACTTAACAACATATGACTCAGAAAAAGTAATGTCAATTTTTATATTTTAAAATGTCATATTATTTTAAAATGCAGTAATTAAAATCAGTTTCCAAAAATAAACATACAATTTAACATTTTACTTATAATGTATTATAAGTGAAATTCCCTCATTCCGGATTAGTCATCCTCAAACCTGGCTGCACGTTACAATTACCTAAAGATCTGAAAAACCTACCAATACCAGAACTCCATCCCCAGGATGTTCTGATTCAGTTGGTCTGGGTAGGGCCCAGGCATCGATATTTTTAAAAAGCTTTTTAGGTGAATCTAATATTTAGTCAAGGATGAGAATCACTGTTCTAGGTCAAGACCAGCATTCTAAAACTTAGATATCTAAAATTATAACTTTTGAAAACTACTTAATATAATTATTTTATAATTTCAAGCCCTAATGGTCACTTTTCCGAAACTCTGATCTACATTTATTTTCTAACCTCTGCATTCTTCTTTATCAAATAAAATAAAATGGATTATTTAATAAGGAATCCTCCAAACATCCTTTCTTGATTACTTTATACAGTGTACACATTTACGTATCTAAAGTAGTTCCACAACTGTCATGCAAAATTCTTTCAAAAACTGTCAAGTCATAATACCACTAAAACTTTCTTCATTACTGATTCTTCCTTTTTAAATTGAAGTATAGTTGACCTTCAATATTGTGTTAGTCTCAGGTGTACATCAAAGCGATTCAGTTATAAATATATTTATTTTCAGATTATTTTCCATTATAGGTAATTATAAGATGCTGAATATATTTCCCTGTGCTATACAGTAAATCCTTGTTGCTTATCTATTATATGTACAGTAGTTTGTTAATCCCATACTCCTAATTTAGCTCTCCCCCTTCATTTCCCCTTTCGTAACAATAAGTTTGTTTTCTATATCTGTGAGACTATTTCTGTTTTGTATGTAAATTCATTTGTATTACTTTTTAGATTCCACCTGTAAGAACTATCATATAACATTTGTATTTCTCTGTCTGACTTACTTAGTATGATATTTTCTAAGTCCATCCACGTTCCTGCAAATGGCAATATTTCATTCTTTTTTATGGCTGAACAACATAGTGTGTGTGTGTGTGTGTATCTCACAACTTCTTAAACCAATTGTCTGTTGTTGGACTTCCATTGTTTCCATGTCTTGGCTATTATAAATAGTGGCAAAAGACCTAAATAGATATTTTTCCAAAGGAGACAACACAGATGGCCAACAGGCACATGAAAAGATGCTCAGCATCACTAATTATTAGAGAAATGCAAATCAAGACCACAATGAGGTATCACTTCACACCAGTCAGAACGGCCATCATTAAACAGTCTACAAACAATAAATGCTGGAGAGGGTGTGGGGAAAAGGGAGCCCTCTTGCACTGCTGGTGGGAATGCAAATTGGTGCAGCCACTATGGAGAAGAGTATGGAGGTTCCTTAAAAAACTACAGATAGAGCTGCCATGTGACCCAGCAATCCCAGTACTGGCCATGTACCCTGAGAAAACCATAATTCAAAAAGACACATGCACCCCAGTGTTCCTCATTAATAACTCTAATCCAAATCTACAAGGAACACTTTGAAAAGGGCTTTATGTAGAAACTAGCTTTTCGATAACTACGTATCAATGTTTAAAGCTAAAGCCTCAATAAAATAAAAGGTGCTTAATATTTCCTTGGAAAAATCAAGTAGCACCATTTTTTTAAATAAATTTATTGATTTAGTTTTGGCTGCGTTGGATGTTTGTTGCTGCACACGGGCTTTCGCTAGTTATGGCGAGCAGGGGCTACTCTTCGTTGTGGTGCCAGCTTCTCATTGTGGTGGCTTCTCTTGTTGCGGAGCACAGACTCTAGGCGCGCAGGCTTTAGTAGTTGTGGCATGCGGGCTTAGCTGCTCCGCGGCATGTGGGATCTTTCCGGACCAGGGCTGGAACCCGTGTCCCCTGCGTTGGCAGGTGGATTCTTAATCACTGCACCACCAGGGAAGCCCTTAAGTAGTATCATTTTTAAAGTATCATCTCACTTGATTCTCAAAGGCACACTGTAAATCAGACACAACAGGGTTTTATCCCTGTACAGCAAGAGGTTAAGGGTTCGCTTAAAGGAATGTGGCTTCTATGGCCAAATTCAGAATTGTTTTAATTTTCTATCGACAGAATTTCAAACAGGGAAATGAGATTTTTCAAACAAAAATAATCTGTCCAGGTATATTGCATTGTGCAAAGATAAGATGAAGTCCTAATCCCCTGTACCGTGTAATGTGACCTTATTTGGAAATAGGGTCATTATCCATGTTATTAGTGAAGATGAGGTCATACTGCAGTAGGGTGGGCCCCAAATCCAATATGACTATTGTCCTACTAAAACAATGAGCACGTGAAGACACAGAGACATGGAGAGAACACCGTGTGAAGATGGGGGCAGAGGTGATGTGATTCATCTAAAACCCGCAAGTCCCAACGGTTGCCAGCTAGAATCACCAGAAACCAGAAGAGAAGCATGGGACAGATTCTCCCTCAGAGCTTTCAGAAAAAAACCAAGCCTACTGACACTTTGATTTAAGACTTCTAGCGTCCAGAACTATGAGACAATAAATGTATCTTCTTTTTTTTTTTTTTTTTGCAGCATGCGGGCCTCTCGCTTTTGTGGCCTCTCCCATTGTGGAGCACAGGCTCCGGACGCACAGGCTCAGCGGCCATGGCTCACAGGCCTAGCCGCTCCGTGGCATGTGGGATCTTCCCAGATCGGGGCACGAACCCGTGTCCCCTGCATTGGCAGGCGGACTCTCAACCACTGCGCCACCAGGGAAGGCCCTAAATGTATCTTCTTTTAAGCCACCCAGTTTGTGATACTTTGTTGCCAGCAGCCCTAGGAAACGAACACAGTACAATTATACTTTATGAAACAGAGTACTATAAGAAGTGTTTCATTATTTACAAAAAGAGGGAAAAGATTTTTTTTTTAATTAAGAAAAAAAGACAAAGAGGCAAATAATATGGATCCTGATCCTAGCTCCAAGATTTACTTGTTGATTCTGTTTCTGCAGCTATAAAACAGCTTTCTTTTCTCAGAGTAGCTCAGAGAGTTGTGAGGGTAACATGATTCTCATAAACAATACACACAGTTATTAGGTATAATTATCATAATGTTGTAAACTACTCTTAAATTATTCCACATGAGTATATTAGTCCAATAGGACTTATAAACTTCCTAAAGTCAAGAATTATATTTGTAATCCCACAGAACCCCAACCTAAGGCTGAGTAAAGACTAGACCTAAAATAAATACTTGATTTACATTAAAAAATCAAGTCCGAGGTCTTAACATAGCTGACTCAGCAAACTATACATATGTGTATAGAGATATGTACAGAGTGAGGAAAAGCGCTTACTACTTCACAGCGCCCTATTCATAAACTCACATTGTTCTTGATCCCATAATAATTTTCAAGTTTATCTTACAGACACACTTAACAAACATACATGAGTAGATTTACCATGAAGTTAACGAAATTAAGCTTCAGGTCTCCTCGTTTGTATCAACTATTTCCCTGGGCCTGGTGAGATCTAAGATAAACGGTCATATGATTTTATTTAAAAAATCAACAAAAATAAAGTATTTTCACTATAGTCAGTTAAGAAAGCTGTCTCTTTCCATACTAACTTCCATCCATCACAGTTTCCTCTTGCTAGGTGACTTTGAAGTGGTCACAGGCAGTTTTAGAATCCAGCTAAGGGAAGGATGAAATGGGGATACCTTTTCTTTGGGGTTAGTGTGATATATTTAGTGGTTAACAGTCCTTGTATGGTTATTGCCAGTTGTCGGCATATAGGAATGGCTTCCAGAAATAGTCCTATTTCCCACTGTACTGACTCATCTGTTTTATGCTATGAAGGGGCAAAGCCAGAAGTCATACCGTGATATAAACACATGGTAGAGCTCCTGGCACCCAGAATACGTAGACAGTGGGGAAACAACACCACCACCACCCCCCACCACTACCAGTCACCCTGAGGCAGATGGTCCCTGCTAGGCACTGGGGGTCTCTCACTGGGGAAAGTGGTTGCAATATCAAAGAAATAACAGACAGCAAAGGGGTTCAAATCCAAGTGGTAACGAATATGGCTCTTGATTTGACTGAGTATCCACCTCATTGCTGCATTCCACAATCCATAATGGAGTACGTCAAAAAATCTATGCAACTGTGTTGAAATCCTACCTCACATCCTTACCCTCCCACTCCCACTGAAGGGCATGACCAAGCTATCCAGTTCTCCAGTCATCTTTGCAGGTGGCCAAGCCTCTACAATTCACAGTCAGTATGCCATCAAATATGACAGTATGCCAGATTTGCTCTAGCTTTTTGGCAATGCAACAGGCCCATTTTCCTATGATGCATGGCAATACTGAATTTGGTAAAGCCACCTTTCCTTCTGGTGAAAGATTACTGGGCATGTTTGAATGTACCTGCTCAGATTACTTCTCATGAGATCACAACCCAAATACTTAACTGGCTGCCAGCGGGACCTCTAAAGTTTCAGTCAATGAGACCTTTCAGATTATCTGAGGTGCAGATCAAAATTGGCATCCCAGGGAAAGGATCTACTGATAGGCAGTTACCATCATTGGATCTACCGTCATCTACAGCCTCACCCAATACCTGAACATCCACCTTTCTTCAGAGACAGGTGTCAGACTAGCTAGAACCATGCAGATTCTCTCATAACCCACAATTCAACTACACTGTTTCTGAAGAGTCATCAATTCCATGTTAGTTTAAATAGATTACAAATTTTTAGTTTCTACACAACTCTTTCATAAATTTATGATCTTTAAATTAAAGCATTTTAATTATTTTCTTTGTTTAGCTATTAACACTGAGATCCATATTTAGTTAGCTTCTCCCTATTACATTTTTTGTTGGTTGGTGGGTCTTGCTCTTGAACTATTTTATTTTCTGTTGGTTTCAGAAATGTAAGATCGAAATATTAATACATTCCAGCTTAGTTCAGTAATGTCAGGAATTTTTCAGAAACAATTATTAGTCTAAGCCTGTTTCCTGAAGTAGAAACAGAAGCCACAATTTAAAAACACAAAAGTAACAACAAGATGGTCCCAACATCTCCCAAATTAGTTATAGGTTATAAATAACCAAAGAAATTTGGGTCCTTTATGGTCTAGTCATCAGAGAAATGAAATAGAACTTGAAAATATCATTTGAAATGTAGGGACCATAACGGCTATTATAAAGCATGGCATGTACTTCTCAAATGGTTAAAACCAAGATCATTAACAAAGATACCAATGCGTTTCCCTTAAACAGCCATCTGGCAGGCAGAGATATAAGTCATTTATGTTCTTCTCAATTAAGATACAAACTCACTAATTGTTTATTTTGAAAAACTGTTAGTATGAGGTAGGTCTCCAAACAAGGCAGTTAAAACTTTCTGGAATGTTAAAAGGGCCTTTACAAAAAGATCTATTGCAAGTATTTGGAGGAGTAGCACAAGAGTAGGGCTTTGCAGTAGAAAACATTTTAAATGCATGACCAAATATTTTCTTGAAAATTAGTCTAAAATTAGATGACCGAAAATATAAGTACTATGCCTACAGTCTAGAGATATCAAGATTTTCCATAAAAATGAATGAGCACAACACACAGATTCTGCAAGCATAGCAAAATCTGAAACTAAAAATATTGTTTTAGCTGGTGAAAACATTTTTTACATGTAAGTGAATTACGGTGAGTTTCCTAACTGCTTGAAATGAATACTGAATTGAAACCAAAAAAAATTCTGTAAAATTTGTATGTTTAGCTGAGAAGAGTACAATAAGAAATTAAAGTAAGTACAAAGAAAAAAAAAGAACACAGTAAGACTACTCATAGAAGCAAAGGAGGTGTAATTTGTAGGAGATACAATGCTTTTGTCCTACAAGGAAAAATCTAGATACCCAAAGATTCTACTCTAGGTCTTGATAAGAAACTCCTACAAAATCTTTTAACCAGTCCACAAATTTTCCTGCCTCTGAAACATTACTCTGTTTAACTGATAAACTATGGTATTTAGAAGGAAGCATTACCTGGGCCTGGTTATAAACATGACTCTTGGGCCAGAGAATAAGGAACACTAGTTTATAGCCACATTCTAAGCTTTGGGTTGACTCCACTCACCTCAGGAGACCTGACTCCTATTCAGGGCAATACTTTTCTATAAGAGAAGTTTCTAAGAGCACAGACACGAGTGAAATCTCTCCATTGTGAGAACGGGGTTAGCTGCTCACCAGGTACAACCAAGGATCATGATCTTTCCACCTTACAGCTCTGTTCTTCATCCTCATGCTTGTCACCTAGATGTCAGAGGACTACTCCCACACTTTGCAACTTATATCAACATTCATCTCAGAAGGAAAAGGGTGATGCAGTACCAGTCACTTTGCAACCGTTATTTAAAAAAGCAAAAGCCCTACAGCAGTCTTTTACTTACTACTCATCAGCTTACCCACCTCTAACTATTAGGATGATTGGAAAAGATACAATTAATCCTATTTCACGGATTCTATATTTGCAAATTCATCTACTCACTAAAATCTGTTTATAATCCCCAAATCAATACTTGTAGTGTTTTCACAATCATTCACGGACATGTGCAGAAAAATCTGAGTTGCCGATATACGAAATCCCAGCTGAGGTCTGACAAGGTGACAATGTGCCTTCTCTTTTCAGCTCTCATACAGAGGTGACCAGAGGATGGGGATGGAGGAGGCAGAGGAATGTAGTGCAAGAAGCTCCTACTCTAGGGCCAGCTGGATGGGGTATGAATCTTAAGTCTGGGACCTGTCAGTGGGGAAGCCTCAGGGAGTGAGTTAACACTCTTGAGCCTCGTTTTCTCTTTTATAAAATAAAGAAATTAGACTCTACTAAGATGAGTTGTTTTGAGGATTTGCATTTATAGCCTGTGTGAGCGGGTGTGTGTGTGTGTGTGTGTGTGTGTGTGTGTGTGTGTGTGTGCGCGCGCGCGCGCGTGCGCGCACGCGCACATATTTCCCATAGGAGCAATGGTTCAGGATTCCTGGCAACTTTACAGAACCTACCTTTTGCCAATAACAAGAATCAACCATATTTACCTTTTCCAGGCATCTCTCTATAGAGGTAGACATGGAAGGGGTTTGGAAATGAGTGGCCAACCTACAAGTGTCTACGTCACTGATGACTCACCAATGCTTTAAGGTGAATTTTTCTGCCTTTGTTTGCTTGGCCTAAGATTCAGTACTTCTCAAACTTTCCACAAAAGTTCCCCCAGTGTCAGAGGAGAAGAACATATGTGCCAGACAGTTTGAGGAATGTGCCACAAAACAGCGTGCCATACACAGATTATTCCTTTACAGACTCATATTTTATCATAAAAACTCATCCCAATATATAAAAATTATTTTAGAGTTCTGCTTCTGCTTTAGGATGTAGAAAACCACAAGAGAATGTTGCTCCAAACTGAAGAATGAGGAAACTCCAGATAACCTATAAAATCATAACTTTTCTTGAGCCCATCAGAGAGCTGGGGTTACAAGGCACCAAGTAAACAAATTCCAGAGTAACAAAAGCCTCTCAGGAGAGACTGGATACACAAACTATCTCACCACTGATGGAGCAATGGAGAAAGAGGTGGCCCCTATAAAAGTGGGTAAGAAGAATACAGGTAAAATTTTAATGAATTTTAAAGGGTGAGCATGGGCCTCAGTGGCACATATATAAAACCCCATCCACCTCCTCAGAGCATTATCTTATACTAAACAAAAGCTTATGCTACTAGGGGAGAAGCAGAAAACCCTCTTGCCCAGATTTGGTGTAAGTCTGCTAAAGCCCAAGACCCCACAGATACAAGGCAAAGTTTGATTCCACAGGAGGATGAGCCAGTACACAGAGAAGGCCACACTCCCAAGGCCCATGTGCACAAGGCCACCTAAGATTAAGGCTGCACAAGAAGAATTGAGAAACTTCCATCCTGTCCTCACCACAAGCCCCACATCCAAGAAACAACACAAGAAACAGCATTCTACTGCTGGGAGAAAAGCAAGAGCACAGAGAGGGATGCCCTCTCTGTGATGCAGGCATCTCTGTGTTGAAAGAAAAACCCACCAGCACCACAGACCCCACAATAAGCACAAGGTAACATCAGCTCCTACTGGAGAAAACCAAAGTCTGGTGCCCTAAAGGTGACTGCAGCAACAAAAAAATCCAAACTCTGCTCAACTGCTGGTTGACTCAATCACCCCTGCTTAACAGTAGAGGTGTGCCCATTTCCAGGAGTAAATACTATTCAGCAAAATACATACTGTTCTTCTACAAGCAATATACAGCATTCAATCACGGTTATGAAACACACAATAAAAGCAATTAAACAGCAACCAATTGTCAAAAGATAAAGCGGACAACAAATCCAGGATCAGAGATGATCCAGATGTGGGAAATACTATACAGGCAATTTAAAATAACTATTAGCAATATATTAAAGGTCTAGTGGAAAAAGGCACAACATGCACAAACAGATGGGGAATGCAGCAGAGAGATGGAACCTACAAAAAATGTCAAATGGAAGAGCTAAAAATAAAAAATAGAATATCACAGATTAACTGTTTAGATGGGCTCATCAGCAGTAAGGACACAGCTAAGGGAAGAATCAGTAAACTTGAAAAGGTGAACAGAAATTATCCAAGCTGGAATACAAAGGGGAAAAAAAAACCCCGAAAGAAAGAGAACAGAGGATCCAAGAGCAGTGGGATAATATTAAATGGTCTAACATACATAAAATTGGAATGTCAGAAGGAGAAGAAAGTCTGATACTGGGGGGAAATAGTTGTAAAACATATACATGATAAAACAGTTGTATCTGGAATATATAAAGAAATCTCACAACTCAATAATAAAAAGACCACTTCCCCAAACACACATACACAAATAAAAAGAAAACCAATAAAAACTGAGCAAAGGATTTGAATAGACACTTCACAAAAAAAGATATTCATATGGCTAATAAGCACATGAAACAATGCACATCATCATTAGTCATTAGGGAAATGCAAATGAAAACCACACTTACATACCATTACATACCCACTAGAATGGCTAAAATTTAAAAGACACAATACCAAGCGTTGGCAAGGATGTGAAGTAACAAGAACTCTCATGCACTGCTGGTGGGGAAGTCAAATTGCACGACCCCTCTGGAAACTACGTTGGCAGGTTTTTTTATATAGCTGAACACATGCTATATGACCAAGCCATTCCACTCCTAGGTTATTTACCCAATAGGGTAACCAAATGGTTAAAAAAAAATAGCCTTATATTTGAACTGTCAGGAGTATCTTGGATCTCTGAGACGATACAACCCTGTTGCCTAAGACTGCTCCTGGGCAGGATTCTCCAAATGGGTTAAATGCTTTGAATGAATAGGAATTATAGGCACTCTGAAGCCTAGCCAAAGTCATTATTTTCTTTCCACCTTTAAACTAATGCTATGGCTAGAAGGAAGAGGGAAAGAAGTGATGACAACAAAAAGTGTGTATTTCAGGTATACCAAAGTCTGATGCTCTCTTGGAATTTCCCTTGGACCTTTACATCTCGCCCCACTGCTCTCAACGGGCTTGCTAAGTGATAACTAAGCATTTGTCTTCCCTGTAAAGCTGCTAGAATCCGTAACTCTGAGCGACTGGGAGGCAGTCATGTTAAGAAACTTTTTAAGGGTAAGTTTTGTTGGTGTGATCAACAAAAGTGGGGGGTGGGGAGTGGGGGGGCGGCTTGATGAATTCTGTTTTACTAATCTTTTCTATCTTTGCTCAAGTGCTAAATTAGCTGCTTTATATTTCTCAAGTCTTAATCATCTGCATCTTTTGGTTAGACTCAGCATTTATTTCTTTAGGGATTTTGGCATATAATTTAAAACCCTGGGAAGGAAGAGACTGGTGATTTTGGCTGATTTTTTTCCTTTCTGCCTGGAATAAGGAAAATTTAGAAGATGATGAAAACATTGAGAGAAATATTTACTGAACTTTTGATGAAACATGGCAATAGCCTGATTCAGGTCTTGATTCTGACACTGGCAATTAAAGCTCCCTTCTCAAATCATATGAAACTGTATCCCCGATCATGCTGTTAACAATATCTTTTGGTCTTAGTTTGTGATTAGAGCATTGTTTACCTGTGTTCCTCAAGAAACTACTGCTTTCTGAGACTTCCACAACTGATGCTAAGAAGTACACTTCATTACAGGGGAAATTGTTCATAAATTAGCTAACATAAGTAGCATGATTAACTCTCTGTGAGAATTTTCTTAGCCCCATGCTTCTCAAGCTGGAACAAGGTGTATTTCCATCTCCAAGGACAACAGAAAGTCACCAAACACAAATGGCATGCCTTCAGTGGGCATCAGGTTTACTTCATAGTATGTAATTTACAAATAATTTTTTAAAGGCAGATTTAGTGAGATATAATTTCCATGCAGTAAAATTCACCCTTTTTGAATGTACAGTTTAAGTTTTGACAAATGAATATAGATGTGTAACTGCCACCACAATCAAGATAAAATATTTCCATCACTCCCAGAAGTCTTGTGTCTTTTATAGAAAATTCTTGCCCCTATCTCTGCCAACCACTGATCTGTTCTCTGTTCCTATAGTTTTGCCTTTTCTAGATGTTGTAAAAATAAAATCAGACAGTATGTATTCTTTTATGGCTTAATTTTTTCATGTAGTATAATACTTTTGAGATATATTCATGCTGTGGTTATCCATAATTTGTTGCTATTTATTGCCGGCTAGATTCCAATTGTATAGAGGTACCAGAAGTTGTTTATTGGTTTATCAGTTGATGAACATTGAACTGTTTCCGGTTTTGACTAATTATGAATGAAGCTGTTACAAACATACACTTCCCCCTACCCCTAGGATATCCTTATGTCTCACTCCCTTACTTTTTCTGCTCTAATGTCATCTGTTCAGAAAGGTCTTCTCTGACTACTCTATTTGAAATGGCACTTCCCATCACTCTCTGGTCCCCTATCTCCTGTTTTAGTCCTTCAAAGTGCTTAGGATTACCACCATTTACATTATACTTTTTACAAAAAAGAAAGACAGAGATCATATTAGCCAGGGTTCTCTGGAGAAACAGAGACAACAGGATATGTCTTTATATAGAGAGAGAGAAACAGAGCCAACAAAATATATTTACATAATTTTAGACCTGAAATCTAGCCTAATTCATTCATTTACAGATAAAGAAAAATTAAGCCCAAGATAGTGATGTAATCTGATCTAACATTAAATCCATTACTCTTTTAACTACTCAAATGTGATCTTATTATCAGAAGCAACAACTATGCTACTGTTACACAAAAAGCAAAACAAAACAATTATTTTGGGAAGATAAACATCATTCTAAATCATAAAAATTATTCTAAATTATGCAGAAATTATGTGGAAAAGGATATTTATAGCTATTATTGTAAGAAGACTCCCTGAAGACTGATTTTTATTCAATAAATATTCTTGAACACTGGCCAAGAACCAAATGTATATTGCACTAGATGTTACATTATTCCAAAGACTACTCATTTATAACCAATTAAAGGAATCACTACTCATTGAATAGGCACTTATCAAGTACTTACAATATAAGAACTATGTAAAACATTGGTGAGAGGTCAAAACAAAGAAGTTACTACCTTTGGCCCTCATCTTGAAGTTACTTAAAGTTTGATATCAGAGCTAGAATCTTGGGACTTCCCTGGTGGTGCAGTGGTTAAGAATCGACCTGCCAATGCAGGGGACATGGGTTCGAGCCCTGGTCCAGGAAGATCCCACATGCTGCAGAGCAACTAAGCCTGTGCACCACAACTACTGAGCCTGCTCTCTAGAGCCTGCGAGCCACAACTACTGAGCCTGCTCTCTAGAGCCCGCGAGTCGCAACTGCTGAGCCTGCTCTCTAGAGCCTGTGCGCCACAACTACTGAGCCTGTGCTCTGGAGCTCGCAAGCCACAACTACTGAGCCCACTTACCACAACTACTGAAGCCCACGCGCCTAGAGCCCGCACTCCACAACAGGAGAAGCCACTGCAATGAGAAGCCCGTGCACCGCAACGAGGAGTAACCCCCACTCGTTGCAACTAGAGATAGCCCGCGGGCAGCAACGAAGACCCAACTCAACCAAAAATAAATTTTAAAAAATAAATGTATTAAAAAAAATGCGCTAGACTCTTTATGCGTTTCACATAACCACAATTTTGAAACAAGTGAGAAAAGAAAAGAGGATTTTCCAGTATTCGTGTAAACATCCAAATTGGGAAGTGACTTTGATAAAGTGGAAAAAAAAAAACCACATGGGACCTGAGGCAGGAGACCAGAATCTCTTCTGGGCTCTGCCATAAGCAGTCTCCAGGCAAACGAGTTCACGTCTTTGGGCATTGCTTGAAACAGTCAAATGAAGCAGCTCTTCACTGTGAATGTTAGTCAGAATCACCTCCTCAGAAGCTTTATAAAAATGTGCCATGTACAGGAGCCACCTCAAAGCCATTCAATCAAATGAGCTGGGGAAGTCGTGGAAAAGTTCTTCAGATTCTTCTTCTATGGCTCCCTGGTCAGTGATCTATGGTTCTTTCTAACCTCTAACAGACTCGGTCTGTGAAATGTAGTTTTAATATTTTCTAGCCAGAACAATAATATATTTAAAATCTCTTTATTTCTTTTACAGTACATAAGACTCATCGTAGTATTTCAAGAACTGCAGTCAAAATATATGAAAAGTGACAAAAATCATGTAAGAAGGATAATCACCCTGCAATGTAATTATATATATATATATATATATATATATATATATTTTGCTGGGTCTTCATTGCTGCACGCGGGCTTTCTCTAGTTGCGACAAGCAGAGGCTACTGTTCATTGCGGTGCGCAGGCTTCTCATTGTGGTGGCTTCTCTTGTTGTGAAGCACGGGCTGTAGGCACTCAGGCTCAGTAGTTGTGGCGCACGGGCTTAGTTGCTCTGCCGCATGTGGGCTCTTCCCAGACAGGGCTCGAACCTGTGTCCCCTGCATTGACAGGCGGACTCTCAACCACTGAGCCACCAGGGAAGCCCTGTAATATATTTTTAATTTATAAATTTAAGCTACAAGCCACTATATAAAGAAGATGCTAAATAAAATTATTTACTTTGAGTCTGGCAACTCAAAAAACATCCCTAGGGCACAGTCCCAGGAGGTGGGACTAGGAAACTGCCCCCTGCAGCTTGCTTTGATGCTTCCTCCTCCTATCTTTCAACACAGGAAGTATTACCAAGTTGCCTCACTTTGATTTAGGAAAGGCTATGATTTGGAAAACAACTCTTGGTAGACTTCTAGGGAAGAAATTTACCCTTTTAAAGGGCATACTGGCAATAACTTATATTTGCTACAGAGATGGAATTATTATTCGTGGGTTGGTGGAAAAAGAAAAAAAAATCATTTCTGAACAATTCTGTAAGTGTAGTCCCACACTGGGCGCAGATGTGAGCTTTATGGAATAGCAATGGAGGACTTTAGGTAGGACCTGTGTTTCCTTAAAGTTTTTTCTGACTAAAACAAAATCATAGCATATGAAATTTTCCTCAGTCTCCATATGTAGAGCATTTCTCCGCTCTCTCCTACAGAAAAACCTTTCTGACCTCTCCAGCCAAATGAAATGTTTATGTTCACTGACTGTTGACTAAGTCCACAATTCCCTTGTAGGTGAAATGAGTTCAAGGAAATCCTGTTTAAGGGAATTAAAGTACATCTGTGCAGTTTATCATCATCTTTAAAAGATGTATTTGTACATCATCACTACCTTTAAAAGGCATATTAGTACAGCATCACTACATGGAAAACTGGTGTTTTGGTTAGTTTTCCTTTTGTTTTTATTTTATTTTCCTTTAAAATACTGAATTTGAAATTCTCGCTTGGTTCTGTGTTGAGAATGTAAAAATAATTTTCTTTTACTTAACTTGGATCCTACAATTACTTAGATTTCCATAGGGCCTAACACTTCCCGAGCACCTCCATAGTTGTCACTTCTGACTAGTAACAGAAGAATGCTGGGGTACCTTTTGTTAATTATTTTTTCCAAAATGCAATGGAAGATCAAACAAAATCATTCTGAGATATCATGAGTCCAATATTCAGTAAGATTAATTTTTAAATCAAGACATGTTCTTGGAGAATGTAGAAAAGAACATGGAATTTCTAGCCTAACATCTTGGTAGTGTCACTTACTAGGTGTTATGATCATGGGCAAATCAATTTAACTGAGATAATAATACCGCTTCATCAAATTGATGGTAGGATCAAGAGGACATCCTGTACATACAAGGCTCTATAAACAGTAAACTATTACATACATGTTAGCTGCCGGTGTTTCTTAATTTGTATTTTTTTTTTTTTTTTTTTTTTTTTTTTTTTGGTGGTACGCGGGCCTCTCACTGTTGTGGCCTCTCCCGTTGCGGAGCACAGGCTCCGGACGCACAGGCTCAGCGGCCACGGCTCACGGGTCCAGCTGCTCCGCGGCATGTGGGATCTTCCCAGACCAGGGCACGAACTCGTGTCCCCTGCATCGGCAGGCGGACTCTCAACCACTGTGCCACCAGGGAAGCCCTCTTAATTGGTATTTTGAAGTGAATCTATAAAAGTCTCTGTCTCTGGCCAATGAAGACTATCAACAAAAGGTTCTTACAGACTTGCTTCAAATCACAAAGATACCCAACTAAGCCCACTTCTGTCACATCTGATTTCACTGATTATGAATCCTGAGTATTATGCTCTCCAGCAGAACAGTTCATGTGCATAATAACTAAATTTCTAAGAAACAGTCAGTTTTTGTGCCTATACTAGTTTTAAGCATCAGCTTTAAAATGATCAAAACTGCAACAGATTTTAATTAATCTCAGGGCTCTATTGATCAAAAGTACAAAAAGAGGCAAAAAAAAAAAAAAGGGGCAACTTCTCTGATATTATCTGCAAAAACAAATACCTTATTTAACATGTTACAAAATGTGTATGAATTTACACCTCTAGTTTTGCTTTTTCTGTTTTTAACACAAACAAGACAAAAATACCCTTCAGAAATATTTGCTAGAAATAAAAGCAATACCAACACTGAATAAATGTAAACAAATATGGCAAGCACACCTACACAGAAATCAGTACACTCTATTTTTAATCAAAACCCCAAACCACCATGGCATTTTTACGGCTTATAACTGAAGAGGACCTTTCAAACCAGTGCCCCCAACTCAAACAGTGAGTCACTTCAAGATTGATAAAAGTAAGATCACAATCTAGGGTAAGACCAACACATTGCTCCTTTAAAGTGTAGACAGCTCTTTGAAATTATCCAAAATTCCAAAATTCCACTTGCTTTTTTTTAAAGTGATGGGATGGGATTCCAGTAGAATATGATCATTTATTTATTTTCTTATTCGTATTATTTGTAAAATATTATCTTTAAGTTACTCTGTATGCATTTGTATCAGTCTTCTTCATCTCAGATTTCAAACTCTTCTAAGCCAGGAATCAACACTTTCTTATGATTAACAATGGACCCAATATACGCAAAAAAAAAAGAAAAGAAAAACAAGTCTGAAGACATTAAAAAATTTAGTTGTTGAGCAATTGTACTGGGATCCTTCAACCCTGATAAAAGAAGAAGTTTCTTTATCAAAAACTTTTGGGTCCAAAGATGTGATGAAATAAAAATGTACACAAAGCATAGAGACTTCCAACTATTGGAGTGGGCACACATAAACAATCACATGTTAAACATCCTGATGCCACACACTGAAGAACTCTATGGGTAAATTCTTAGTGGTTTTCTTAGAAAAACACTGTATAATATCTATTTACCAAAATAGGACTGCTCTTAATTCTCATTTCTTCACACGTGTTTATATTTACGGTTACTACTGGAAATATTATTATAAGTCTACATAAACTTAAATAAAACATTTTCCCAACTATTTTAAGCACAAATTTAGCACTGAAGTAACATGTACTAATATTATATTTTTATAATTACAAACACGGTTAGGTACGGCTCATTTATTAATAAAAGCAGCTAACGCAGTACTCAGTATACACCAGCACTGTGCTAAGAGCTTTATAAGCTTAATCTACAAAACAGTAGTGTCCCTGTTTTACAAAGGTTATCCATTTTATCCGTGGTCACATAATTGCAGGATCCAGATTCGATCAGATCAGTTCTACTTAACTCCAGAGCTGAACTCTTACTACCACAAAACAAGCTATTTTTCATTAAATGGCACTGTCACAAACATCTTTCCCCTGTAGTGTATGATTCTTTTTAATGGTTCTAAACCAACAACTGCAAATCATGCTTTCTCAATTGGGGCTGAGAATCTTAGCAGGTTGGGGAGGACTGCTGTCAGCACAGAGCCAGAAAGGACCACAAATACATTTCAAAAGTCCTATAGATAGATGCTTCAGAGACAGCAACATGTCTTTAACGATGCCAAGAGCAAAATTCAGCTTGGCTGTCTCTTTTTTAGGGGACGATATCCCTTATGTCCTACCTTGTATACCCAAAAGTATTTCTATCACAGCGCCAATCGCACTGTACTGTCACTATCTACTTTATTGTTCTACTCAACCTACTGCCTTCTGCCTTTTTATCTTTGTGCCTCCCATACCCTCAAAATTTACTAGAAAATAGAACATCTGTATCAGACCTTCCTGGCTGAAGTATCTGACAGTCGTTGAGAGCCCACAGTTTTAATTGCTCATGAATTCCCTGCACCATCGTGGGCAAGATTACCCATTTTTCTAATCCTCTGGTTTGTCAAAACACGAAATACATGAAAACATATTACAGTCACAAAATCAGTGTCTAATATATGTTAGGTTTTGCTTTTCTCTAAATGAATAAAATAAAAAATTGACCTTTTACATTTTTGGAGTTTGGTTCCTCCTTTATAACATAAAGATATTTTAATCATATTATCTCAGAGCCTGACCCCTTTCTTGCTAATCTATAACACATGCTCCAAACCTAAGAAGACATAGACCATGAGGCATTTTAAGAATCACCAGGCATAAAAAGTGAAGTGAGTAAGTGGAAAACTGAGCAAACATTAACATCGACTGCCATAATGGTGCATAATGCTAACTGCTTAAATGGGCTTTCACTTTTATGAGCTATCAATCAAGATATCACCTTTGCAAAACACTAACAGAACAACACATGAATAGTTTATAGTAACAGACTCTGTTTAAAATGAACATTTATAAAAATGGTTTTTACATTACATTTCACCTTCTTAATGTTCTGAAACTGAATTATATTCTCCAAATGTTTTGATGAACTAACTTTAAAAATATATATGGATATTTTAGGGTACTGAACTACGTACGGTAAAAAGATAAGTGTTTCCTAGGAAATGTGGGGCAGCGAAGGAGGAAGGATGAATAAGTAGTGCCCAGGGCATATTTAGGACAGTGAAACTATTCTGTATGACACTGTAAAGGTGGACACATGTTATTATACATTTGTCAAAACCCACAGAATGTATATGTCACATCATTAGTTGTAACAGATGTAGCACACTAACGCAAGATGCTAATAGTAGAGGAAAGGTGGGGGAGAGGGGAGAAGGAAGAGGGTAGTGAGAACTTTCTGTACTTTCCACTCGTGTTCCTATAAACCTAAAACAGTTTTGTTTTGTTTTGTTTTGTTTGTTGCGGTACGCGGGCCTCTCACTGTTGTGTCCTCTCCTGTTGCGGAGCACAGGCTCCGGACGCGCAGGCGCAGCGGCCATGGCTCACGGGCCCAGGCGCTCCGAGGCACGTGGGATCTTCCCGGACCGGGGCACAAACCCGTGTCCCCTGCATCAGCAAGCGGACTCTCAACCACTGCGCCACCAGGGAAGCCCCTAAAACAGTTTTTTTTTAAGTCTATTAATTAACAAAACAGTTTTGGAAATATATAATGGTGATGGTTGTGCAACACTGTGAATGTAATTAATGCCACCAAATTGTACACTTAAAAGTGGCTAAAATGGAGAATTTTATGTTACATATATTTTATCACAATAAAAAGGATCTGATACACTCCTTGTTTGATAAGAAAATAATTCTGTGATTCTAGGGAAAAAATGCTAATAATGAATCACAATCCAATGTAGAAATCAGTGAAAATCTTCATGGAAAAAATTTTCATGAGATACTATTCCACTATAATAAGAATATTTAATTTTACTTTTAAGTGCTCCATGTTGACAAAAGCAGTATCTTGAGGGACTTCTGGTTCTGTCATGATGGAAAGCCCCATATATCCCAAGTCTCTCTTCTCACAACTAAGAAACCCTAGATGTAACACAACAAAGAAGCATAGGAAGTTTCTGAAAGGCAGAAGAAGAAGCCTGGCTGCCTAGAGACCTCACCTCTGGAGGAATAACACGGCAGTGCGTGCCCTGGGTTTCCTACTGCCCCCCATGTGCCCCAGGCAGGGTACTCTGCAGAAGTATGATTGCAGGACCTCCAAGAAAAGCCTCCCCCCGCCCCCCAGCCAAGGACCAGGAAAAGGGCAGACCAACAACAGAAAATATTTTTGGCAATACTTATCCCCCTCCAGCCAATCACTAATGGAAAAACCATGCTCCACTTTCAGCAGGCCAAATGAGAAGTTAAAGTTCCAGCCTCACCCCACTCCCCACCCTATCCTTCACACACAGAAGGAGTCAGCCTCATTAACCCCCCAGCAATCAATCAGAAAGTTGGGCGGGCAGGCTGATCTTCCATCCTTCACCAGGGAAAACCAAGCGGTGCACTAACTCCCCTGCTGGGAAACTGTCAGTGGGCTGAGAGGGAAGCTGATCTTAGATTCCCCTCTGTTGCTCATTCTCCTCAGTCACTAGAATGCCCCCAGTGAAGTAGCATCTGTAAGGCAGAGCAAACAGCTGAGCCTCCTCCCCTACCCAGCAGCAATGAGATGTACTAAGAAGGCAGCCCAAGGCAGAGCGAGTCACCATGATTCCTACTGTCAGTGCAGTCCACGAAGGAGCTGAGCCTCAACTCCCTCACAATCAATGAGACTGACCAAGACTGCACAAGGGGAGACTAGCCCCTGCTTCACTTTCCCTCTTCCCTTAGTGTCACTGAGGCCCAGTGGGGAGCTGAATCTCCATACCCACCCTGCAGTGCCAAGCAGGGCTGGTCAACACTCCTATTCCCCATTCCCCTGGTGTCAGCAGTGCTCGGGGGAAGCAGAGTCCCAACTCTGAATTCACAAGGCCAAAGGAGGTAGTGGGATGCAGAGCTAGTTGGCACTCCACTCCTTCCATCCCGACCCTGATGGTGGCAGGCTCAGCAGGAAA
>NW_006785876.1:6298043-6312277 GCF_000442215.2 Lipotes vexillifer
AGCAGGAAACTGACACTATAACCCAAAACCCTGAGACGGGAAGGTGAATATCCAACCTACCATCTGCAACAAGGCAGTGTCCTACTTTTACTACAGGGGTCCTGGAGTATGGTTTGGCGAGGAACCTAGTGGAAATCTGAACATACACAAACACCCAACCCTCGGGTTACACTTCAACAGGAGGCCTAGCTGATTTAAAAAAATATATATATATATAAAATTCAATGGGATCAAGAGTCTCATAATATCAGGATATAATTGAAAAAAATCACTGCCATACCAAGAACCAGGAAAGCACAACATGAATGAGAAAAAAAACAACAAATGCCAAGCCAAGATGAAACAGATGACAAGGATTTTAAAGCAGCTGCAATACATGCTTCAACAAGCCATTAAAGTTTTGTTAACACAAATTAATAAGTTTTTTAAAATAACCAAATAGAAAGCATAGAACTGAAAAAATATTATAAACGAAATAAACTCACTGGATGAACTCAATGCTATAGTTAAGATGACAGAGAAAATCTTCAAGCCCAGATGGTTTCACAGGAGAATTCTATCAAACATTGAAAGCAGAATTAATATAGATTTTACACCATCTGTTCCAGAAAATCAAAAAGGAGGAAAAATGTGCCCACTTATTTCAGGACTATTACTCTGATACCAAAACAAAAGGAGTCCAAAGCACAACAAATCCACAACACAGTATAACAAAGGGGGGAGGAACTATAGACCAGTACCTCTCATAAATTTAGATGTAAAACTTCTCAACAAAATATTAGCAAATCAAATCCAGCAATATATGAATATAAAAAGAATTATATACAATGACCACTGGAATTTATTCCAAGTACACAAGGCCTGTTCAATGTTTATAAATCAATCAATGTAATCTACCATATCAACAGACTAAATAAGAGAAATCATAAGATCACGTAAATTGATGTAGACAAATCATCTGATATAATCCAACATCATTTCATGATAAAAATTCTTATCAAATGCTTTCCTCCTAAGATGTGAACAAGGCAAGGCTGTCTGCTCTTACTACTCTTATTCAACATAGCACTGAAAGTTCTAGCCACTGCAATAGGACAGTAAAAAGAAATAAAAGTATCTCTATTTGGAGATGAATGCTTCTCTACATGGAAAATTCCAACAGATTTGCCAAAAAAACTCTTAAAACTGTTCAGTTAGTTCAGCAAAGTCATAGGATACAAGACTAACACAGAAAATTAAATTTCTATATGCCAAAAAGGAACATATGGAAACCAAAATTAAAATATTATGTATAATCACACAAAGAAAATGAACTATTTAGCTATAAAGTTAACAAAACTAGTACAGCATCTATAGGCAGAAAAGCAGAAAATGCTAAGGAAAGAAATCAAAGAATATTTAAATGAAATGGAGAAACACCTCATTTTCATGTATTATAAGGCACAATGAAGTAAAGACGTCAATTCCCAAATCAATCTTTAAGTTCAATGCAGTTTCCTTCAAAATCCCAGCAATGTTATTTGTAGACATATAAGCTAATTCTAAAATCTATATAGAAAGGAACAGGTCCTAGAATAAACAATCTTAAAAAAATAATACAGTGGAAAAAATCAATCTCTCTACTCTTCAGGCCTACTACATGAACAAAACAGTATGGAATTGGCAAAGAAATACACACATTGGGCAATGGAACAGAATCTAAACCCAGAAGTATACACACAGAAATATGCCCAACTAATTTCTGAAAATGTTGCAAATACAATCTAATGGAGGAAGGACAAACAGCATTATCAACAAATGGTACAGGAGCAATACAGAATCCATTGGCAAAAAACAAAAAAAAGAATTTCAAACTAAACCTCATACCCTACACAAAACTTAACTCAAAATGGGCCACGGACCTTAGTGTAAAACCTAAAACTATGAAAGTTTTAGAAAAATAAATATAGGAGAAAATCTTCAGAATAAAGGGCTAGTCAAAGAGTTCTTAAACTTCATACCAAAAGCACAATCCATAAAGGGAAATTTAGATAAACTGGACTTCGTTCAAAATTTAAAACTTTTTTCTGCAAAAGACCCTAGTAAAAGGATGAAAAGACAAGTTACAGTACTGTGAGAAAAATATTTGTGAAGCACACATCTAATAAAGGATGAGTATCTATAAAGAACTCTTAAAATTCAACAGTAAACAATAAATAATCTAATGATAAAATGGGCAAAGGCATGAACAATCATTTCACCAAAGAGGAAATACATGGAAAACAAGCACATGAAAAATGTTCTGCATCATCAGTCATTAGTGAAATGCAAATGGAAGTCATAAAGAGATGCCATTACACACCTATTAGAATGCCTCAAACAAACAAACAAAATGATAGCAGCACCAGATGCAGGAAAAGAGGCAGAGAAACTAGATCACTCATCAATGTCTGGATCACTCATATATTACTGATTGGAGTGTAGATTGGTACAACCACTCCAGAAAACAATTTGGCAGTACCTCATAAAACTAATCATTCAATTATCATATGACTCAGCAACTGCACTCTTAGGCATTTACCTCAGAGAAATGAAAACTTATGTTCACACACAAAAATCTGTACACAAATATTCATAGCAGCTTTATGTAACAGCCCCAAACTGGAACCAACCCAGATATTTTTCATCAGAAGAGTGATTAAATTAACTGGTACAGTACAATGAAATACTACTCTGGAATTAAAATGAACAAATACTGATACATGCAACTACACTAGGAAATTACCATGAGAGAAAAAAAAAATCCCCAAAGGTTACATATTGTGTTTCCCTTTATATAAAATTCTTGCATTGACAAAACTGTAGAAATGGAAGAGACTAGTGGTTGCTGGGTGTAAGAGCAGATGGGGGCTGGGGGCAGAGGCAGTGGGTATGCGTATGAAAGGGTAACTAGAGGGCTCTTTGTAGTAAACAAATTGTTCTGGACCTTGACTTTATTAATGTCAATATGCTGACTGTGATGCTGAAGTATAATTTTGTAAGATTTACCATTGGGGAAAATGAGCAAAGGGTGCCAAGGATCTCTCTGTATTATTTCTTAAAACTGCATGTGAATCTATTATCTCAAAAGTAAAAGTTTAATTTTAAAAATCCAGTATAACTTCTAAAGCCATAAGATCTTAACATATAATGTTCCATTATTTTTTTTTTTTTTTTTTCCTTGCGTTATGCGGGCCTCTCACTGTTGTGGCCTCTCCCATTTGCGGAGCACAGGCTCTGGATGCGCAGGCTCAGCGGCCATGGCTCACGGGCCCAGCCGCTCCGCGGCATGTGGGATCCTCCCGGACCGGGGCTCGAACCCGCGTCCCCTGCATCGGCAGGCGGACTCTCAAGCACTGCGCCACCAGGGAAGCCCCATTATTTTTTTTCTTAGCTTTGTTAGAAGATATTCATGAAAAGGGAAGCTCAGTGTTATTTCAGGTAGGAGAGTATTCTTATTCTTTTTTTTCTTTTTTCACTAAGAGAAGGAGGGAAAAAACAGAAAACTTTAGAGCTACAAACAGGGCCAAATCATGCATTTGTATAAGGCTTCAAACTTTTCAAAGGTCTTGAAAACATATAATCTTTGAAGAGCTTTATTACAACATTTGGGTCTTAAAATTGGAGGGCAGATAATTTCATTCTAATCAAAAAAATTAACAGAAAAGTTAAGCAACTTGGCCAACATAACAAAACAATTTGGTGGCAAAGCGAAAATTAGATTCAAAGTTTACAAACAAGTTTATTTCTAGTATTTTTTTCTACCACCTCAATTTCTTAGTCATAATTCAGGGATAGTATGGTTCCATAAAATACAGTTTCAAGGTTATATTTTGTTAATAGTTAATTCATAAAAAATAAGTGTATGATTTATATTACCATCATGTTCTCCATGTAAAGACATTTATAAACATTACAGAAAATATATGTGCATGCAAAATGTGGAACTCTGCAACTAAATTTTAATCTGAGATTATTAAATGTTACTTTTAAATACACACCACTAAAATAGATAACTGACATTTCTCCTTAAATCTGAGACACTGCTGATTATAAATATGAAACCATTGATTAATAAAAGCTACATATGTAAAATAAGAACAAATATCACTTTAAAGATACTTATCAATTTAAGAGTCATACTAACTTCAGTAAGTTAAAACACATATCTTAGAATCAAGGACATATGATATTTCACAGAATCCTGTAATTGTGGGGCTGAAAAAAATTATAGTGTTCTTTATTCTAGTCAAATGTGAAACACAAGTCTCAAATAGGTTAGGCAATCTGCCCAGTTACAATCACAAATCAATTAGAAATTAGAACCCAAGGCTCTTGACTCCTAGAGTCCAATGGAAAATTTTTTTGTATGAAATAAATACTTTTAAAGGTACATCTTTAAAATGGTTGAACCAATGTCTTAAAGTATTTCCTAGAATATATTCTTAGTGTCTATAAGTTCTATTAAATGATCTAGAATATCTGCTCTTGTGAGTTCTTTTTACCAAACTGCCAAGAACGCTGTCAAGGAGCTTACCACCTATTCTTATAGGAGTTTTATGGTTTCAGGTCTTATATTTAAGTCTTTGACCTGTAAGCAAAAACCTATGGTAGATACAAAAATGATTAAGAGATAAAGCAAAGAACAAAAGCACTGGCCCTGCACTCTTAACTTACATTTTAACAGAGATAACAAAAAAAGTGAAAAACAAATAAATGTATGATATAATGACAGGAGTAAGAGCAATGAAGTAAAATAAAATAGAGTTAAAATGAGAATAAAAAGTGATGAGTAGGGCTTCCCTGGTGACGCATTGGTTGAGAGTCCGGCTCCGAAACGGGAGAGGCCACAACAGTGGGAGGCCCGCGTACCGCAAAAAAAAAAAAAAAAAAAAAAAAAAAATTGATGAGTATTATATTAAATAAGGTAGTGGCTAGCGTAGTAATCTCAGAAGGGGAAACATTAGGAGAAACCTGAGTAAAATACTGCATACATTGGTAGGGGTCAACTAAGAAGAGAATTCCAGGAGAAGGAAGCAGCAAGTACAAAGGTCTTTGGGGGGGTGTACGCTAGATGTATTTCAGGATCTAAAAACCAGTTTCCTTGCATTCTGGTTCATATCCCTTTTCCACTGCAGCACAGCATATACCTCAGAGCTTACCACCATTAAACCATGTTACTCATTCTTACAAGTAATTTGAATTCACCTTACAGCAGTCTTTTTATTCTGTTTTATGGGTGGAAAACAATCATTCATTGTATAATAAATCCTCTTTAAAGTGGCTAATAACGTTGGCACTTTCTTAGAAAGAACTTGAAAAAAAGGTCAAAGGTCATTTAATTTGCCTTATTTCCCAAACAAAATAAATTATATTAAGCAAAAGCAAAGTTTGTATGTTAAAAACACTGGGAAGAAAAATAAAATCCTTTAGATAATTACTGTATCACTCAGGGCTCTTACCTAGTTATTCTAATACCCATTATTTGATAAAAGGTTGAAATAAACAAGTTTTCCCCATTTCCTCCTTTCTTTAAGAAATCATTTTTAAAAGCCAATCAGTTACAAACCATCCTCAACTATCTCCTACAACATGAAAGTAATTAACCACATAATGCATGTACTGAAAAAATTTAACGATGCAGCAAAAGCAAAATATTCAAAGAAAGAGAATAAGCATACGAGGAAACGCAAAGAACACTGGGTATAAATTTAATCTGTAAGTTTCAAAAGCATAAAATACTTTATGGAATAATGAAAAACCAAAAGGAAGATGTTCTATTTTTTCCATGCCATGTTCATAAATCATAACTTGGCATTAAAGGCTCAGAGTCTTCAATCAGAAAGAAAACCTTTGAAATATCAGTCTCTAAAGTGACAAATACAAATTTTAATGCAATTACATTTCAGGTTCATTTCAGTTCAACTAATGAAAAATGTTAAGGTTCTCATCAATCCAAGACTTCAGAGAAACATGGTTACGTTTTTCAAAAGCAACCCTCAGAAAAGCACATCTGTCATTTCTACTCATTTCACCAGATCTACAGATGAAACCATAAGATGGCGTTTAAATAAGAGAACTGCAGTAACTACTTATCAGAAAAGGTAAATTAATATTTTGTATCAACCCCCCAGCCTAAAAGACCACCCAAAGACATTTTCACTGGAAAAATCTAATAAAATCAAAGAGGAAGTCCTCACCACCAAAGAAAACAATACTCCTTCGAGGAGAATTTATTTGTGAGACAAATCAAAACCCTTAAGTTTCAAACCCCTTTTTTACACAAGAAAAGCAAAATGATTTTATTTTGATTGGAAAGCCATTAAGTAGTAACTCCATGTTCCCTGATATCAAAAGCTATGTGTAACACAACTGGACACTATCAATAATAATGGAATTTTTTAAATCCCTTTATTCTCATACTAAAAATTACATATTTTAACTTTTTATCTTCCCTTTGGCACTAGGTGAAGGGAATTTCCCAGTGGATGCAACTTCAGGGCATCATTTTCCTCACTACTTTCCTGCAGAACAGCATTGTGAAAGCTACAGTAAGTGTTCACCCCAAAAAGGTTCCATCATCAAAGACTTCTGGGACCATTGCATTAAACAAATAAAATACATTTCTTTACTATACAGACTTTCTTTTAAAGATTTAATATGCATTGCAAGTCTTCAAATGCTGAGATAAAGTATGAATATTTCCCAAACTATATGACTAAGGAATAAAAACTTAGTGTGTAAAAAATTATATACACCTTGAAAAATATTCTAATTCCATGAAATATAGTTTGAGAAATGCTATTAGAAGTGCAGACTAAGGTGGATGAAAAATTCTAACTGGCCCACAGAAATCAGTGGGTTCAATGTAAATCTTCCCAAAGCAAGACACAACAAATGCCCTGTGCTTTCAAATCAGATGTTAAATTGTTATGAATGTTTTTACATATATAAACTCTGTAAACAGGCCAATTATTTGTGCTAAACTTTGTGAAAATATACTTCACCATTTAGTTAAGTAGTAGACTTTCTTGGGTCATTCTCAATAAATTAAGAGTAGATACTTTAGGTAAGAAAGAAAATAGAGATTTAAAAAATATGGAGAGTCTATGAGTGAAAATTTTTTAAATAAATGTTTAAAGACAACAAACAGACAAGCCACACTGTGGGAGAAGATCTTTGAAAAACACATATGTGATAAAGGACTGGTAAACACACTATACAAAGATTCTTAGAACTCAACAATAAGAAAACAAAGAATTCAATTTAAAAATGAACAAAAAGATCTAAACAGAGAACTCAACAAAAAAGACATCTAGATGTCAAATCAGTATATGCTATCACGGAAACGCAAATTAAAACGAGATACCACTATACACCTATTAGAATGCCCAAAATCCCAATACATTAGTGTTGTCAAACACCAAATGATGTTGAGGATGAGGAGCAATGAGAATTCTCATTCGTTGCTGGTGGGAATGCAAAATGACACAGCCACATGGGATGACAATTTGACAGTTTCTCACGAAACTGAAATACTCCTACCATATGTTCTAGCAATCATGTTTCTTAGTATTTAACCAATGAGTTGAATACTTACATCCACACAAAAACCCACACATGATTACATCCACACAAAAACCCACACATGAATGCTTATAGAAACTTTATTCATAACTGTCAAAACTTCAAGGCAACTAAAGTGTTCTTCGTTAAGTGACTGGATAAACAAACTGTGGCACATCCAGAGAATGGGATATTATTCAGCAAAATAAAAAGAATGAGTTATGGAGCAACAAAAACACATGGAAGAACCTTAAATGCGTATCATTAAGTGAAGGAGGCCAACCAGAAAGGCTATATACTGTATAATCCCAACTATATGATATCTTGGAAAAGGTTAAAACTATGGAAACAGCAAAAGGTCAGTGGTTTCCAGGGGTTCAGGAGAAGTGAAGGGATGAACAGTTAGAACACAGAAGATTTTTAGGGCAGTGAAACTACTCTGCATGATACTACAATGGTAGATACCTGTCATTATACATTTGCCAATACCCATAGAATATACAGCACCAAGAATGAGCGGCTAATGTAAGTTAAGGACTTTAGTTAAAAATAATGTATCGGGACTTCCCTGGTGGCACAGTGGTTAAGTATCCGCCTGCCAAGGCAGGGGACACGGGTTCCAGCCCTGGTCCGGGAATATCCCACATGCTGCAGAGCAACTAAGCCCGTGTGCCACAACTACAGAGCCTGTGCTCTAGAGCCCGTGAGCCACAACTACTGAGCCTGCGTGCCACAACTACTGAAGTCCGCGTGCCTAGAGCTTGTGCTCTGCAACAAGAGAAGCCACCACAATGAGAAGCCCAAACACCGCAACGAAGAATAGCCCCTGCTCGCCGCAACTAGAGAAAGCCCACACGCAGAAATGAAGACCCAACACAGCCAAAAATAAATAAATAAAATAAATAAATCTATAAAAAGAATAATGTATCAATATTGGCTATTCAATTTTAATTGAAATGAGGGGAAGCAGTGGTGGCAGAAGGAGTTTATGGGAACTGTACTTTCAGCTCAATTTTTCTCTAAAACTAAAACTGCTCTTAAAAAATAGACTATAAAATTTTAAATAACACAATAAAATAAAAGCAAGCATTTCAAGGAAGAAAAACATTATCTATACTCAAATTTTATGAAATAATTATTTTTAATAAATCACAAATTCCACAATAAGGCTAATTTTAAAATATTTATGTTGTCTACTCTAGCAAAATAGGAAAGAATATCATCCCAGGACTCCCAGTGTCCAAGGCTTAAAACAACTCAGGTCATGAGAGTAAAAAATATTTTAAAACCTAGTGTCTTACTTGATGTCATCAAATTGTACGCCTGCTCTATGTGTCTGACACTTTTTATCGCAGTCACCTCATATTCACTTAATTTACTGAGTAAACTGATGTCAGAGAGACTGCTGCATCCAAAAGGGTAACATTAGTTCACAGGAAAGCTACGACACAGTAATAACATCACCTATCTTAGTCCACCACTCCCATTCTCTAAATGTCTTCTATTTAGATTTTTTAGAAATGTTACTCCCAGGACATTTCTAATAACTTTTGCAGCAGACTTTTGAACTCTTACTCAAATTAAATTAGTCAATTGAATTCTCTTAGTTTTTTGATAAAAGGAAAAGTCTATGTTCTAATTATGGCATAACAGATCCTGGTTCTAATATTAATTTTGTGAGGGAAAAAAATCAGGGTTTTAGGGGAAAAACACCCTCCTCATTTACATAGCATTTTTATTAATACAAAAGGGTTTGAAGAGCAAAAATCTGACTAAATGTAAGAAGTATGTGCTTTGAAATAAGAATGGGGAATTGAGATCATTTTAAAATTAAAACTGAGTCAGTTTTAATTACTTCAAAGAATAAGTTTAAATTTATTTGATCTTTAATTTTAAAGGAGTATATTTAACTATATTTCAAATAAGTCAGCCTAACGATGGTGAATAATTAGGCAATTTTTTTGTTTCTCATATAGATAGTTATTAATAAATTAAAACTGCTTAAATAAGTGTTCTTAATCCTGGGTCTCAGGAAAGAAATATTTTACACATTTTATAAGGCTGATCACATAAGAAAGCAAAATACAAAATGTTTCTGAATTAATATTTCTAATCAGAGCAAAATGGTTATCTATCCCTGAGAATAAAAGGTACAATGCACTTAACAGCTTGTTGATTATGACTCACCACTTCACATTATGTTAGATATCTACTAGAGAAATTTTAGCTAAAATGTACATGTTAACTCTGAAATATAAAATTCCATAAAGTTTAAAACAGACAAAAAAATACAAACTCTAACTTCCAGTATTCTAGAATACAGGCAAACATGAGCAATGTAAAATTCTGAGAAAATGTATCCCACTATTTTACTCTTTAAGCCATATAAAAAGACGTTGTGAACCAGTTCAAATATTCTAGATTTGATGAGGGTATTTACCGTACAAATCAGGACAAAAACAGAAATAATACTGATAGGGTCCCTCCCAAAGAATACTCTTTGACAGTGTTTCTCAAACACTGCAGGTTATGAATCATTAGGGGATCATGATCATCAGTTTTTCAAAAGTGAAATATCAAGTTCAATGTACGCGTAGTTAAGAATAAGTGTTGCTCTTTGAAACTTTTGATTCAAATTCATAAACACACACAAAAACACATAAGAAAGATACCTACATACATTTATGTATAAATATATGAACACTGGTCCCTAATAAACTAAATGGATTAAAAAACAAGACTCATCTATATGCTGCCTACATTTTAGATATAAGGACAAACACAGACTGAAAGTATAGGGATGGAAAAAGATATTCCATGCAAATGGAAACCAAAAGAAAGCTGGGACAGTGCTACTTATACCAGACAAATCAACTTTAAAAAAGAATGTGTTAAGAGACAAAGAACAGTGTTATATAATGATAAAGGGATCAATCCACCAAGAGGATATAACATTTGTAAATATTATGCACCCAATATAGGAGCACCTATATATATAAAACAAATAGTAACAGACCTAAAAGGAGAAACAGACAGCAATACAATAATAGGAGGGAGCTATAATATCCCACTTACATCAATGGATAGATCATCCAGAGGAAAAAATCAATAAGGAAACACTGGCCTTAAACGACATGTTAGACCAGATAGATATAAATGATATGTAAAGAACATTTAATCCAAAAGCACAGAACACACATTCTTCTCAAGTGCACATGGAATATTCTTTAGGATAGATCATATATTAGGCCACAAAACAAATATTAATGAATTTAAGAGGACTGAAATCTTATCAAGCACCTTTTCTAACCAAAACAACATGAAACAAAAAATCAATTACACAAAGGACACTGGGAAATTTTAAAATGTGGAGATTAAAAGCAACATAAAACTGTACAACCAATGGACCAAAACAAAAATCAAAAGAGAAATCAAAAATTAACCTTAAGACAAATGAAAATGGAAACATAAACTACCAGAATTAATGGGATGTAGCTAAAGCAGTTCAAAGAGGGAATTTGATCGTTAACAGATGTCTACTTCAAGAAACAATAAACATCTCAAACAACATATCGTTACACATGAAGGAACTAGAAAAAGAACAAACAAAGCTCAAAGTCAATAGAAGGAAGAAAACAACAAAGATTAGCGTAGAAGTGAAAGAGCGAATAAAAAGACAATAGAAAAAAAGAAGAAAAGTAAGACCTGCTTCTTTGAAAAGATAAATGAAGTTGACAAACCTTTAACTTGACTCACCAAGAAAAAAAGAGAGAGGACTATAATAAATAAAATCAGAAATAAAAGAGGAGATATTACAACTGATAACACAAAAATAAAAAGGATCATAAAAGACCACTATGTACAATTACAACACCCACAAATTGGATAACCTATGTGAAATGGATAAATACCTGGAAACATACAACCTACCAAGACTGAATCATGAGATAGAAAATCTGAATAGACTGATTATTATTAAGGAGATTGAAATAGTAATCAAAAACTTCACAACAAACAAAAGTCCATGACCAGATGGTTTCACTGGTGAATTCTACCAAACATTCAAAGAAGAATTAATACTAATCCTTCTCAAACTTCTGCAAAAAATAGAAGAGGATGGGCTTCCCTGGTGGCACAGTGGTTGAGAATCCACCTGCCGATGCAGGGGACACAGGTTCATGCCCCGGTCCGGGAAGATCCCACATGCCATGGAGCAGCTAGGCCCGTAAGCCATGGCTGCTGAGCCTGCGCGTCCGGAGCCTGTGCTCCACAATGAAAGAGGCCGCAGAAACTCAATTTATGAGGTCAGCATTACCATGATACCAAAAACAGTCAAGGATGCCACAAGAAAAAAAAATTACAGGCAAATATCCCAGATGAACAGAGACAAAAAAAAAAAATCCTCAACAAAATATTAGCAAACTGAATTCAATAATATATTAAAAGAATCATACACCGTGATCAACTGGAACTTATTACAGGAATGCACAGATGGTTCAACAGCCACAATTCAGCCAATGTGGTATCACATGAACAAAATTTAGGATAAAAATAATATACTCACCCCAACAGATGCAGAAAAATAATTTGAAATAATTCAAAATCAAAAAATTTAGCATCCATTTATGATAGAAACTCTCAACAAAGCACATATAGAGGAAATGTATCTCAACATAATAAAGGCCATATATGACAAGCCCACAGCTAACATACTTAAAGGTGAAAAGCTGAAAATTTTTCATCTAAGATTAAAACAAGACAATACAACCATTCTTATCACTTTTATTCAACATAGTATTAGAAATCCTAGCAAGAGCAACCTGGCAAGAAAAAGAAGTAAAAGCCACCCAAATTGGAAAGGTAGAAGTAAAAACTGTCATTATTTGCAGATGAAATGATATCATATATAGAAAACCCTAAAGAATCCAACAAAACACTATTACAGCTAATAAATTCAGTAATGTTGCAGGACAGAAAATCAATATTTAAAAAAACAATTGCATTTTTTAAACATCTTTGTTGGAATATAATTGCTTTACAATGGTGTGTTAGTTTCTGCTTTATAACAAAGTGAATCAGCTATACATATACATATGTCCCCATATCTCTTCCCTCTTGCATCTCCCTCCCTCCCAATCACACCCCTCTAGGTGGTCACAAAGCACTGACCGAGCTGATATCCCTGTGCTCTGCGACTGCTTCCCACTAGCTATTTTACATTTGGTAGTGTATATATGTTCATGCCACTCTCTCACTTTGTCCCAGCTTACCCTTCCCCCTCCCCGTGTCCTCAAATCCATTCTCTAGTAGGTCTGCGTCTTTATTCCCGTCCTGCCCCTAGGTTCTCCATGACCTTTTTTTTTTTTTGATTCCATATATATGTGTTCACATATGGTATTTGTTTTTCTCTTTCTGACTTACTTCACTCTGTATGACAGATTCTAGGTCCATCCACCTCACTACAAATAACTCAATTTCATTTCTTTTTATGGCTAATAGTCCATTATATATATGTGCCACGTCTTCTTTATCCATTCATCTGTTGATGGACACTTAGGTTGCTTCCATGTCCTGGCTTTTGTAAACAGAGCTGCAATGAACATTGTGGTACTTGACTCTCTTTGAATTATGGTTTACTCAGGGTATGTGCCCAGTAGTGGGACTGCTGGGTCATATGGTAGTTCTATTTTTAATTTTTTAAGGAACCTCCATACTGTTCTCCATAGTGGCTGTATCAATTTACATTCCCACCAACAATGCAAGAGGGTTCCCTTTTCTCCACACCCTCTCCAGCATTTACTGCTTGTAGATTTTTTGATGATGGCCATTCTGACCGGTGTGAAATGATACCTCACTGTAGTTTTGATTTGCATTTCTCTAATGATTAATGATGTTGAGCATTCTTTCACGTGTTTGTTGGCAATCTGTGTATCGTCTTTGGATAAATGTCTATTTAGGTCTTCTGCCCATCTTTGGATTGGGTTGGTTGTTTTTACCAATTGCATTTCTATACATTAATAACCAACTATCAGAACACAATCCCATTTACAATTGCATCACAACAAATAAAATATCTAAGAAAAAATTCAACAAGGGAGGTGAAAAAACTGTACACTAAAAACTACAAGACCTTAAGGAAAGAAACTGAAGACACTAAAAAAAAAAAATTGAGAAAGACTCTATGTTAATGGATTAGAATAATATAATTAAAATGTCCATACAACCCAAAGCAATCTACAGATTCAATGCAATCCCTATCAAATTTCCAACGGCATTTTTTCACAGAAATAGAAAAAAATGATCCTAAACTTTGTACAGAACCACAAAAGACCCTGAGTAGCCAAAGCAATCTTGAGAAAGAACAAAGCTAGAGGCAACACTCTCTCTGATTTCAAACTATATTACACATCTGTAGTAATTTAATCAGTATGGTACTGGCATTAAAACAGACACACAGGGCTTCCCTGGGGGGCGCAGTGGTTGAGAGTCCGCCTGCCGGTGCAGGGGACACAGGTTCGTGCCCCGGTCCAGGAAGATCCTGCATGTCGCGGAGCGGCTGGGCCCGTGAGCCATGGCCACTGAGCCTGCGCGTCCGGAGCCTGTGCTCCGCAACGGGAGAGGCCACAACAGTGAGAGGCCCGCGTACTGCC
>NW_006785876.1:6312412-6346671 GCF_000442215.2 Lipotes vexillifer
AAAAAAAAAAAAAAAAAAAAAACAGACACACAGATCAATGTAACAGAATAGAGAGACTAGAAATATACCCATGCTTATATGGTCAATTAATTTACAACAAAGGAGCCAAGAATGTACAATGGGAAAAGAACAGTCTATCTTATAAAAATTGTTGGGAAAACTGGAGAGCCATGTGCAAAAGAATGAAACTGGACCACTATCTTACACCATAAAAAAAAAAAATTAACTCAAAATGAATTAAAGACAAACATAAGACCTGAAACCATAAAACTCCTAGAAGAAAACATAGGCAATAAGCTCTCTGACATAGGTTTTGCAGATATTTTTTGAATCTGATGCCAAATGTAAAAACAACACAAGCAAAAATTAAAAAGTGGGACTACATCAAACTAAAAAGTTTTTGCACAACGAAGGAAACCATTAACAAAATGAAAAGGCAACCTACTGAATGGGAGAAAATATATGTAATCATATATCTGATAAGGGGTTAGTATCCAAAATATATAAAGAACTCATACAACTTAATAGCAAAACAAAACAAACAAAACCTGTGAGGTAAAAATAGGCAGTAGACCTGAATAGACATCTTTACAAAAAAGACATACAGATGGACAAAAGTACATGAAAAGATATCCAGTATCAATAATTACCAGGGGAATGAAAATCAAAACTGTAATATGGTATCACCTCATACCTGTTGGAATGACTATTATCAAAAAGACAAAAAACAACAAATGTGGAGGTTCCTCCAAAAATCAAAAAGAACTACTATACGATCCAACAATTCCACTTAGAGGTATTTATCCAAGGAAAATGAAAACACTGACTGGAAAAGACATCCACACCCCCACGTTCACTGCAGTACTATTTACAATAGCCAAGATATGAAAACAACCTAAGTATCCATTGATATATGGATAAAGAAATTGTGGTACATATATACACAATGGAATATTATCCAGCCCTACAAAAAAATGAAATGTTGCCATTTGCAACAACATGGATGGACCTCAAGGTCATTATGCTAAATAAATTAAGTCTGACAGAGAAAGACAAAAACCATATGATTTCTCTCACATGTGGAATCTTTTTTTAAAAAAAAAAAACACCTAAGCTCATAACTACAGAGAACAGATTGCTGGTTTCCAGAGGTGGGAACTGGGAGTCCAAGGAATGAGTGAAAAGAGTCAAAGATAAATAAGTAAAATCCTAAGTAAAAAATTCAATAAAACAGAGCTTCCCTGGTGGCGCAGTGGTTGAGAGTCTACCTGCTGATGCAGGGGACACGGGTTCGTGCCCCGGTCCGGGAAGATCCTACATGCTGCGGAGCAGCTGGGCCCATGAGCCATGGCCGCTGAGCCTGCGCGTCTGGAGCCTGTGCTCCGCAACGGGAGAGGCCACAACAGTGAGAGGCCCGCGTACCGCAAAAAAAAAAAAAAAAAAAAAATCAATAAAACAGGCTTTAGCTGAAAAATTGCGGGGGTGGGGGGATTCAAAATTCTTATTGCCCAATAAAAGTATAATTTACTCTGTAGAGAGATCATTTATGTACATATAGTATAAAAAATAATGCAAGCAAAACTCAAGTGAATTTTTATAAGCTACTGATGACAATATTACAATGGGAAATTCTTATTTAAGAAAAAGCATTTTATGGAGCATTCCTAAAGCCAAATGAACAGGCATTGTTTAGAGTACAAATAAACTTGCAAGTATCTCTCGTACTTTATGAAGATCAGAAGAAACCATGACAGCATGGTTTCACAGATTCTTTCTTTTCTCTTGCACCTATCTCTTCCTTGCTCTATTTACACACATGCACACACACAAAGTCTACTGTTTACAAAGAATCTAAATTGTAAATTATAAGATTTCCAAATGAGACAAAAATCTCATCATTTTGTAACAAACAGAAATCAAACTTTTTTAACTTGGCAAATACATTCTTAGAATTCACATGACCTGAAAAAAAAAATGCTCATTGGTCCTTAATATAAAAAATGTAATGTTTGTAAATAGGCTAATTGTGTGAAGTCCTAAATAAAATATGATGCTTTAACATGAGTTCCAAATTTTAAAATGGGTTGTTTTTATTAAGAATCTTGGGTATTTTTACCGAGGATATTTTAATATTTCAAGACTGTATCATAAAAAACAAGACCTGTAATACCAAGTTAAATATTAAGACACTGTACCAACTTCATTTTCTTATATCCAGCTCCTAGCTAAGAGTATGAATTCAATAAATATTTGATTGCTGAACAAAACTGAATAAGATAATGTATTCCTATTAGCTTTCATAGAAAAGATCTATGGCTACAGGAGGTCAATAATCTATACCAGGAATTCAATCCAAAGATTATTATATAGAATTCTTAGAGAAAGTGAGCCCTCATACAGACTAAAAGACCTTGACAAACAACAAAGATATTAACTTCAGTTCCATAAGAACTAATTATATATGGCTTTTGAAATTTTAATTATTTTGTCTTATATAAGATAGGTCTTTGTTTATACAGACATTGAGCAGATCATCTATCTGTTTCACATCAGAAACTTAAAATACCAGGTCATGCATCGGGGTCTTCACCTTCCTTTACCAGTTCATTCATGCATTAGAAATTAAGAACAAATTCTTACTGATCATTCGTAGGTCTTTACATAGACTGTGTTAGTGTTTTCACAACTGACATGACTTAACGATCAAAAATATACGGTCAAACTTTATATTTTGTAGTTTGTATTACAAATATAATATATACAATTTTTCCATCTTCCAAATAAACAAACCACCTTCTGATATTAACTATATTTTGCAAACTACATACACATATGCCCCTCTCTTCAGGAGAACAATGCTTTATGGCCTTGCTTAACAAGAAAAAAATCAACACTCCGAATGGTATCTAAAAGTTTTGTCAGTGGTGCAGGGAGGAAAAAAACACACCTCTATTATGTATTCAACCATATATATAAATTTACTTATTTTACTTAACCAATTGTTTATTTAAAAATCATAAGTTTAAAGAAAATCATCCAAGTGCTTATTGTATTGGTGATGACTGTTTATCACCAAAAAGAAGAGTAAAGTTTTTATTCAAATCTCTATAATTAAATTGTTACAGTAAAATTGGTTTATTTTCTAATGCCTTTATAGGTACATGCAGCAAAACATTTTAGTTAAATACACACATATATACACAATCAAAATCAGCTCTCCAAATTGGCATCAAAGCTACTATAAATACATATTTAGTTCTAGAGAAAATATACTATGGTTGTATGCAACAAAACTAACGAGTTTTGCAGTAGAAAGTTAAGCTGAATCTGCTGTGATGTTTTTATTACAGTGACTTAAGTCAACCCCATTTAAACCCAATACCATCCCACGTAGTATTCATGTAATCTCACACTGCTTAGTAATTTCTACTCCAAAAGAGGTTGACTACTCATTTAGCACATTTATGTGTCCATGATACCAAGTCACAAAAGATTCACATTAAAATGTTTAAACTACTGTGAAAAGACCTGTAAATAGCAGAATAGTGTCTCTTAATTGAAGACTGTGGACCTAATTCTTGGGAATTTGCAAGTTTCCAGTAATTTTCCTGCATGATTAAATTTTTGTGTCAATAAAAAATAATGAAGTGGCAGCCAAAGCCTCTTTAATTGTGGCACAACAATAGGGAGTCAGGGAAAAGAGAACATGGAATCATGCTACCTTAATGTGCAAATAGTGGTCAAATAATGTGAAGAAACATTACAGACAGATTTCATAATAACAAGAATAAAGTCACAGGAAATTGAGCTATCACAAGGGAAAAGACAGCGATGAGCAGAGCTTTCCAACCCAGGTCCTTTGCATCTCCGGTGCAACTGGGTATAAGTGCATAGATTTCAATCCCCTCAGCCTGTGGAATGGTTGGCTGGGGCCAGGGGTACTCAGGATTCCCCTGGCCTGCTGTCTCCTGTCAGGAGCAACCTTGTGCTTTTACATTCCATGGCCTTATGAATACTACTATCATTTTTACTTGTGCCATGATGTGCAAAAAACACTGTAAACTACTGAAAAAACATAACTCTTATTCCACAGCAGTCACACTGAGGAAGGGGATTTATCCAGGAGTGAAAAGTCTGTCACATTAAATTAAGACCATTAATTTGACTGCTATTGTTATTATTAATGGATTTAGTTGTAATTTCTAAATTTCTTTTACATTTGTAGTTTCATTAGATTTAAATGCAATAAGAAGATGCTATCTATATTTTTATGTTTGTACATATTTCAGTAATGTTAGCACAAAAATATTTTACGTTAATACTGGGGTCAATGAGGATTTCTTTTCCCCTTTTAATGGGATCTGGACAAAACACAAGGTTGAAAAGCACTTGGATTAGTGCGTCTGGAGTTGAAGAGTACTCGCTTGAAGCTCAGGTCTACCACTTACAAACTTTGTGATGCTGGGCAAGTTATTTACCTTCTCTTTAAGCCTCGGTTTCCCCATTTGTAAGATAAGGATAATGATTCTTATCCAGAGAAGGGTCTTTTGTGAGGATTCAAGTCTATAAAGTGATTAGCCTGGTATATTAACAAACATCTGCTGGTTAGCAAAGACAGCTGACTCTAGGATGCTAAAAGTATGCTTCACATATGACAAAAGCATACTCTTCATTTCATTTATCTATCCTAGATAAAATACAATGGAACCCTGACTTTATATATGCGACCACATTCCATCTTTAAAGGGGGTGGGGGACAGTAATACTGCTTTAGAAGGACTTCTACCATTCTAAAAATACTGTCCCCACAGCTGTTTAAAATTTATTTTTTTAGACCATAGCACCACTGTTTGGTTGTTTCCAATTTCTAAAACCACAAATAGTAAAAGTGTACTCAGTCTACTGCAAACATAAATAGCAAATGCACGCTTCAGCACTTTTTAAAGGATATGGAAATTGGCAACAAAAATGCAGTTCATGTTGAAAATTTATGACAGCCCTGCCATATTTCTTCAGAAATACAATCAGGTAAAAATTAGGAAGATCTCTACCAGCTGGGTGGTATTTTTATGTTTTTTTACTTATATTTTCACTAACTGAAAGACTTTCATTATGCAACTTCTGGCACTTGATAAAATAGAGCAATAGTACCTTTGCTAAAACCACAGTTTCTTTGGTTATGTTTAGCATTACACAAACATCTTTCACCTTAGATATCCTTTTGCATTAGGGTGTTTAATTTTAAATTGACTAAAGGGGATTTCTTTTTTCAGAATATTATGCTTTCTGGATATCGTTAAGCAGAAGAATTGTATTTTCATAACTTCTTAGAAGATTACATGTGTGTTACAATTATTAGGCGTTTGGTCCCACAAAAATATTGTGAAAACTACTGCTAAACGATGAGAATATGAAAGTGATTCAGGGAAACGTAGAGAGGACTGATTTACTGTGATGTTATAAAGCACAAGAGAAAAAATCCTGTTTTAGAAAATATGTAAAAAAAGAACAACATGGATTCAGTGTCTCTTCCCTGATATGGTTTATCTAACATAAAATATCCTCAGCTTCTGAGGCAGAGAAAGAAAAGAAAAACAACCTGGTACCAAAGGTTGAAATAACTGTTAAACTTAACAATGGAGAAAGAGTTGTGTTATTAGGAATAATTCTTCAATACTCTATTTCTCCTCACAGCAATAAAATTCCTGCTGCTACATATTTAAACTGGTTTTTAAATACCAGTGCTAGGAATATTGGAGGATGATTTGTTAATCTTTTGATAAAATTTTTAAAAAGCTGGCTAAATACTGAGTGAACAAATGATTAACTGGGGGAGAAAATGGCACTTGGTTATTTCAGATAATTTTTGCTTTTAGTGAGATTTTTTTTAATGAATAATTCAAAAGTTGATGAACAATTAGTCTACACTTTCTTCTAATTACTTAAAAGATTTGAAAGGAAAATAAAACTACCAAGCAATTTTTAAATGGCTCCTAATTTTCATGGTGGTTCCTCTTTATATGCGTTTTTACCAAAAATACTTACCTATGAAATATTTTCAAAGATTCACTAAGTACATGCTTATAAGATTCAATGAAAACTTTTATATCTCCCTTATATGTTTTATAAAGTAAAAAATATATGTAAGGAAAAATTCAGATTAAAATATGCAATGTAAGAAAATTACAAACTGAATGAGAAAGACAAAAGTTCTGGGGTACTTGCAGAAAAAGAAACTAGTTATAATTCTTAGTTTACTGGAAAAAAAATAAAGTCAAGACTATAAAACTATTATGCTTTGTGTTTTTAAGTCCGTATATGTTATGTAAACATTGCTCTTTCCCCATGTCTTGTAAGAGGCATCTGATTTTTGCGAGACAATTGCTTTTCTTTGGATTTACACACTGGAAAGTGAACCTAACTGCTAACCAAAATCTAAAAAACAACCAAATTACATCACAAATTAAGAAACAATATATTTTTCTCATCTACAGTCAGCATCTATTCAGATTGTGAACTTTTAAAAGCATGCAGACTTATTTCTTACTTTGAATGCTGTTTAATACAAACTTGATAATACTGCACCATTACATTTCTAGAAATTATCTAGAAACCTCTCAAAGTTCTCAACTTATCTTTTATCTTTTCTGCTGAATAAGATATCATTTGAAAGGTTAGCTGCTTTGAATTGCCCATTAATGATACTTGATCATATTTTCCTAAAGTAAGAGATGGTCGAATCAATATGAAAGCTACAAAGAAAATAATATTTTTAAAAATAGCTTTTCAAAATAGGAATATATATTCTAGTGATGCAGTTTTCTCATTTGAAATAGGATCACTTTCACAAAAACTGAATGTCATTTTTTATTCATCAACAGTAGAAAAAAGAGAGTAAAAGTATAAATGTCTACCTCATTTGCTATAATCACAAGTTCTGAGGTGGAAAGATGTTAAGAATTAAACACTAGCAGCTTTTGGAACATACAAACCTTGCAATTTAAAAGTATAAAGTCTCCTAGTATAACAGCTTTTGATTAAAATACACTTTAAAAAATTAACCATATGTAAATGGAGAGAAAAAAGAATCAGTCTCTAATACATTACAATAATTTGCTGAACATTTCATTTGTGAATCAAATTTCAGAACTTGGGAATAACCATACAATGAATTAATGTGTCATCTATAATAACAGTGATATACTGAAAAGAACTTTCATTCTTAAGTTGTAAAATAACTTAGATTTTGAAGAAAATTCGTTTGATCCTAAGTTAATTACAATAGCCTACATGAATAGTTTTTGACCATGTAAAGAGATATAACTTGTTAATTCTATATACATAGTCCTTGAGTTACTCCGAGTTAAGTCACACTACCTGAAATTATAACATTTGGAACACTAATGTCTTAGTTATTGAAACAGTTATCTATTCTTTTTGAGTAGACACAATTTCTAATCATATCTTTTATTCTAAGCTCTGAAAAATATGGAATTCAATCATAGAAAAATGCAAGAAAAGCACAACAAACAGACTGATTATAACACTTTATTTCCTGTACTGTTACTTCTTTTACAAATATTTGTGCTATTTTATAACATGTTAAAATCATAAGAAAAGAAATATTAAGTGCTTATTAAGACTGCTGTCATCTTTAGGGATGGAGTCTCCTCAAAATTAGAAATACAAATAATTTTATATTTCAGAATTTATTTACCCAAGGATAATAAGATGGATCTATTTTAAAAAACTATTTTAAATGTTGTTATGTTGGAGTAAAGTATGTATATAGTTAATGAATACCTCTAATACAGAGTTAAGTCTATTTTTCCTTGCCAGAAAAAAAAAATTCAGCTTAATTTTAAAATATTTTATCACACCATTACAAACTTAAATCATGTACAAATAATGTAACCTGAGACCTACTCTGATCATCTGAGAAATTACCAATTAAAGCATGAATCTTCACAGTTCAGCAGCACTTTAAATAATTTTACGAAAAAAAATATTATTTGCACATTTACTCTTTAACCACATGAAAAACATTTCATGGGCTTACAGTGAAAAAAGTCACTTGTTTTGGAACAAAGAATATACCAAAAATACTTGGTAATCCAATAGACTATTTTTCCTACATTATGGTCAGGCAACAAACCCCACCAAATATTGAAGATTGACATTTGTAGGTAATTCAATAGTTAGATGATGATTCTTCAGTAGTTTCACAGTAGCATAATTTTTCACATTACTTGAAACCACTGTTAAACCTATAACACATTTTCTGTTTCGCTATGGGTGTTTTTTTCTATCTTTAACTCTAAAAGGAATATCTTTTATCTGTCTACAGTACAAAAAGCATTCATAATTCAGAAACGTTTTCCTTTTTTGCAATGCATGACTTTAAACTCAAGATTTCTCAGAGATCAGTTAAACATTAAAAAAAAAAATTATGTTTCTTTAAGACCAGAGCCTTATTTGAGTCTGTGGCTTAACTGACAAAAATTTTTCTGTTCCAAGGAAAGTCAGTCACTTTGCATCTTAAACACCATCTAGCTTCAATCCATATAGATATGTGCAAAGGGAGACAATCAAATGCTGCATCACCCTTCGATGAAATCATAGACTGTAACAAACATTACTCTATGCAACAGATAAGAGATAAAAGAAAAGCAAATTGATGGAGGAAATAAAATATTTATAATTTAAAAAATTAATTAGCAATAACACATCTATACATTTATATAATACATTTATGTAACATTTTCTATTTAACTCAGCAAATATTAATGAAACTAATATGTGAACATAATGAGTTCCATGTTTGATCAAATGCTGTGGGTCTCCATAATAAGCATCTTGAAATTTGTTCTCTAATTGGATTACTGTAGAAAATACTGTCCATATAATTGTCATGTATATTTTATTGTCTATTTCTAAAAAGTTACCAATATTAAATGACAGTTAAATTGACCAATGTTAAATGAAAACAAGTATAAATTAATACATTAATGAAAAACGAGCCCACAATCAAAATGGCCAGTAAAATAGCTAAAGCAGATCTAAGTTTGACTCACATTTTTTAAAATTAGCAGACTTTCAAGATTCCAAAATCACATATTTAAGTGCAGCTAGTATAATAATCTCACATATATTTTATGCTGATAGCACTTATTACATGCAAGGTACAGATGTTAAAGACTTTATATTTTTGAACTTAATAGTCAAAGCACCCCTTCACTTTATAGATGATGAAAAGTAACTTACTAGGAGTGAGTAACTTACTAAAAGTCACACAGTTATTAATCAGCAGACTGTTTGGTTCTTAAGTCCATGCTCTGAGATCTGTCCTTGTAAGTAAGCATCATAGTAAAACATGGCTTTTTAAAATTTGAAGAAAAATGTGATATTCATTACCATAATGCCTGGATCAAATATGTAAAAGATTATTATATAAGCATACATATATACCTTAAGCCTTATATAAAGTTATTGTACAGTACTTGTAACAAATGGCTATTCTATATATTATGTATCTTCTACATTCAAAGGAATAAAATCAAATGTTTACCTATTCGGAAGTTTGAATAGACTTGATCTAAATTAAACAGTCATATGTGCACATATACACACAAGCACATGTATACAACTTCCTTATGGGAACAACATGAGGATTTCAATATAACTAAACTCATTAAAATCAAGCATAAAAATATTTTCTGATGATTAGTAACCTAAATAATAAAATAATTCAACATATATTAAACCACATTTTATTTACTGAAATTTTAATATGTAAGTTTAAATGAATAATAATATAGATAATATAGCAATCATTCACTTTACTTTTACTGTGAACTAAAAGTTACCCTGTTCAACTGACTCAATTATCCTGCGTTTTAAAAAACTGAAGGCCATTTAATACAAGAATTTAATACAAGAATTGTTAAATGCAAATAATATTGTTTCTAGAATTTAATACAAGAATTGTTAAATGCAAATAATATTGTTCAGCAATTCCCCTGAATGTCTCATTCAGCAAGAATTCATTTCTAATTGCTGGGTTGTTGTTCACTCAGGTAAATCTCTTATTTCTTTTGCAGTGTACAATGTTTCATGTTTGGCTAAATATAGGAAGTTACACCACCAATGGAATGTGATTATCTATAATGAGAGTTCGTTATTCCATATTCCCATTTTGAAAAATAAATTAATATATCAACACACTCTATAACATTTATATAAACTTTAAAATACTAGCTAGCTAAAAGTGAAAAGAACATATAATCGGGATAATTTCATACCGTACATAATCATTCTTCACAAAATTTTTATTACACAGTATGGAATGGATTATAGTAAATGTATTTCACACATGCTATTTCTTATTCAAAAGGAAATACAGAATAGGATATAGAAAAGTTCTAGCCAAATCTTCATTCAAATCCAACATTCATGGACGCCACTGTAATTGAAAGACATTTCCAAACAGATAGCTGTGGACCTCATTTTCCTTTAAAATAATATGTCTTTCACATCTGTTCCAACTAAAACATTCATGTTCTTAAACTTTACCAAAATGCCTTATGCTTAGTTTTTAAAATATTGTAGTTTTATTTTGTTTTAATTTACAACCAGTTAAGCTCATAAAATATAGTTCAAATTTTCAAATTATGTTAACATGTTAAAAAATAGTATCATATGCATACTTAATCAATATTTTACATCAGTTATTTCCAACGTTTCTGAAACTCCACTTGATTTTAACTGACCTTCAGGCAACTTCCTAAAATGGGATACATTATATTTTAGAATCAATGTGAATTCACTTTTAATTTCACTGTGAATATATCTTCTCCAATACAAAGTTCGCAAATTCAGATGCTAAAATGAATCCTATCAATTTTCAAAATTTTACTTTTATTTTGATCTACTCAAGAATTATAAATTAAAAATAAATATGCAGTATTAAAATATGACCTAGGGATCTTTGAATTAACAATGATACTCTCACTGGAATGTCTACAAAATTATATTTCAGATAATTATGAATGAGTTCAAAGAAGTTTCAGATTGAGGGTGTATTCAAATCAAAGTAATTATTATAAGAGAAAGAGAGGACAAAGAGAGGAAAGGAAAAGAGGGAAGGCCTTATGCGCTTCTTGATGAAACATATTTAAAAAGCAAAAATCTACAATAATGAAAATGTAAGGTTATTATTTATCTAACAGTAAATTCAAAAGCATTTACAACATTAATGGATTGGTTTTAACCAATAATCTCTTGCATAAAGCAGTCAAATGTCCAGTTTAGGAAGACTGCTTAAACAATTTTGTCCATAAGCCTTTCTTAATAGCTAACTTCATAAAGTCTTATACACTAGCAGCAGATACAACCTGCTCTCCGTACCTCTATCTCCAACAAGCCCAACTGTAACATTCACAAAGAAGTCCTCCTTGATTCATCCCTCCTCAATCCCTCAGACTAAGCAAGGTGTTCTTTTTATTTATTTATTTATTTTTGTGGTACGCGGGCCTGCTTGTGGCCTCTCCCGTTGCGGAGCACAGGCTCCGGACGCGCAGGCTCAGCGGCCATGGCTCACGGGCGCAGCTGCTCCGCGGCATGTGGGATCTTCCCGGACCGGGGCACGAACTCGTATCCCCTGCATCGACAGGCAGACTCTCAACCACTGCGCCACCAGGGAAGCCCTAAGCAAGGTGCTCTTAAAAGCTCAGATCAACTACTACTTCACTGTCACAGCACTTTACGGATCATAGTTATTTGATGGCCTTTTATTATCTTTTAAGTGGTGGCTTTCTACAATAATAAACTGTAAGTTCTATTGGGGAGGGACTATATCTTTTTTGTATTCTACCATTCCCCAGGGCCTAGACAAGAGTATGAAATAATAAATATTTGCTAAATGCTAAGGCAAGGAGACACAAGAAGATGTTGTCACCCAGAAAACTCAGAGGATGTAACGGACTCCCAGGTCACCAAATATTCAATCTAGAGGAGCATTTACAGATGATTTACTTCAGTAGTTTCTGACTATACTCATCAGAGCCCTCAGATTCAACAAGGTGCCTCAAAGGACAGGAGTAGGGCCAGCCAGCAAGATGTCGGTCCCATTTACCACAAACTTCTGCCCTGGATCCAACCAAATCAGCTTCACTTTTATGCATTTTTACATGTTGTCTCTTCACACATTTCATTTGGGGAAAAAAACCTTGAAAACCTCTGTGCTAAATAATTTCCAAATTCTGACCTGTAGGCCATCCATTCATATTGGATCCCTTCCTCCAGCCATCACTTCTAACATCCTAACAAACTAATAGAAACCACCCTGGTAACCCTGGCTAAAACCTCAAATCATCTTAATTCTCTGCTTCCTTTTTTCCTCCACATCTAATCAGTCACCAGATCCTGGTATTCCTCCCTCCCTTATCCCCATTTCCACTGCTGCCAGGCTAAAACAGATCTAGATCCTTTTTGTTCCTGGAATTACTATAGCAGCTACTGTAGTAATTACTACTACTACTGTAATTAATCCTATGCAGCTTACTTAACTCCAATCTCCCCTTCCTTAAAAACACCCACGTTGAACTCTCTTTCACGTAGTACTTTTGTTGTATCCGTAACGGAAATTTTTGATGGATTCCAGTTTAATATCATAACAAAACCAAATTCCCCTCCCTGGTTTTTAAAATCCTCCTTCTACAACCTGCCCCAAACACCTATTCAACCTAGTAGACTTCCTTCTTCTTTGATCAGTTTTCTCAAAAGTACATCATCATTCAAGCAGGATGCTCTACACCTCTCCTCTCTGCCTATCTAAACCAGAGATCCAAAGCTGCATGGCCTAAGTTCCCGAGGCACATCAGACACAGTAGAGTAGAACTTCGTGTTCTTAGTTTGACAAGTGTAAACTATAGGAGCCATCTTTATATCTGACGCATTCTCTGTACTTCTTAGGTACATTAAATCTTGGCATAAAATCTCACAATTACACAACATAAAATTACTGAGGTTATGAAAGACATTAGATAACATATACCCTACAACCTGCATTTTACAGATGAGGAAATGAAACTCAAAAAAGTAAGCAACTTGTTCAAGGTCACACATCACAGTTAGTGGTAGGCCAGGAACTAGACCACTAGCAGCTCAGTGCACCCCTTTTCCTTCTAGTCCAGCTCTATTCCAACTATCTTCAGAAGAGACCTTATAGTGTACAAGGGCTTATGACAGGGCTCTACACTCAGACTGCAGGAGTTTGAATATAGGTCATAAAGCTTACTGGAAAATAAAACCTGGTTACAGTAATTTTTAGCTATTTGCCTTCCTACCTGTGCAGAATGGTAACATTCACTTAACAAATATTTACTGAGCGCCAGGGATAGAGCAGGGAACAAAACTGACTAAAATATCCACCTTCATGAAAAAAACACTTTAGTAGGGGAAAGTGATAAAATATGAAAGAAAGAATGAATGAATGAATGAATAAGTTAAATATTTACAGTGTCAAACAGTGATAAATAAGACAAATAAGGCGAGAAATAAGATAGGGAAGGGTACACCCCACTCTTCAGGGGACCAGGAGATGAAAAGCAACCAACATCCAAGAGATGAGTAAAAGTGACTAAATAGGTAAATAGAAGAGTGAGATTCTCAAATGCAAATGAATAATGTCTTTCAACAGGAAAGGTGATCAACTGTGTCAAATGCTATTAATAGGTCAAGGAAGATAAGCACTGAAAAATGCCCACTAGATTTAGCAATACAGAGGTCACTGGTGACCCTGAGCAGTGCACTTTTGGTGGAGTGATGGCAGCAAAAATCTGAATGAAGTGAATTCAAGGGAAAGGGAAGGTAACTGGAGATGTGAGAACAAACAACTCTTTTGAAGAGTTCTGTTAAAAAGGGAGCAGAGTATTGGGGATGGTGAGAGTGATGGACGATCAGTATATGCTGTGGTTGTTGCTGCTGTTTACTGTTTAAGAGGAAACTTATGCAACTTCGTATGCTGTTGATCAGTAAAATAAGAAACAAAAAGAAATGCTGGTGTAATGTCTTTGACGAGGTGAGAGAAAATAGAATCAAACGCATATGTGCAGGGGTTGACCTTAGATAGGAGTACAGATAGTTCATCCACAGTAAGAGCTAGGAAGTGGGCATAGACAGATACAAATGGGTATGTATATCTGGTGCTGGGAACTTACTTAAATTTTCTAGTAAACAGTTTCATCCTCTCAATGAAATAGAGAGCAAAGTTAGCAACTGAGAGTAAGGATAAGGGAAGAGGTGTTGAAGGTTTATGAAGAAAGGAGAATGTATGGAATGGTTATTTTAAAAAATGGAATAGGGAATGGACTAGGAGAATGAAGGTTTGCAAAGAAGTACAAGCTGAGATTAGTGGTCATGATTTAAATCAGAGCATCAGTGTTGTGTGTTTTCTTCAGACACATTGACTTGTGCCTATGTAAGCACAGAGAAGGCAGAAAGGTGAATTTAATCCAAGAAAGGAGGGAGAGAGGAGCAAAAGAACTGAGGAGGGAGGGAGGAGAAAGAGCAAAAGAGACTGAAGAGTTGAGAGCATCTGCATTGTGATGATTATAATGACAAACTATAGTCTATAGATAGGTAAAGGAGGAAGGTAAGAATTCAAGAAGGACAAGAGAATAAAAAAGTGGCCAAATCAATGGGTTTGTTAAATTGGAACAGTAAAGAGGTATGCTATAAAGAGAAACAGAAGTGATCAAAGAGTAGAAGTCTTGAAACTGAATTTATAAAATCGTTGCCAATATTGATAATAACAAGATTAAAAATGGGACCAGGGAAATTAGTAACTAAAGTAAGGTGAAAGACAAGATGTTTGGATCCAGAAAGTATCCATTACTACACATATCCATTTACATATTAATCAACTCTACAGAGATTTTAACCTCACAAGACTTTAAAACCCAAAAGGGAAAAATTATTATCTTATGAGTAGAGAAGGTAAAGTTCAGGGAAGTTAGGTAATTTGATAAGGTCACAGATGTAAGAGGATAATATAATGATCTCATTTTCCCATTAAAATGCAATTAAATTTGAAACAAATAAAAATGTAACCCAAACTCTCAAATGTTGAGAAATTTAAAAATACAATGTCAAATAAATGTCTCAAAAAAGAAATTATAATAGGTATTAGAAAATATTTAGAATTGGCTGACAATGAAAGCTCATGTACCAAATGTGATACTGTGATTTATAATAAAAAATATGTATTTGATCTTCACCCCAGTTCCTGGCAGACCTCCTAAAACTCTGTAACATCCTAAGTGTTTAGAGTAACAAAGGTTTCTTTTGTTGTGTTAAAGAGGTGACTTGGAAAGCCCCTAGGTAACCTAAAGATGAGGCTGGTTGCCAAGGTCAGAACTTTCAGTCCAGCACTCCTATCTCCCTACCTCCACTGGGGCGGGGAGAGGCCTGGAAATTGAGTTCTATCACCAATGGCTAATGATTTAATCAATCATACCTATGTATTGATGCCTCCATAAAAACCCAAGAGGACTAGATTCAGAGAGCTTCAGGGCTCTGAACACATGGAGATTCCAGGTGAGTGGTGCGCTCAGAGAACATGGAGTTCTTGTGCCCCTTCCCACATACCAGGCCCTATGCATCTGGCTGTTCCTGAGGTACATCCTTTTATAATAAACTGGTGATCTAGTAAGTAAAATGTTTCTCTGAGTTCTGTGAGCCGCTCAAGCAAATTAAATGAACTCAAGACAGGGGACTAATGGCACGATGTGTGGCTGGTCAGTCAGAAGCACTAGTAACAACCTGCACTTGCGACTGACATGAGAAGTGGAGGGAGTGGGGAGTCTTGTAGGACTGAGCCATTAACCTGTGGGATATGGCTTGGTGGTGTGGAAAAAGACACACACATTGGAAATGATGTCAGAATCATACCAAAATGTGAGATACAACTAAAACTATAGAAAAAAGGCAAAAAAGCATACTTTAGAAGATGAAATATGGATGTGCTCTGTGTTTTAACTCAAGATGCTGCAGAGGTAGGGAGTGAGTCCAAAGAAAGGCAAAGAAAAGAAACAGCTATGAGGGCAAAAACAATGAAATAGAAAACAATGAAAAAAATTAGTATCATCAAAACTAAAAGTTACTTCTTTGAAAATAGTTTACACAAGACTGATCAAGCAAAAGGAAGACACAGTATTAGGAATGAAAAGGACAACACTACCATACACAGAGAAAATACTATATATACCTTTAGTAAAATATATCTGAAAACAAGATGAACTGGACAGTTTCCTAGAAAATTGTAATTTAATAAAATGAATAAAAAAGAAATAGTAAACCTAAATAGACCCATGGCTGTTAAAGAAACTCAATCTGCAGGTAAAAAAGCAAACCAAACCCTTACCCCTCTACAAACACACAAACATACAGACACACACACAACAGGCCTAGACAGTTTCATAGCTGAGTTAAATAAAACCGTCTGCAAACACATAATCTTAACCTGATATCAATGGTTCTAAAGAGGCATTAAATGGGGAAATTTCTCCTCTCTGCTAGAACTGTTCATGGCTGTTTACAAGGAAGACTTAAACACATAAGGGTTTGGGTTGGTTTGTTTTCATATAATGAGAAGCCCAGAGGTAGGTGATTGCTGATATTGGCTTAATGGCTACATTATTTTCCTACTGCTGATGACACAAACCAGGAGGCTTAAAACAACACAAATGTACTACCTTATAGCTCGAGAGATCAGAAGTTGGAAATGCGTTTCAATGGGCTAAAAACGAAGTGTCAACAGGCCTGCATTCCTTCTAGAGGCTTGAGGTGCCTTTTACAGATTCTAAAGCTTCCTGTGGTACAGTGCTGTGGAGAACAGTATGGCAGTTCCTAAAAATTTAAAATAGAATTATCATACGACCCAGCAATTCACTTCTGGGTATATAGGCAAAATGACTGAAAGCAGAGTCTCAAAGAGATATCTGTACACCCACATTCATAGCTGCGTTGTTCATAATAGATAAATCATGGAAGCAACCCAAGTATCCATTTAAGGATAAATGGATAAGCAAAGTGTGGAATATAACAATGGAATATCATTCAAACTTAAAAAGGAAAGAAATTTTGACACATGCTACAACAGAGATGAACTTGGAGTCCATTATGCTAAGTTAAATAATTCAGTCACAAAAAGACAAATGCTGTATGACTTCACTTATATAAAGTACTTAAAGAAGTCAAAATCAAAGAGACAGAAAATAGAAAGGTGGCTGCCACGTGCTGAAGGAGGGAGGGGATTGGGAATTATTGTTTAATGGCTCTCGAGTTTCAGTTTTACAAGACAGAGTTAGGAAGATAGATGGTAGCGATAGTTGAGAAACATTATGAATGTATTTAATAACACTGAACTGTACACTTAAAGATGATTATGATGAAATTTTATGCTATGCGTATTTTGTCACAATAAAAAAATTGGAGAAAAATTTTTCAAAAAATACACACACACACACACACACACACACACACACACACACACACACACACACACACACACAAACCAGTTTAGCCATACAAGTGCCATTCTCCTCAATGCTGCAGAACAAGAGTCAGAAAGAGAAAACAATTCTGTTTGCCACACAATTCAACTATGTATATGCCCTGTCAGTGTATGTTCAGATTCAGTGTATGTTCAGACTCATTTAGCTTGAGCACGTCACCACACAATGTGTCTAGAGAGACTGAGTATGATTTTGAAACAGCAGGACCCCTCAACACAAGCATTCTGGTGTTCAACTGAATCTAAAGCAAACTGCTGGATGAAGAATATGACAAATGCATATTACAAAGTGGATTACTATCTATAACACATAAAAAGCCATTTAAATTTAATATGAAAAAGATCAATGCCTCAAAAGAAGAATGAACTGTTTGTAACTCACAGAAGAGCAACTATAAATAGCCAAAACCTTTGAAAACATGTTTATGTTTACTAAAAAGAATTGTAAATTAGATACACTATAACTCTATATTGGTGATAATAAAACAGATAAACACTAGTGTTGGTGAAGCTGTTGGAGAAACAAGTTTTCATAGCCACTGTTTTAATAAGAGTATAAATCAATACATTCATAAAGCAATTTGGTAAAATTCATCACAACTTTAAATGACCAACCTTGTCAAAACAGTGGTTTCACTTCCAGGTATACATCCTGTAATAATAAATTCAACAAATTATCAGGAACAAAGAAGTCCACTAAGTGTTGGCTAAAATATTTAAAAGCTGGAAACAATCCAAATGTCCAATAGAGACTGCCAAGAATAGATAACTATGCAGATATAAAAATAACAAAGCAGACTTGTAAGTAATGACAAGGAAAGATGTCCACAACCTATCACAAGGTTTAAAAAGGTTTTATGTCTTTGTTTCCAAAATTAAAAGTTTTATTCATCTTTCTGATTATAAAGATAATTTTGAAATCATATTGAATATGTGTGTAATACAGAAAAGATCAAAAGAAAAAAAATCATCCTGAATTTGTTTAGCAAATAATCTTCTTGGGTCACTAGGAAGATTTTTAGTCTGAGTCATAAAAAATTACTCCAAATTGAGAATTGAGATAATAGTCTTCAGGATAAAAGCACTATCATTTTAACCTAAAGATCTCTTAAATTCTCATACAGGAATTACTATACTATGGAGAATCTTGAAAGTTGGTACTATTGAAAGTTAGTACCAACTTGAAAGTTGGTACTAGGATTTATTTCGAAGTTTCTAAAATTTGTGTAAATTTACAAAATTTACCACTCAAAGATAAAAATCCACATCAATAATGTGAACAACTAAGCCAACACAACAGCATTCAAAAGACTTCTGAGATTGGGAAACTTAAAAAAAATAATAATAATAAGTCAACAGACTGAAAGCAGTTAACTCCAGGAAGAGATTTTAAACAATAAAGCAATGTATAAATGAGCAAACATAGCTCACAGCTATGGTATCAAACGATTCAGTGACCACCCAAGTACATAACAGCTCAGAAGAAAGAAATGGGTTTTCCACAACACGTTATGAAAAAAATTTTAATATCTGACCACACACATTCCCAATCCATGTAGTTACAGAGGAGCAAAAATAACAGGAAAAAAATAACAGGAAAAATGATATAAAAATGAAGAAAAGTATAAATTATGCCAAATGTGAGAGTGATTTGATGGACAGCAATCAAAAAACCGACAATAATAAAAAACTAATAAAAGGAAATCATCATTATCTGAAAGAAATACAGAAATGTTTGTCTAGAGATGAATGTATTAATTTAAAACACTAAAAATACATAAATTTTGATTATATAGACTGTTTTGAAATAGAGAATAAATGTTATCCCATTCCAGATATTTGTGAAAATTCAGAAAAAAACACATTTGTGACAACATTAAGAACAGTCAATAGCATCTGTTTATACAACTGAAAAGAAACCAAATGCTTTCACATAAAACGTACCAACCATTTTTATAATCATAACTTACTACAAGGTACCAAAATTCACATGTAACTATTTACAAAGTTAACAGCCATCACCTTATATAGATATACTGTCAAAGAAACAGAGCTCCAGTTAATTTAAGAAACCCCCAAACAAGAAAGACCTTTAAAAATCACACTATTTTTTGACATCTCAACTTGAAAATCTTACTCTCTTTCACTTATAATATGAATTGGTGGGGAACATTATAGATTAAGTACAAACTGTGTGCATTATTAATAAGACACTATTAGTAGAGTAGAAATCAGCACAGATGAACATACTAATCAGCAGCCTAATTACAACACTTTGATTTTCCCTTAACGTTAATAACAAAAAGTATGGAAAATAGCTCTTACTCATTCTTATCATCATTATTTCAAAGCTAGGACAGTGTAATCAGACATGTTCTTACAGCACTTTCTTACAGTCCAAAAATATTTTTATTCATTCTCACCAAGTACAAAATATCTCATTTGTATAAGAAAATGTTTTAATGTTCCTCATACCACTAAAACATACAATGTCTTTAGTATATAGTACATTTACATTTACTTTGAAAACATAATCTTGTATTTAAAAACAAAATGAAGGAGTTTGTCCTTGATAACTGGCTAAAAAAAGTCTGTCAGAAATAAAAGAAATGGGCTTACCTGGTGGCGCAGTGGTTGAGAGTTCACCTGCCAATGCAGGGGACACGGATTCATGCCCCGGTCCGGGAAAATCTCACATGCCGCGGAGTGGCTGGGCCCATAAGCCATGGCCACTGAGCCTGTGCGTCCGGAGCCTGTGCTCCACAACGGGAGAGGCCACAACAGTGAGAGGCCCGCGTACCACAAAAAAAAAAAAAATAATAAAATAAAATAAAATAAAATAAATGAAAAACATGGAACCTCAGAGCACAAGCAAGGAAAAAGCAGAACTATGGGTATGTAGACTATCACTCCCCCAAGTTTTATAAATCGTATTTGATGATTAGAACAAAATCTTTAACACCATCTGATACTAAACATGATATGTAAAAGGGAGGTAAGTAAAGGGACCTAAACAGAAATAAGGCTTCCACATGTCACTTGAAGTAAAAAATAGTTGATACCAGTAAATTAAGATAGCTCATATATGTGTATTTTAATACTCAAAGCAACCAACCACTATGAAAATTATACAGAATTATAGAAAATACACTCAAAAATACTATAAAAATACCAAGATTTAATCCCAAAAAATGTTCAAGTACACATAGGAAAGCCAGAAAAGAGAAACAGAGAAATGAGAAGCAGGAAAATAACAAACAACAAAAAATAAAATGAAAGACAAGCCATCACATATTAATAAGTAACTTAAATGGAAATGGTAACAATTCACCAATTAAAATAGCACAGTTTGGCAGAGTGGTTAAAAACACATGAAAATAATTCTTTGAAAGCAAAAGCTTGAAGAAAGACATACCAAGTAGACATTAGTTAATAAAAAGCAGGAGTGACTATATTAATATCAGATAAACTAGATTCCAGAACAAAGAAAATTGCAAGAGGCAAAGGAAGCTACTACATAATGATGAAAGGACCAATCCGCAAGGAAGACGTAACAATCCTACAAAAGTTCACACAACAATAAACAAGAGTCTCCAAATACATAAGGGAAAAATAGAGCTGCAAAAAAAGACAAATTCACAATTATGACTGGGGGCTCAACAACCCCTTCTCAGCAAATGACAGAAGTATTCATCAGAAAATTATAAAGGATACAGAAAATTTGAACAGCACAACCAACAGGATCAAACTGAAACATATACAATACTCCACCCAACAATGGTGCCTGTGGAACATCCACCAAAACAGACTATACCCTAGGCTATAAAGTAAATCTCAATATATTTAAAGGTCATACAGATCATGTCATCTAAACATAATGGAATCAAACTGGCATTCAATAACAGAAAGGTAATGAAAAAAATCTCTAAACACGTAGAAATTAAATAGTACACTTCCAAATAATCCATGGGTCAAAGAAGAAGTCACAACAAAATTTTAAAATGCATAAAACTGAAACAACATAAAAACAGAACATCTATTTTTCTTCGATGTGACTAAAGCAGTGTAGAGAAAGAATCTGAGCACATTACATGCTAATAACATCAGAAAAAAGTATGGTATAAAGTGAATGATCTAAGTTCTTATCCCAAAAAACTAGAAAAGGGAAGAGGAAATAAACCCAGAGCAGGCAAAAGAAAGGAAAAAATAAAGACAAAAAATTGAAAGTAAGAAAATAGAGAAAATCAATAAAAGAGCTGGTTCTTAGGGGGAAAAATGCATGAAATTGATAAACTTCTAGGAAGACTGACAAAATAGATAAAAGACAAATCACAAACATCTGGAATGAAAAGGAGGACATCACTACAGACAATGCAGCCATTAAAAGGATAATAAGGGAATACTACAAACAACTTTATGCTAGAAATTTGACAATTTAGAAAGAGACTAATTCCTTAAAAATCAAACACTACCAAAACATAACCAAGATGAAATAGATAATATGAATTGTCCTATAATAACTAAAAAAATTTAACTCATAATTTAAAAGCTACCCCCAAAATCACCAGGCCTAAATGTTTTCAGTAGAGAATTCAAGCAAACATGTGGAAAAGAAATAACATCAATTGTCACAATCTGTTCAAGAAAAAGAATAGAGAAAATGATTCTCATTTTATAAGACTAATATTATCCTGATACTAAAAGCAGACAAAATATTAACAGAAAAAGATAACCACAGTTCATTTTCTCTCATGAATGTAGATGTTAAAAAAAAAAAACACAACAAAATATTAGTAAATCAAACCTAACTACATATACGTCATGGTCAAGTGAGATTTATTCCAGGTATGCAAGGATGGTTCATCATTTTAAGAAACTAATGTAATCCATCATACTAACAGGCTAACAAAGAAAAATAATATGATCCTATCAATTGAGGCAGAAAAAGACATTTGACAAAATCCAACGTCATTTCATGATTAAAAACTCTCAGCAAGCTAGGAATACAGGGAAGCTTCCTCAACATGATAGAGAGTATCTGCACAAAACTTAGAGCTAACGTTGGACCTAATGGTAAAAGACTAAATTCTTTCTCCCAAAGACTGGGAACAAGGTATACATGTCCATTTCATCACTCTTACTCAACATACTACTAGAACTTCTAGATATTTCAATAAGGCAAGAAAAAGAAACAAGCGGCATATAGACTGAAAAGGAAGAAATGTAACTGTTTTTAGAAAATATTATTTTCTACAAAGAAAATTCCACAGAGTCTACCAAAAAACCTCCTAGAACTAATAAATGAGTTCACTAAGGTTACAGAATACAAGATCAACACACAAATATCAAGTTTTTTCTAACCACTAAAAATGAACATGTGAAAATAATTTTAAATACTCTAACTTATAATAATTCCAAAGAAAATGAAATACTTAGATATAAATTTAACAAAATATGAACAGGAGCTATATACTGAAAAGTATAAAATGTTGATGAATGAAACCAAGGAAGACCCAGATAAATGGAGAGACACTGTTTTCATGGACTGAAAGATAATAAACATAATAAAAAATGCCAGTTATCCCAAAATTTCAGGTTTAATGCAATACCTATTGAAATCAAAGCAAGGTTGTTTGTAGACATGAGGAATCTTATTCCACACTGTAGCACTAGAATAGATAAAATGATCTTTAAAAAGAAGAAACAGGACTTCCCTGGTGGTGCAGTGGTTGGGAATCCGCCTGCCAATGCAGGGGACACAGGTTCATGCCCTGGTCCAGGAAGATCCCATATGCCACGGAGCAACTATGCCTGTGTGCCACAATTACTGAGTCTGTGCCCTAGAGCCCGTGAGCCACAACTACTGAGCCCACGTGCCACAACTACTGAAGCCCACACGCCTAGGGCCCGTGCTCTGCAACAAGAGGAGCCACCACGGTGAGAAGCCCTTGCACCGCAACGAAGAGTAACCCCCGCTCGCCGTAACTAGGGAAAGCTCGCGCACAGCAACGAAGACCCAACACAGCCATAAATAAATAAATAAATTTATTTTTTAAAAAAGAAGAAACAAATTGTAGGAAGACTCACTCTACATGATATCAAGGACTATATTTAGGTACAGTAATCAAGACACTGTGGTACTGCTGCATGGATAGAGACACAGAACAGTGGAATGGAATGAAACAGAGAACACAGATATAGACACAAATATAGTCTACTGATTCACAAATACAAATCAGTACAATGGAGAAATTATAGCCATTTCAACAAATGGTGAGGGAGCATTTGCACACGATAGGCAAAGAAATGTATCTCAACCTAAACTTCATGCTTTATACAAAAATTAACTCAAAATGGATCACAGTACTAAATGGAGAACATCAGAATTTTAGGGGAAAAAAAAACAGGAGAAAATCTTTGGGATGTAAAGGCTAGACTTGATACCAAAAGTATGATCCACAAAAGGAAACATTATAAATTGGACTTCATAGAAATTAGATCTTTTGCTCTATAAAAGATCCTGTTAATAGGATGAAAAGACAAGCAACAAAAAAAAAAAAAAAAAAAAAGGGAGGAAAAAAAAAAAAAAAAAAAAAAAAAAAAAAAAAAAAGGGAGGAAAATATTTGTGAACCACATATCTGACAAAGGACTAGTACGTACATCTAAAAGGAACTCTCAAAGCTCAACAGTAAAACCACAAATAATCCAATTAGAAAACAGCAAAAGGTAACACTTCACAGAAGAGGATATACAGATGGCAAATCAGCACACGAAAAGATGTCCAACACATTAACCATTAGGAAAACACAAATGAAAACCCCAAAATTATCACTAAGTGCCTATCAGAATCACTAAAATAAAAAACAGCAGCAATACCAAAGGCTGGCAAGGATACAGAGAAAATAGGTCACTCACACATTGTTGATGGTAATGTAAAATAGTACAGATACTCTGGAAAATAGCTTAGCAGTTTCTTAAAAAGATAAATATGCAGTTACCATATGATCTAGCAATCATGCTTTTGGGTATTTATTCCAGAGAAATTTAAAACTAATTTTCACACAAAATCCTATAAAAAAATGTTCACAGAAGCTTTATTTGTAATAGCCAAAAACTGCAAAAAAAAAAAAACCCCAAAACAAACCAAAAACCCAGATATCCTTCAATGGGTGAATATTAAACAAACTGTGGTACAGCCACACCATGGAATACTACTCAGCAATAAAGAGCTATGAGTTATTGATACATGCGACAACTTGAGTGAATATCCGTGGAATTATGCTGCATGAAAAACCTGACACCAAAGATAACATACTGTAGAAATCCACTTAACTTTCTTAAAATGGTAAAATTAAAGAAATAAAGAACAGATTCGTGGTTGCCAGGAGATAAGGTTGGGGATGGCAGACATGGGAAGCAGCTATAGAAATGTAATAAAAGGAATCATGTGGTAATGGAACTGTTCTGTATCTTGACTGTAGTATTAGATATACGGAACTATGCGTAATGAAATGCACACACAAGTGAACTATATGCAATAAAAATACACACACACACAAATGAGTACAAGTAAAACTGCAGAAATCTGAATAAGATAAGTGGATTTTATCAATGTCAATATTCTGATTGTGACAGTGTACTACACTTTTGCAAGATGTAGCTACTGAGGGAAACTGGGTAAAATATAAACAGCATCTCTCTGTACTATTTTTTACAACTAAATTTGAATCTACAAACATCTCAAAGTTAAAAGATAATTTAAAAAACAAACGAAAGAAAAAGAACCTTGTTATATAACAAATAAACTAAAGCTAAGCTGTATGCTATATCAAATTCCAGGAAATTCTAAATCAATGAAGTCTCAAAGTAGCAAATATTTTAAGTTTAACTTTAAGAATGCATTTACTATACTTACTGCACAAACATATTAATAAAATCAAATTTAGAATTCTATTTAAGAACTTACTGTGAAGCTCAAAATTCCAAGTTTATTTTAAATTTCTTAATCAAAAACATTACTGTAACTTTAATTTATATACACACACACACACACACACACACACACACACACACACACACATTTTTAGTTTTTTGGCTGCACTGCGCAGCTTGTCGGATCTTAGTTCCCTGACCAGGGATGGAACCCGTGTCCCCTGCATTGGAAGCACGGAGTCTTAACCACTGGACTGCCAGGGAAGTCCCCATAACTTTAATTTAATGATGTTAAATTACAAGTTACAATCTTATAAGTATGATATATTTATCAAGATTAAATTACATGAAAAAATCATAATAAAATATGCCTAAATATTTGAGTTGAAAAATATATAATATGTACATACTAAGTTTAGGACATATAACTGATAATCCACCAAAAACACATTTCTTGAACCAAATTCCACAAAGAATCGAAGGTAGTATCTTTTCAGTTAAAATTCATTATAGGATTCAAAATCAAACATAATATGTAGTCATATAAAATGCAAATATGCCCTCTTAAAATTAATCAACATCATTCTTACCATCCACTATTTCTGAAGCTTTCCCGTTCCCATTGTATAGCCTAATTTAAAATGTTGTCATTACCCATATGTAAGTACTCCCCCTAAATAGCATGAAATTCTCTCAATGGGATTATTAAAGGATCTACAGTACCTCATGGTTTGAGCAGAACCAACTATGACACAGTGAAAAAAATGTTTCTCCCTGTGTGGTTCTGCCACCACCCACATACAGAGTTTACTATCAAAAAATGAAAAAAGTACTGACACTTCACACTATATAGCATCTTGGCACCAATTAATCTCAAATAAATTAAATCTCTATATGTTATCATCATTTCAGGAAAGGACAAATAGGGATATAACAGTTAATTAAAAGTATACCAAATTTTACAGAGCATTAATACAGGCAACAAAATTTACTTATTATAATGTCTATCATTAACATTACAGTAAATTTTGAATGAGGAAAGAGCAAAAAGTTATTCATAATTATGTATCTTTTTGAACATATACAACTTCCCAACTGTTTATTTTTAAACACTTTTTAATAATCAACTGAAAAGGGATTTTTATGTTCTTTACTACAAAGCCAAAAGGACATTTAGGCAAAAATAGCTACCTGATTTAGTCTACATATTATGGAATTTCTTATATGCCTTAATTTTCAAGGCTGAGGTTCAACATCAAAGCACACTAAGACCTATTCAATCATATTGTCAATACCAACCCCAGCTGCAGTCACTGTTTCACCATTTATTAAAATTAAAACGTAAAAATGTTTGTATCCATTTCAAATATGAAGAGAGATTAGCTGGTTGGAATTTACCACTATCTTTTTTCCCCTACCATCCTCTTCCTCATCATTAAATAGGTGCTTAGCTAGTATACTTTTTTCCAACCCTGATAATATCTTGAAAGTTTATCTCAGGTCATTCATTAAGAATGCATACTACAACTCCATTTTTTCACAGAAACTGCAACAACTTTAATATATTTGATCCTCATCATACTTTTAAATATGTATGAAAACCTTACTATACCCACATATCAGATACATTCCCAAAAAACACACAGACATACAGCTTTCCCTCCCCCTTTCCACATGGCTATAGTGATTTATTAGTGAAACTAAAATACACAACTAAAAAACTCCCTATTTTACATAATAAATGACTAGCGTGAAGCAAACTGTTTAGCACAATTGGAGAGGGAGCATAAATCCATTACAGGAAAAAAAACTAATCTAAATACTATCATCCTCATAAGACTTCAATATACCAAAGTACTCTTCAGATATGTGACAGTAAGTACGAGATTTACTGAGCACTTAAAACTACCAAGAACCATGCCTTTTACATGTATTAACTAACCTTATCCTCTCAATAGTCCTACATACTACTCTACAATTTCACAACAGATATATCAAATCCAGGAAATAATAACATCTCTGAGTTGAATGTATTAAAACTGTAAATTCTGTTGCAGAAAATGTTCCTGTTTTAAGGCAGCTAAATTGTTTTAGTTTTCTGCCATCAAGGATACACTATGACTCATCTATATATATGTATATATGAGTTTATATATATATAAAACTTTGTTTACTCATATACAGGAAAAAAGAACAAAGTGTGCATAATGATTCAATGTGCTGGTAAAAGAGGCTCAATACATTTTCAAATTTTTGATCTCTTTAATGATTTTTAGTCTATGAAATTAAAGAATACTGAAAATACTCTCCACTTACACTATCATAAAGCCTATTTAATTAACTGAAAAGGGAATAGTGAAAGAAAATATCCATTCAAAGTAAAGCAATCCAAGGACAGTTCCACATTCTATATCCATATAGTTATTCCAAGAAGCCAAAATTCTTACATCATAAAAATAGGTTCATATTCTAGTCACATTTAAAAGGCAATTCAGTGATTGAAGGAGACTACAATGATGTCTTCATGGCAGAAGAAGTTCTAGAAAATAGTTACAAAAAATTACTTGTATTAGATATCCTAGGAAAAAAATTCTCTTTCCTCTCAGAAAGTCAGTATTTGTAAGATGTTAATTTGATGAATTCCTCAACCCTATGAAGTTCATGTGCTTATCCCTTCAGAACTATGCTTAAGTTATTTAACTCAGTTTTAGATCTCAGCCTTTAAAATACACAAATGATTATCAGAAAACAAGATACTACTCATTAAAAAAATAAAATTTATGGAATTTCAATTACTAGGTTTTTCTGCTAGTTTTAGACTGATTCCAAGAAAAAGAATATTTATATTTTGCTTTCAGTTTCCATTTTGTCTTTCAGATTTGAAACTTATATATAACATTAGGTAATGGAAAGATGGACCAGACACCTGTTGCATTCCCAGATCACAACTGGTTTTCTAGAGAGATAAGATACCAAGAGCCACCTGGTAGGTTTATGCTACAAACAGTGAGAGACAAAGGTAAGAAATAAAAGAAAGACAAAGATACAGGTACTGGGTAAGTCACCAAGTAACTTAACAGTAACTATTCCTTAATTTACCATTTTGTCTGCCCAGACAAATTTTTTAAAAACACACAGAAATTATAGAGCACTTTAGAATGGCTAATGTTTTCAGATAGGATGGTGGAGACTTGGTGGGCATAAAGAATATATTCCAAAAAATAAAAATAAAAAATCTTTTCTATTTTTTTTTAATCAAAATAAGGTGGATGGGGAAGAAAAGCTACAGCAAAACAAAATACCTACACTCAAAGCACATATTAAGCCTCTGACAATTTGAAAACACACAGTAAGAGCCATGCCATGGCAAAAGCACATATGAAGGAGTGACCTCTACAAATAAATCACCTTCCAGCTGTTGCTCAAGCAAAATCAGTAAGTCAAGTCAATGGAGTTCGCTTTTATTATTTTCTGCTTATCTTCTATGACGGTTAATTTTATGTGTCAATTTGAATGTACCGGGGGGACCCAGATATTTAATTAAACATTATTCTGGGTGTTTCTATGAGGGTACTGTGATGAGATTAACATATAAATCAGTAGACTGTAAAAAGCAGAACGTCCGGGCTTCCCTGGTGGCGCAGTGGTTGAGAGTCCGCCCGCCAGTGCAGGGGACACAGGTTCGTGCCCCCGTCTGGGAAGATCCCACATGCCGCGGAGCGGTTGGGTCCGTGAGCCATGGCCACTGAGCCTGCGCGTCCGGAGCCTGTGCTCCGCAATGGGAGAGGCCACAACAGTGAGAGGCCCGCATACTGGAAAAAAAAAAAAAAAGCAGAACGTCCTCCATAATGCGGGTAGGCTTCATGTAATCAGACGAAGGTCTCAACAGAACAAATGGCTGACCCTCCTACAAATAACAAAAAATTCTCCCACCTGATGGCCTTTGACTGGGACATAGGCTCTTCCTGCCAGACAGCCTTCAAACTGAAACATCAGCGGTTCTTAGTTGTCCGGAAACTTCCAGCCTTACTTGTCAGCCTCCACTGCATGAGCCAGTTCCTTACAATGAATCTCTTCATACACACACAAACACACACACACACACACACACACACACACACACACACACACACACACACACACACACACACACACCCCCCCAACACCCTATTGGTTCCATTTCTCTAGAGAACCCTAATACATCTTCCAAAAATAAATTCTTTACAATCAATTTATCAACAGGATTATTGAAGCTTATGACACTGAAAAGAAATAATCCTGCACAAAAGTATTTTATTTGAATCAGTGAATTAACAAACACTCTAAAATGTATTAGGATGAATACTCACATTTAAAAAAATATGTAAAATCAAAATTACAGCATCCTGGGCTTCCCTGGTGGCACAGTGGTTGAGAGTCCGCCTGCTGATGCAGGGGACACAGGTTTGTGCCCCAGTCCAGGAAGATCCCACATGCCACGGAGTGGCTAGGCCCGTGAGCCATGGCCACTGAGCCTGTGCATCGGGAGCCTGTGCTCCACAACAGGAGAGGCCACAGCAGTGAGAGGCCCGCGTACCGCAAAAAAAAATAAAATAAAATAAAATTATAGCATCCTGTTGTATGAAAGTCATGAATTTTAAAAAGAGTAAGTTTTAAAAAATATTACTGATTTTATTTTTTTTAACTTTTACTTATTATTATTGTAATAAGTATTTTCACTGAAGTAACTACTTATTTAATGAACTTCTTGGGACTCTGTATGTATCAGAGGAGGGGCTAAAAGCCTTTAGAAATCATTATTTCTCCTAGGAGAAGTATAAATCAACTTACACTGAAAGAGCAGTTTTCTGACTTAAGTGAATTTTTCATTCTGAGAGGTGATATGGCCGCCTAATCAGATAATACATAGAATGAGAAATATATAAATATGAGCCATGTATTTGGTTACAACAAAATAACAATATTTGACATGTACTGAGCACTTACTATGTTCCAGACATAGATGGTGTTCTAAATACTTCATACGTATTATGTCATTTATTCTTCCTAAACAGCCTCCAACCTTGATAACATCATCAGCCACACTTTGAATATGAAAAAACTGAAGCCGAACACCTCAACTACTCCAAAAATACACAACTAGTAACTGGCTAAAACTTCATTCAAATTCCAGATTGACCCTAAGCCCACATTCTTCACACTACACTATACCAACAGTTACCCTAAGGAGAAATGTGTTACTTTCCAGTAAATCTAACAGTATGGCTGAAGCCATAAGTTACATTCAAAATAGTTGCCCTTTATTCTGAGACTCAGAGACATCACTTAAAAAAAAAAGACATAATCTCAAATATTTCTTATTGTTTAAAAAAATGGCTGGGCACTCCTTGAAAGATATTCACTACATATGTACCAAATTCTAAAAAAGCTATGAAGTTATAGCAAGTATTCTCTTCGTGAACCTATAAAAGCTCCAAACATTTTCTTTTAAAATGTTACCTATGTATACTCAACTCTTGCATAAAATACATTATTGAGTAAATGGTGATGTTTTGTTCAATTGTTTAAAATACTTTAATCTTTTGGTAGGCCACATCAAAGTTGTTGAATAAAAGCAGGTATATTACTTCAAGTTTCTTTTTTTTTTTTTTTTTCGGACGCGCAGGCTCAGTGGCCGTGGCTCACGGGCCCAGCCGCTCCGCAGCATGTGGGATCTTCCCGGACCGGGACATGAACCCGTGTCCCCTGCATCAGTAGGTGGACTCTCAACCACAGTGCCACCAGGGAAGCCCAAGTTTCTTATTTTTTACTGGACTGAATACTTATTTTCAAATTAAACTATTACTGAGACTTTCTTAATCTTTGGTAGAAATACTATATATTTTGCTCTCTTTGTTTACCTAGCTTAATCACTACCCCTACAGCATAACAATTTAAAATTATTATACTTAAAGACTTTGAAAGTGTAAACAAATTATAGTTAGATATCAAGTTACTACCTTTCTAGCCAATTTATAATATTCTTCATTTAAATGGTAAGTTTTCCAAGGAGATCTCCGCTGATTGGAGGTTTCTCTAGGTTACAACAAATCTGTATAAAACTGAATATTTTCATGTTCTCAAAACCCCTAAAAACAGTTCAATATAATACAAAGGCCTTCTTAATAAAATATAACAGCCAAATAAACCAGACATCTTGCAAAATTCTTCCCTAACCTCCCCAACAGGAAAATATCTCCCTTGGGAATTTTCTTCAGATTTAAAAAAAGGACACAGAAATTAGATTAGAAAGACAGAAAGGAAAGAAAGACACTGGGGGAAAAAACATAACAGTGATCAACTAAATGGCTAAAAACTAAAAATTTCTCCTTATAAATACTTATCAACAGCAGTAATGTCTGAAAAGTTTAAATTACTGGTAAAGGACAAAGAACTTCACATCCTCTATATAATTATGTCTTTTTACCCAGCATTACCAAAATCCAGAATAAACTCTTCTGAAACCTGCAAGGCTCAAGGAGCATAACTTCTGAGAAAAAAGTTTGTAGATACTAATCCAAATATTATTAGGGAAAAGAAGTAACTTCTTAGAAACAGTAATTTATTTTTAGTTTTTGAGGAACCACCATGCTGTTTTCCACAGCAACTGTACCATTTTACATTCCTACCAGCAGTGCACAAGCATTCCAACGACTTCACAGCCTTGCCAAGGCTTCTTTTCTTTTCTCTCTCTCTTTTTTTGTGGTTGCTGTTGTTGCTGTTAATAGCCGTCCTAATGGCTGTGAGGTGATATCTCGTTGTGGTTTTGATTTACATTTCTCTGATGATTAGTGATGTTGAGCATTTTTTCATATTTTTGTTGGTAATCTGTATATCTTCTTGAGAGAAATGTCTATTCAAGTCCTTTGCCCATTTTTTAATTGGGTTGTTTCTATGTTGCTGAGTTCTAGGAATTCTTGATATATTCTGCATATTTACTTCTTATCAAATATATGACTTGCAAATATTTTCTTCCACTCTGTGGGTTGCCTTTTCACTCCCTTGATAGTGTCCCTTAGTGTACAAAAGGTTTTAATTTTGATGAAGTCCACCTTGCCTATTTGTTCTTTTGTTGCTTTTGGTGTCATATCCAAGAAATCACTGCCAAATTCAGTGGCATAAGGGTGCTCCCCTGTGTTTTCTTCTAACAGTCTTAATAGTTTTAGCTCTTACATTTAAGTCCCTGATCATTACAAGTGAACTTCTGAAATATAACTACTCAAAAGTAGAAAACTATCATTAAATTCCAAACTAATGAAGAGTTTTTACATTAACCTTAACTATACAATGATTTACACTGAACCCCATTACAATAGACTTTGTTATAGCATAAAGTATTTCATTGTGAGGCCAAGGCTAGAAAAAGGAGATATTAACCCTTCGGAAAACAATAAGGATAAGGATCAGGCAAGAATACAGGTCATGACAAAATCTAAATTTACGCTAGTAAATTAGTCATAGTACAATGACTCCAAAGCACCATCCTATATGGGAGGTCCAAAAGCATGGTACTCACATCGTGACTTCTCCTGATCATGAAGTATGACAACTAAGATAGGGTAAGACAGATTTTCAATATATAAGATACAGCAAAAATGTAAATTTTTCTGTTTGAGAAATTCAAAAATCTTTTCCAAAAAGACAACTATTTTATCACGAAGGAAAGGGCAATGTTTTACAGTAATTAAATTGACATGAAAATATTATCTAAATAAGTGTTATATATATATATTTATATATATTTATTTATATATATTTATATATACGATCAAAACAGAAAATAGAGTATATCTCTGCAACTAAGTTAAAGTTATCAGTTCCCTGGTTAATTTTCTCCAAATTACAAAAAGCATTTACTCTTTAGAATAAAGAAAAAATATTTACTTTAACTCCTACCAGGATGTAAAAATAAAAAGTAATGTGAATTTAAAATAGGAACACATGGGAATCCCCTGGCGGTCCAGTGGTTAGGATTCCACACTCTCAGTGCCGAGGGCCCACGTTAGATCCCTGGTCGGGGAACTAAACTCCCACAAGCTGTGTGGTGTGGCCAGAAATAAAATAAAATAGGAAAACATGATGCTATTATGTTGTATGAAACCAAAACACTGTACTGGGATCTCAGCCTCCACCACCACCATCACCACGTACTTCAGGAAAGAAATGTGTAATAGTGAAAAGAACAGTCAAAAGATGTGAGTTCTTTTCCTAACTCTGTCTTCATTCATTCTCTTTAATTTTAAGAGAAAGTAATAAAATGTGAGAGTCTCACATTTCCCCTCCAATTATAAATATATTTAAGGAAACAATGAGTAAAAACTTCCCAGATTCCAAGTCTGTATTCTCTAGAAAATGACTGTACAGAGTTTGTTTTATTTTGTTTCATTCACTGAATCAGTCAATCGTTCAAAAAATATTTAATTTCACTTCTACTATGTGCCAACACTGTTCTAAGCACTAAGGATTACAGACAGATTAAAAAAACATGCCAAAGATCACAACTAGGATATCATAAAACTAGAACTGTAACTGCACGTAGTCTGACTCCCTTGTCTATGATCTTAACCACTATCCTCTGCTGAATCTTAAAAGAAGTGGAAATATTTATATGTAGAAAGTTCTAGAGTTAGGGAATAGTAGCCTGATTTAAGCATATCTTGAAGATACAGGTGAGAGGACCTGTTTTAAAGTAGATTTAGAGAATAAGGGAAA